>NC_090129.1:31869763-32187263 GCF_040581485.1 Linepithema humile | reverse complement strand
TGTCCCCAAAGTGCAAGGCAATTACGAGTCGCTTTATAGTCAGCCACAATTGCACTTTGGCAAGGAACATAGTGGTAACGTGCAACCCGTTAATGTACAACAAAATATCGTGCATCCCTCCGTTTCAACGGGAGACATTCTAGAAGATGCGGAGATCATTAATCCGAAAAATCCAGAACCACATACTCCACAACCTGACGATGACGAGGACGGCGAAAGTTTGTATCATTTTTTCAAATTATAGTAATAAATTCAGAAAAATTTGGGAGCTAAATATTATAGCCAATTTTGATATTGGATATTGGATTAATATTCATTATACGACTTAAAAATTATATTGTATTTTTTTATTATAAATTACGGAAATAATATTTAATTTGACATTAAAATGAATAAGAAAGATTTAAAAAAGAAACGTTTAAAATTAATATTAAATAAAAACATTAAACTTTGATGTAGATAATAATATAAATTTGAAATAAATATTTACTATAAGTTTGTTTTCAGGATACAAACATCCGGAAAAGGAAAATGAACGCAGTTCCGAAGATAACGACACTGAGCGTCGACCAAGAAAATATTTCAAGGAGTCGCCGACTGAGAGTAACTTCAAGCCCTCGACGGCTTTCCCCTTCAAAGAGTATGATGAGAGATTTGGAAAGTATAGTAGAGCGCAAAGCGACGACGAGGATTCCGATAAACCATATAAGAATTATTCATCATTGGAAGAAGACGAAGAGGAAAAAGAGAGAGATTCATCGTCAGAAGATCGTGCCGAATATGCTGAATCTCCAAAATCGTCACGTGACTCGTACGAAGAGGAAGATGAAGAGGAGGAAGAGAGTCATAAGAAAGAGAGGCGCGAAGAAACAGATGAGGATTCTAATGAGGAGGTAGCACCCAAGCGATCTAAGTATTACGTGAAAGACTTTGAACAGGAATTTGAAAACTCTTACAGAGAAGAGTTGCCAAAAGAAGGTAAGTACAAAATAATGTTAATCAATCAATGGTATATTTTAAGCGAAATTATAGATTATTTAGAATTATATTATATATTTAGATAAAACTTGTGTTGTACATTTTTACTTAAAATTATTTAATCAATTGTTATGATGTTGATCATAAAATAATTTTGTACTAACAAATTTTATGTGTATAAGTTTCAAATAATGTAATATTAATTTAAATAATAAAATACAAAAAAGGTATTTCACAATTTCAAACATTTTTAAATACAAAATTTTATATCATATCGCATTTTTAATTAAATTAATTAACAAGCTAGTGCATTTAATTTGTGATAGGAATAAGTAAATTAATGTTTAATGTTTTTACTTGCAGAATATGAGCACGTGAAAGAAGTGCCAGAAATTGATAGCTACGATGATCCGAAACCTAAACAGCGACAAAAAAATAATAATCAATCTCCCGTAAATCATGAGCAACCTGAAGAGTCGATAGATCAAGAATTCCGGGTTTCCCATAAAAATCGTAAAATACCAAAGATAAGTTATAGAGATAGCATGGCTTACGGCTCGGATTTATCCGCTAAAAAAGCACCAAAAGTGATTTACGAAGAATCTTTTGGATACAAAACTCCCGAGGTCATAAAGTACTCTAAACACGCGAAAACCGAAGCAACTACGATTGACAAATATTTAACTGCTAAGAAATCACCAAAAGAGGACAGTTATCTTCGCGCAGCTAAATATTATAAATTTAAAAGCCCGAAAACTGGCGGCGAGCTTATTTCCAAAAATAAAGATCCGTATTCACAGTCTTCTACAAATAACTGGAAAATCAATAAAAGCTCATTAGAAGACACAATCTTTCGATCGAATACGAAACAACTGTCGGATTCTAGCGACAGACCTTCCTTTCATAGATCGATCACAATGAACGGACAGGTGCGTCCTCTCGTGAACGCAGAAATTTTTCACGATTTAACGGGAATTTGAATGATATGTAAATGTGCTAAGAAATAATATACAAAATGTTTCATAATGTTCATCCAAACGCTCGTGTCAGGTGGAGCGCGGTAAATTGGACGGAAAAGTTCTTTACCATTTTGTAAAAGAATGATAGCGACGAATGACGCGTTGCGCGTGGCTAGATCGCGGGCTGCGCGATCTGGATAGGTAGCCGTATCACACGGCAATGAAAAACAACTGCGTGTGGCGAGAGGAGTACACGTGATCAGCGAATGGGCGCGTGAGGCTGGATCTCCATATCGCTGTTATTTTTCGTTGCCATGTGACACCGCTGACCCATCATAGATCGTACAGCCTAGCCATGCGCAACGCGCTATCATTCATCAATCCTTTTTAACACGTTCGCTATCATGATGGATTGGAGAAAAACGTCCATCATGCTTTGTTTTTTGTGCTTTTGCTTAATATACTGCAAATTTTCACTTATAAAGCGGACTTTTCAGTTTACATCGTTCTACCTGCACACGAGCGGTTAGACGAACATTATGAAACACCTTGTACATTCTTAAATCAAACTCTTTTATTGATGTATATTTACTGTTATGCTCTCGTTTTTACATTGCTATCTATGTATAATTTAATAACACTAAAACATTATTACACATGCTATATTTAGCCTTGAAAATATCAAATATAAAAAGAAAATACAACTAATTAAAATAAAATTTAAAATTCACGTTTTATCATAGTGAATTCAATAATCCTAACGTTAATAATTATATCTATGTAATTAATATTGACAATAAAAGAAATTAATTAATTATAAAATTTATGTAAGAACTTAAAACATTTCTTCATATTAACCGATTAACATTATAAACCATTTTTTTAACTATTTCTAATAAGTGTCATGTCTCTCTTCTTTTTTTTCTCTCTCTCTCTCATAAAGTTATATAAGCATAAGCGACATATTAATCGTAAACAATACTTACCGAGAGGATTGAAAGTTTTTCCAATATCTATTAATTAAATTTATCTGATACCTACGTTGAAGGTAGCGTGGCGGAAGTATTTGCTACACACTCACTACTGAATAACCACTTCCTGGCTTCGAAAACGAGATACGATCTTTGTCCATCGACTTTCAGGATATGATTGTACAGTATACGTCTTCCAGAAAACGTCATTAAATAATGAAGGTCTATAATTCTATTTGCGACACGTGAACTTTTACGTACACTTCTAATAGTTTTAATTAATTTTGCGATTACCCCGTAGACGATAGTGCATTCTCTTTTGTATCAAAAGTTGTATATATACCAGAGGTCCATCGTGGAGAATTTAGTATCACCAGCAATATCCTTTGCAAGATGAAGATCCTCATGACGGTAATCAAAAACAACTTGTTCAACTTTGCTAAATTTGCATAGATTCTTTATAGATAGTATTTCACATTTTATCTTATAGCATATAAACATTTTTTTAAGTTAACTTGTACTTGTAGCACAAGTTTTGAGAAGAATAAAAAAATTCTCAAAAATTTAAAAGACTACTTTAAAATATCTTTTGCAAAATAAATTTATGCTTTATTGACGAAGAATAATTGGATACTTTTTTTTATTTGTAGATTGTGCTTTTATCTGCTGTTGCGTGTGTTGTGGAGTTAAAATCAGAATCGAAGAAGCAAAAGCGCGGAGTGGCGTTCTTCGGGTCGCCTGATTTCTTCGGAATTGTGCCGGCTTTCGGTCCTTCGTCATGGGCTCCGACGGCTTTCGCGGCCTCAGCTTGGAATCCACCGAATCCTGATTTAGCGCTCGCACAAGTTCAAGTTCAAGCTACGCATAATGTGGCGCTTCAGGTATACGCATTTTATTATGTATTTGTATCGTTACATCGTAAGATTTGAAAAATACATTAATTCGCATGACAGGCATTGAGAGATCCGGCGCCTGGTACACCTAGCATCGCGTATCCGCCCGATGTCCTGAGAGCGATTCAGCAAGCAAAAGAGGCGAACAATAATGTTGCCATGGCTCAGCACAAAGTTGCGGAGGCGAAGCAAACCGCGCTGATTCAGCAGAAAATTGCATTAGCGAAAGAGGCAGCAGCGAGGGAAGCTGCTGCAAGGTACGAATAATTAATTTACTCTGTTTTCCATTATTATGCGAGTCGTATTACTAAATGGACCATGACATTGCCTTTTGTATTTCTCCCTTTTTTTACATTATGCTTTTACATTACGCCTTTTGCACACCTTTTAAGCAGATCGTATGAAATTTCGCAACACGTCGAAGCTGAAGCGAAAGCCAGTGCTCGGCAACTTGTAGCTCTGCAGCAGAGATTAGCAACCCTGAAAGATTCCGTCGCAGCCGCGCAAAGAGTGGCGGCGGCAAGGGAAACGGCTGCAGCTGCGGCGATCCAGAAGAATGCGGCTGACACCGCCGCGGAATTGCGAAAGCAGGACGTTGATAAACAGATAAGCCTGAGCGAACAAGAAGCTAAGGTAATATTGCAAAAATTCACTACTTTATCATATTTTTTTGTAACAGACTTTTTCAATTTTGTAATATAATTTTTAATTAAAAAATTTTTAATTTTAAATTTTCTATTTAAGTTTTCTAACAGGTATTGCTACGCAATTGTTTTATTATTCGATAAATGTGTATTTTTATTACATTATTATATGAGCTATTAATACAATTTTTTTTAACATAATTACTTTTTTAATAGGAGAAGGATGTAATAGCTGCGAAAGAAAATGCAATAGCAGCTGCGGTTCAACAAGCAAGTTTGCTGAAACCTGTACATCATCCTTGGGGCTGAAAGCTGTTATGACGTTACGTGTACTTTATATTAATGCGGGCATACATTATACATTTTGGTGATGGTATATAAAAGAGCATTTATAGTTTTACAAATGTATTTTTGTAATTGTTATACATGAAAATTGTTTCACTAATAAAAGTTATATACAGTTATATATAGTTTATTTTATAGGTTTTTAATCATTTTACCCAGTTTTAAAATTATTTATATTTCAATGTAAAGTGATTTTATATGTGATTTTCAATTTATATATAAATAAAAGTACATTTTTTAATATTAATTTAATAATTTAATAAATTTATTGATAAATTAATACTCACATAAAATAAAAATGTATTTAGCTGCTAAAGCTAAAAAGCAATCTTTCTGAATGCTATTCTTACCATTGAATGATGAACGTTATCTAGTTGCATGATATACCATCAATCGGTAAGTAATACTAATTGCAACAATTTTCAAAAATTGCAAGGATATAACTTTGCAAGAGAAATAAAAGATCCTTAAAAATCAAAATTTCGAAAAATTATTAAAGCATGAAAAAAAAAGAAATAATTATACCAAGAATATCAAGTCGTTAATTCTTTTGACAAGTATATAATTAACACATCTAGTATCATTATTCTGATAGAAATGGATATTTAGTATGATTATTAAACGTCCAAGCATGTATTAGTTTTTTTATAAAAAAGAATGCAGTTCTGTGAACGTTCGTGCTTCGTGGAAAACAGCAACGAGAGAAATTGTGACGATTTCATTATGACAGTTATGATGGAAACTTATCTTTCTCTTCCATCGGAACAAATCACTATAAAATTGTTACCTAACGTTCGTGTCATACTTGTCGAGCGATCATTATACCAAACCGGCGTATTGCCGTTACAGCTGGCTGCTATTGCGTGCGCCTATAAAACCTCTCACCAGATGTATACCGATTGCTAGATTATGAGGACATTGACATTGTAGTTCGAATAAAAATCAAAGCCGCTAAATATGTAATCTAAAGTACATAGATTAGATAGTAAAATGATAAGAGAAATAGGTCATAACATCTTCAACGATATAATACGATATAATTGCTCGAAGCGAAACGGTGCTCGATTTTAGACAGATCTATTAATATTCTAATTCTTATATCTAATTCTCTAAAAATGTTTATTAAATATAATATTAAAAAAATCATAAATTATCTGTTTTAAAATTCGATCGAGAGATCTAAGAAAATCTGAAAGGATTACAGTTGCACAACTGCCGAATCGCTCAAGAATAATTAAAATTTAAATCTACAATGATTATTTTACTTTTCAGGACACTTCACACTCCAGAGATTTCCCTTCCAAATTTCTCGTCTATCCCATTATCGGAAGCATTCCTTGGGAAGCAGGCAGTGAAAGCTTTTCTGTTCCTTCCGAAAGAATCGCCGGACAATGGATCAGTGTTCAGTTACGCAGAACGTGACGCCGAGATCAAGTGCTTTACAACCTGCATCCCGCCATCGGGTATACATCCTGGCGTAGTCGTCGGCGACTAAATCTATGAGCGAGCGAACGTACGTACCGGAGCCCTTTCACTCGCCTCTTTCCTTCTCACAGTCATCCAAGTTTTCCCTAGTCTCCCTCGCGCGCCGTCCGTTATCCTTGCGCGATGCCGTCTTCGAGTTCTATGAACCGAATGCAATTACGACGGAAGAAAGTCCGTTCGATCAAAGTCACTCCTTCCAAGCCCCTCGGCCCCGGCTGCATCCGCACCCTCGTCAATTTGTAAGGACAATGGGCCGCTCCGTCGAAGTTCCGGCGCGGCGAAAAAACGGATCGGTGGTCAGATCCCCATTGCAAATACCTACCGGCAGTATTAATGACGGTTCGCAAAAGCAGAGAGAGAGAGAAAGAGAAAGAGAGAGAGAAAATTCCTAATATATTGAACGAATCGGTAAAACACGATGGCTGTAATGTCAGGATCTAAATTTTACTTCGCCTCCTACATGCTTGCTTGCTACGTCAAATGAAGCGTTTCGTGTAGTAATTTATATCTCTCAACAGTTAAAGTATCTCTATTGTCTAAAATTTTATTAATTCTCATTTGAACAATAAATGACTTTTCTTCAAACTTTCAAGTTTTTTACTTGTAAAATAAAAATAAAAATTAATAATATATAATAAAGTCAAATTTTTATTGTTAATAGCAATTGATGGAATAAATAATAGCGTAATGACGTAAAAGCAATTATGCACGTATACAAAATTTTCTATATAATTATATTGAAAATATCGATAAAAAAATAAACTAGAAAATGTTAATATAATAGTATATAATATAAAGGTGGGCTCCATTTTGTATCAACATATTTAGCCGATATCAAGATTTAGTTCTGCAACGTTTATACTGTGAACTAGATCATCTCATGCGAAACCACGCGCGAAAAGCGATGCAGAAATACTGGCAATTTAACGTGTGAAATTTTTCACCTGTTATCTCTTAAGTGCAAACTGAGCTATATTAAATATAAAAATTACTTGATATATTCTCCATTTAATTATATGTAATATAAAAATGTGTGATCTCTATTTAATTATGTGTAATTATAATTTTAATAACGGATTTAAATGGCGTGAAAAATGCCATACAAATAATTCGCTTGTTTGTCTCGAACTTCCAGCGTTTGAACCATTAAATGCCGATCTTTCGGCATCGTTGAATGAATACGGAGGTCGCGGGCCGATTATCATTGAACGCGATCAATCATCCGTTCTGCATCGCCGCTATTGCCGCAGAAAACGCAATCCGCGAAGACGCCGGCCGTTATAACGAGAGTTCCACCTTTCACACCGGACCGGATAATACTTTCATCTGTTGCGCTTTTTTTTTTTTATCGTTTCGCGGTCTTTTTGCTAGCTTCTCCTTCACCCAGTTTTATTTGCTTTCCTTTCTTATTGCGTGCAAGAACCACTCTCACTGCTGTATCTAGCTTCAACCTGATTTTTTAATAACGCACATTAGCGTAGTCTCAAGCGATACTCCTAACGCACCTTATTAATACCTTATAATTAATAACAAGGCTCCGTCGTTACACGTTGCATTCCTAAAAGACATATAATTCCATTCGTATTCTCATATAATTACTGACAATTTTATGTAGAAACATATACTTATCTTGCAGCGAAATCTCTTATCGATAAATTTTACGTTTTGATATTATAATTTGTTTGCAACAAATGTAACATGTGCAACTTTCGATTTCTTTGAATACATGAAAATACATATATACAAATAAGCTGTGCAATAATTATAATGGTGTGTATGTGTAATGAATTAAAAGTAATAATGCTGTATATTTCAGAAATTAAATTTTAAATGTAGTGCGTCATATTATTTTAAGTGATTTCTTAAATTTTATTATTAAAACACTTTCTATTATTCTAAAAAATTATGCGATTATTTTCCAAATAAAATATATATTGCAACATTACTCGCTTATGAGACTTAATGGACAATTTTGCATTTAAATTAAAATTTAATACAAAAGTTCTAATACTTTGCAATATAACGTATCATCGTATTATAACGTAAATTAATCACGGAAAACATGCTTTATTTCTGCAAATAGGAATAATTTTTCCTCTTTTCGCGCAAGAACTGCAAAATATGGGCAACTAAAATGCATATCAGCATGTAGAAATTATATTTTGATGCAAAAAATCAATGTGAGTGCATGGATATTTTCATTTCACCGTGCAATGCTATCGTCGACTTATCGCAAAAGAAAAAGGAAAAACAAGCTTGATGAAAAAGAAATCACTTTCATATATTGCGAGCATGTACTATTAGATGACAACCAGTTTATACTTGACGGGCATTCATCACGTTCACCAGTCGTTTATTATTTTTTATGCAATTAGTCTAATGCGTGATATTAGTAGATTATTAGTCTTTTGTCGCATTTTCTTAGAACGTTAATGTCTACGTTGAATAAATGACTCATAGGAAACCGTAAAATCTTTATTGGGTCATTGTTCACTGTAAGAAACCGCACTGTTCCACCCATTTCGATCGAGTAACATTTTATAAGTCTTATCACAATTCCGGACAATTTACACTTTACTAACGTTCTCATTCCTTTAAATTCTTCAAGTTTTATCTATATTGAATTTATAGCTGTTCATACAAGCTACTCTGATAATCATTGAATACACATTCTGGCGTTATTTTGATAAATGTACCTACTTTCACAATATTATTATATGTTATAATTTTTTCATGCTTTTTCTATTTGTATTAAACTATTATAATCACGCAGTTAAATTTTTTATATATTATTCTCTTTCAAAGATATATTTTTAAATTATAATTGAGACATAATACTATTAAACGTAATTATTCTTTTGCACCAATAACATAAATTTGTATCACCATTAATGATATCTGTACTGTTTTGCTTTTTGTAAAATAATTGAAGCAAATATGACTCAATATTTTTAACTTTAATTTAATAATAAAAAAATAATTCCAATAAAATTATTTTGCACGCTATCTTTATAAACTATTATAACATTAAAGTTAACGATTTCGAAGTTCGCTGATATCATCTCGCAACGTAGTTCGCGATCTGCTAAAAAACGCGTTCTTGCTTCGATCGACTGAACATACGATATCCAGTTTCGATTTAGTAGGCTGGAAGATCAGACTCGTTTTCGATTTGTTAATCAGATATAAGTGTGGGCATGCGTGTCTAGTTTTCCACGAGAGACATCGGCTGTCCGGATGAGTAGGGAAGGGAGAAAGTGTGATGTATAAAAACGAACGGTCCATCTGAATCAATCCACAGTATCACATTCGTTGTCCCGTTCACGCTCGTATCTCATCGCGACGTGTTCCGAAAAATGCTCCATCTGTCTTCAGTAAGTAGAAAAAGACGAATCGGGTCGCCCCGGGGACGGTGCTATGCGCGTGGGAATCGCGGAAGCGGAGATTCATGGCGCCTGATATTCCTCGCGCGTGAGTTCCGGCTTTACGGCGAACAATAGCGATGGAAAGTGACTGTCGATATTTCTACATTTTTTTGTGCGTGCTATACGCGATAACACCTTGTAGATTCTTTGGAAAATTTCGCAGAACGAGTGATCACTCAAGTCCGATAGCACTTCCTTCGGAGGGAAAAAAGCGTCGCCGAATGTTTCTAAGTGTTCGCTCGAGAATAAAGATGTTATCACATTTCTTTATATTTGTCATGTAACTTGTTACATTTGTTACAGAATTAATCACATAATTCGGAATATTATTATAATCATAGAGAAGTGTGATATACATAAATTTAAATTATCGGCACATACAAGCCTTAAATATTTTGTATATTAAAAATTTAATTTCTTAATTTCTATTTATTTTTATTTATAATTCATCAAAAAGCATAAAATTGCATTGCGTCTTTTAATAATAATACAATTTTTAATAAATAAAAATTTCTACAGTTTGTTTTCTTTTTTTTGTATTTTTCTTTGTTATTATGTATGGAAATTGATTGTGGCGAAGAAATATTTATATTAAATATTTATTTAATTATTTCAGATACTCGCTGTATGTTTAGTAACAAAAATAACGCTTGCTAGTTATGCTAGTAGCGATTCTGGATGGCATGGGTAAGTAAGCGCAACAAGAACATTCGGCCGTTATATTCATTACTCCTATTGCATGTCCCATTGTCTTGTCACTAATTACTGGGTTTTAACCGAGTGTCTAATTACAGAGCTATAAATTACGGATTCAACGGCAATGGTATAAATATTCATCAGGATCTCGGATCGTATTCTTCTCTCGGAAATGGCAATTTTCAAGTAGGATTAGGCAATGGACTTGATACCACGAATGTTCAACATTCACTTACTCAACCTATACCGATTAGCCAGCATGTGGAAGTTACCAAGCCAGTGGCGGTTCCAATCATAAAGAATTTTGGTAAGGTCTTTTTTTACCCGTTAACTTACGTAAAGCTTATGTATATTTTACGCATATTAAAAATAAGGAATAAGGAAATGAATTCATCAAATATTGAAGTTGGCATTTTGAATCAGCTGTGAGAGTATCTATGATAAAATTCTTATTTATTCAACACGCGAACTTGAGAGAAGTTGCACTTCCGTTCAAATTAAATTATGAAATTTCACGGTTGTAAGTTTCATACTTTATAATTGCATTTTCTCAATATAGATTTTTTTAAATACACGCAAAATTTTCCCTTTCTTGATTTTTTATTGTTACTTATTGATATGTGTCTACAAAGTATTAGATACTACATCATACTACATCATAATGCATTATAGCGAGCACTATATTGTATTACAATTACAAATTTTGTTTTCTTAATCATTACGCAACGTATACAAAAATTAATATTATATCATAAAAGATGCTGCGATATTTTATTTCACATTTTCTAACGCGCGTTATTCGATATCACCTCTAATCAAATCGATAAATATTTATTTTCTTGGCAATGTGTTACGAATTAATTTTCTACAGAGTTAGAACTCCCCTATTAGGGTTCACATTCTAAAATTAAGGGGATCCTAAAGTGGTCTGTTTTACCTATTTTTTTCAAATACACTTAACTTTTTTTTGACTGTGTAAAATGAAAAGTCCTTTCAAATTGACCATCCGTAGTGTATTAGCATATGTACTTTACTTACAGAAAAAGACTTTTCATTCTACACAGCCAAAAAAAAGTTAAGTGTATTTTAAAAAAATAGGTAAAACAGACCACTTTAGGATTCCCTTAATGATCCACAAGAAATTAGTTTTTCCCCTCGACACTCCGAGCGCTCAAGAGATCAGAGGAGAAACACAATAGATTATCTTTTTCGAAAAATAGGGTATCCAGTGGCCCAGCCCGTGGCGATTCACATACCGCATCCGGTGGCAGTGCCTGTTGCTCAACCCTATCCTGTCCACGTGCCAGTCGCCCAACCGGTGCCGGTGCCGGTCGTGAAAACCATCGCGATACCGGTCGAGAAGAAGGTACCATATCGAGTGGAGAAGATCATACCGGTGCCCGTGGAAAAGCCGGTGCCGATTACCGTGGAAAAACACATACCTGTGCCAGTGGAGAGGCCGTATCCGATCCACATACCAGTCTACAAGCACATTTTCCATCGAAAAACTAAGAAGCACAGCCGCAGACGCTACTACTGAAGGAATTGTTATGACGGGATTAGATGGGATTCCAACGGCACGAGTGACTTTCGGCTTGCAAAACCTTTCTTGCGAAGCCGGACGACGCTGGGCGATGCTGCGGCAAACTCGCCATAATTATAAAGCATCGCCTGACACAATGTCCGTCGTTGCTAACAATGTGAGAAAATAGCATCTGTTTTTCTACTGTTTTTCTAGCTTTATGATGTATTTATACTTGTTAGTGTATTTTTTACTTGTTGCCAAATAAAAATCTTATTTAATATAAGTGGACCTCTTAGTACCTTCGTATTATTTACCTGTCGTCATCCGATGTCAGTTGAGATGTTAATAATAAAATTAATTAATAAGAAAATGATTCAAAACTAATTTTATGTATATATATTTATGATTTGGTTTTTAAATTTTATATAGTAACTTATTTTGATTTTGATTTTCATTATAAAATAAAAGCATATAGAGTAATAACATTTATTTAGGGACTTTTTAAAAATATACATTTGCTATTTTTTTGAAAAATAATATTAAATAATTTTATTTGTGACAGATCATGACATAAATAATACAATAACATTTTTATGCTTCTTAATGTAGACAACATAAAAAGTCATTAGACCACCCTGTATATAATAAATTTATTATTATTTATTTATTATTTATTTATTTATTTATATATGCTATAGTACGATTAATGTTACGTAGATATTCACTTCCTTTCATTTCCTTATGAAAGGAAGTGAACATTGACATTTCCGCAAATACGTTATTATACGAGATCGCAATAAATTATTTAAATTAGTGATTAACTTAAACGTAAGACTGATTGGGGATCGCTTCCCGGAAACTTTTTATAATGTGCCTTTACTTATGTCTTTAAATAAATGGATAACTAAATGATTTATTGTTGTATAAGCTGCAATTTACTTTGGATTCTTTGGAAGTAGTCACCGTTCAGTGAGTCTGCAGTTCCATTTCTCTTCCTAGCTCAAGTGAGTCTAAGCGTGAAAGTATTTTTTTTAAATTTTGTTTTATCATATTTAGTTTTACAAACAATTTAGAAAAATTATACATTTTTGCTAATAAAATTTTCGCTTGATTTGGAATATCTGATATATTTATAAAAATATTATATAAATAATATCAAATAAATGTAGTTTTTTTAATCATTAGTTTTAAAAAAAATTATATGATTATTATTTCCCTTTCACAAATTTACGTGAGCATTTTTATTTTTCACCTTTTTTCTTTTAAAAAATTAATTGAATCCCATAGTAGTTTTTTAGAAATTCATGAAAAAATTGCAAGGAAACGGCGCGCAGCAGCTCACTGGAGCATTTAGGAACTATCTTTCCTCGCTAATTACCATGATAATAAATAATTAACGGGCCATGTTTTTAAACCCATCCTTTACACATTCGTTATGCTCTCTTCACACACATGGTTAAAAGATTATGTGCGCGTATGTGCTGAGATTAGTCTCGTGTTTTGTGATAAAATTGCTATTTGTCACATAATATAATTAACAGTTTTATGACTGAAAGTAATAAGACTTACTGAAGTGAAAAGCGCGAGTGCATTACCACATCTTTATCCTAGATACTTATATTAAATATAACTATTATTTTTACTTTAATATTTTTTTTATCTTAAATACGTGGCTTATGTCTCACGAGATATTAAAATAAAAATGAAGTCTTATGTGATAAATGTCTATTTTAAAAAGAAAATATTTTCAAACTTTTATCCAAATTGTCTATGTCGCAAAATATCATAATAAACCAATTATAATACGAAATATACTATACTGTATGATTAATTAAATTAAATACTGTGTTCGTTAAACACAATAATTAAGTATAGTTGCAGAAGCAAAATATGTCATTTCGCAATTGCAAAACACTTATCTTTTTCAAAATGCATCAACAACGCAGTAAAAAGTAATAAACGCGATCAGTTTAAACTGTGAAATTAAGATACCGCAAATAGGTTGTGGAGAATGGCAATTTTGACGATGTGTGAATTTAGTAAATCGTATGGACGGTGTTAAAGTAATGGTAGGTAGTGTGCGGTAAACGCAGCGGACGTGGAAACCCGCGCGCGAACGCTCACCGTTTAATGGAATAGGAAATGTCTAATTCGCTGTCAATGTTAAGGCCGCGGGGACGTGGTCAATTATTTTTACGCGCGCGGCTGCAGCGAAACAATTGCACCGGGCGGGTGTAATTCGCCGTAGTACGAAGCGAGACGAAATCACATCGTCTACAGTGAAAGGCCGCGCGGTATATTAAGACCGAGAAATGGTCGAAGATGTATCAGTCGTACAAGAGACTTGCTCTACCAGCAGCTTGAAGCGCACTGGCCGAAATACGTGTGTCCAAACATGAGTAGAATCGTAAGTACAACATTAATTCGCATTCGGGGAATAAATAATGCGATCGAATACATAAGTCTGTCGATAATCGCAGCGCAAAAGTTGGATTATTTTTTTTCCACTTTAAATTTATTTGTTTTTAAACTTATATATATTTTTTCGTCGATTGCTTGACATACATCGGTCCTATCGCAAAATTTAAACAACTCGTAATTTTTTTTTTATCAGTATTTTTATAGCAGATAATACTTTAATATTAATTAATTATATGTATATTTATACTGCATAAATTAATTTAATTAAGAAAAATGGCAAATTAATATTATTTCTCACATTTGTGTACGATACAGATTATTAGTTACACAAAATAAAAATAGCATGTGCGTACTATTTTTTTTTAGCATGGAAACTCAGCGTGATTTATAGCATGCAAAACAAGGTATGCACTCATCTTTGCTAATGATCATTTCGCTGTATGCAGGTATTGCTTTCTCTGGTGTCCTTGGCCGCGGCCACGCCGGTGTTCGTGGGCCAAGATGGACACTACATGATGCAAATATTCAGCATCCAGCCTGCAATCGATCGATCCGATCAAGAAATCTCCGGTACTTCCGGCAGCAGCGGCTACGGCGGCGGCTACGGCGGCGGCTACGGCGGCGGTGATTACGGAGGCGGTGATTACGGAGGCGGCCACGAAGGAGGTGGTTACGATGCAAGTGCCGGTGGACATCTAGAGTCGTCCGGCGGTCTCGACGGTGGTCATCAAGATTTCTCTTCAGGCGGCGGATTTGACGGCGGTCACGGTGGTGATGATAGCGGTCACGGTATCTCACTGGATGGTGGACATAATTACGTGCACAGCGTTCCCGTCTCCGAGCACGTCGAAGTGACAAAGCCTGTGGCCATACCAGTCTACAAACACATCGGTAATGTAGTACTTATTTCGTATGATTCTTCTGCGAGTTTTTTCAAATCGTAAAAAATCGTAATTCGTTAATAATTGTGGAAAGCGAGTTTTGAGTCCATAATTATCTTATAATTATCTCTGGCTGTAGAAATTCGTGCTGGCAGTAGAAAACAGAAAAATCAGCGGTAGAATGCGCAGCTTGTTGTTATTTTTAAATATATATGTTATTAAGAAAATTTTTTTAAAGTGATATATTTTTCTTTTACTATGTAAGCTTGACACATCGACACTTTTATATTCGTTTTTTCCTTCACAAATTTTGATAAATTAAAGTATTTTAATTACTCTTTTTGTTCGCTTCATTCTTGGTATTTCTAAAACTCTTCTTATTAAATTTTTTTTCAGGTGTACCGGTTCCAAAATCAGTGCCGATAGCCGTGCCACATCCGATAGCAGTTGGCGTACCGCAACCTTATCCCGTTCACGTTCCCGTGCCGAAGCACATCCCAATACAAGTCGTGAAAACAGTGGCGATTCCAGTGGAGAAGAAGGTTCCTTATCCCGTAGAGAAGCACATACCAGTGCCCATCGAGAAGCCTGTTCCCATTACGATCGAGAAGCACATCCCCGTCCCGGTCATCAAACCGTATCCCATCAAAATCCCCGTTTACAAGACCATTTACCATCACGCAAAGAAGCATTAGAGTTGACGAATGTGTTTGTGCAAATGCTTTGTAGAAATGATTTTTAGCAAACTACATTTTTCAACTTAGCAAACTTCGTAGGTCAAAGCTGAATATGTTGAGAAGAAAAAATATTTTCTATTCTTGTTGAGCTATAATTAGCAGATTAACGATTAGGCATTCGCGAAAAGGTGGCTGCTCTCTATATTTTGCGCAAAAATATTTTTTATATCCGCGAAAATTGTTCCGGCCAGAGTTTGCATTCGCCGTAAATTTTTATAAAATTATGTTCAGCTGAATACGTTAGAATTGCTCAGGGTTAATCTAATCGCACGTATTAGCTGTTCATTCTAATTTTGCGCGATAATATGCTATCTTTGTGATGGAAATTCTCGAGTAAGAACCGATCAGCTTTAAGTATAAGGCAATGACCCGTTCTAATCCTTATAGCATTATTCCACTGTCAACGAGGAGAAAGTTCACGAAAAACATAGCTTACGTTCCGTTGGTCGAGTACTCATCGACTTGCGATTTGTTTTTTTTTTTTGTATATATGTATAAGCACGCGTGTGTGGAGTATCGGCGCGTTTTGCGCTTTGTTAAGCTAGCTTTTTTAAATTTTGTTGTTCTGTTGTTTTTAAATAAAATGCTTACAAAGTGACATAGCCTTGTTTTTCTTGTTTAGTGAAAGTTCATTGTCGATACGCTCCTTGCCATCTTTGTACATCCGAAAGTGCTAGCATAATTTAGTAAATTAAGATAACAAGCTCGTTTAAATGCAATTAAGGACTACTGCTCTCATTACTTGTAATAATGATGAGCGAGTAGAGTGAGCTTGGAACATCCTACTAGTTAGAGCATGTTAGCTCGTGCACGATACGGATATATATATATTGCTAACGTCAGTTTTGATTAATTAGTCATTCATCATTTAGAGTTCATCGATCTCTTAATTTAATTAGAAAAATTTTACTTTTTTTCACATTTTTTAACTTATACCTTCAAATTATTTAATGTATTTGTTTGTTATTTATTTTCAAAATTAGTTGAAAAAATTATGCTTGTTTATTCTTTTCCAATGTACTTAAATGTTACCATATATTTTAAAGTCTTTTGCAAACAAAATATCAAACAAATTGTTTAATATAAGGTAACTGTACACTATAAAAGTTATTTTTGTTTTTGTTTTAATGGCAGATTTGCATTGGTGATAACAAGTATTGATTCCGTATGCGTTTTGCCGCAGGTCATAAAGCGAGAAGAGCTCGTAACAGCAGCTTTCACTGTGATTTTTGATAAAAGCACCGAGAATTCCATGGAAAGTGAACGTTGGATTGATTCGATTGCGATGATCAAGATCACCGAGATCGCATGCAACAAATCATCCGTGACATCAATAACATCACTACATTTAGTGGAATAAATGATTTGTGTATTTTATAACGAGAAGTAACTTAATGACAAGAAATAAATACTTTATGCAATGCACAAATAAATATCTACATTTATAATCCCGCAATATCATATAAAAGTAAGAGAAAGTTTACTTCAAAAATATAAAAACAATATTAAAAGATTATAACGTTTTATTTTGAACATTTTATTATTAATAGTTTAATAATGTTCCAAAAACGTTTCATCGCACAGTCGTCTGATGTAACTTTATGAAATAATCTTGGTTTCTATTAATTAATTTGCCGAGCTTAAAGATATTATACCGAGAACAAATGTATATAACAAATAAATAATATTAACAAACTTGTTAATTAAATACCTATTTTCCGTTAATTGTTTAATTGTTTAACACACTTGACAGCTGCTTGAAAGTTCTAATAAATTTTCGAAAAATGTAGAATTGAGATAACGTTTTCACTGATGCTGGATTTTGAAAGTACGTACTTTCAAATTTGCAGATTAGGCTATTAGCGCAGGAGTGGCCTAACGCGTCGGTGAGAAAATAACATAACAGAGAGCAAATAATTATTAACAGTCGGATATTAGATGTTACGCAACATTTGAAGTTGACCGCAAACCATTAGTTCCACAATCGAGCCATCCATGGTATCTTGTACAGTGAAGGTGATATTATTTTGAAGAATAGTGGGGTTGCTTGCTTCTCTGTGCAAGCAGTATATAAAGTGAGGACGAAAAGAATCTGTCCCGAGTACACTACTTATTCATGGACGATAGAGATATCTTAGCTAAGCGATGAAAAAAATTGTACGTAACAAGGCCCGCCTCGGTTACGTAATAAGATGCAAACAAGCTCGTGTTTAATAATAATTCTCATAATATTATCTTCGACCATTCGGACTTAAGTGAATCGCGATTCTGTGCAATTTGTGCAGCGAATAAGTTTTCCTTAATTTAGATGCCACGGCGATAATTGAGATTCATCTCACCTTTTGCAATTTCGGTGATGTTTACTGTTTCATGTTTAAGATTGTGCTGTTCGGAATTGTCGCCTGCTCCTATGGTTCCCATTGGAACTATGGAAATTATGGCGAGCTTACACTGGGAGAGATTGCTATAGACCAGCACAGCTCGGGAACTTTTAACCTGGGAGGTTTGAGTATTCATGTTTCCTTGCTCATTAGTCACGCAATTTATCATTGAAAGGCATTTTCTACACGTAAATTGTGTAAATAATAACAGTGTAGTCAAATGCCAATTTGTTACGCCAATTACACATGACTGTAATTTATTAGCTACGTAGACGTCTCGTTAGACAGACTTGATAAATCAATGCTGACAACACGATTTTGAATTTTAGAGAGTCATTCGTTAGATTTCTTGGGAGGTCACTCACCGATTTTAAACGAAGTAAGCAATTGGCCTTCGGATATCAACAATTTTCACGGAGCCCATGTAATTCCTGTTGTTAAGCACATTGGTAATACAAATTACATTAATAAATGCTATTACAGTTACATATTATTAATGCACGCTAATATAAAAACTGTGTTTTAAGAAAATTGTTAAAAATTTATTAATTGAAAAATAATTTAAGCGATTTATATAATATTAAGACGTTGAATTTTCTAAGTTATAAAAAATTTAAATAATGAGGGCAGTAATTAATTAGCTTTGAATTAATATCTGCATTATTTTATCGCTATTTTAAAACTCACTGATTATTACACCTTTTTTCAAATATCTGATGTTGTTTTGTTATATGCAGCGATAGGAATACCGACGATCACGAAAGTTCCGATCGGCGTTCCGCATCCGTTGGTGGAAGCGGTTCCACAGCCTTATCCTGTTACCGTGGTGATTCCGAAACCTGTACCATATGAGGTGACCGTGCGATAACTAGTATCATTTTGACAATAAAATCGCTCGTTATTTCGCCTCACTAAGGGCCACTTTTTCCAACGTCGGTTAACTTTAACCGACTGGTAACTTTTCAGAATAGCCAACTAAAAACTCGAAACTTGTATATACATATACATATACAAATTTCGAGTTTTTAGTTGGCTATTCTGAAAAGTTACCAGTCGGTTAAAGTTAACCGACGTTGGAAAAAGTGGCCCTATGACCAGTTCTGTTTTTTTTTTTTTTTAGGTGGAGAAGCAGGTGGTCAAAACAGTTGAGAAAAAAGTATTAACACCCGTCGAGAAAATAGTTCCGGTTAAAATCGAAAAGCTGGTGCCCTTCCGCGTGGTGAAACACGTCCCTGTGCCGTTCGAAAAACCGATCCCCATCAAGATTCCGATCTACAAGACCATCATACATAAAGTCAAAGGCCATTGAGATTTGCTGTGCTATAGAAGTACGATTACCGATATGTTTTGTATTGTTAGTTGTTTATTTTTTCCACACTTGATATATTTAGTTAGAGATGCATACGCAGTGTGAGAATAAAAGAAATTTTGTACTATAACACGTAATTTATTAAATGTTGCAGTAACAAAAATTACAAGGTTTTTATCTTTTCACCAAAAAAAATAATTATTACATTATTTCAATCTTGCAAAAGAATTTCATATAATCAATTTGCACATAAAAAATGTCAAATTCTACAATTAAATTTTTTATTTTTAGACTCAAGCTGGATAATTGTATTTAATATAGAAACATTTTTGTAATAGTGCGTGTTTAAATTACTCATTTAATTTAATATTTTCAGCAGTTTTTATTATAGATTGCCTAATATTAAATCGATAGATAACTGATTATAAACCACACTTTAATAAATTTCTAGTCAGTATATTAATTGTTTTATGAAGAGGGAAACTGACGCGCAAGAAACTGCGGTATTACAATTTAAATGATACCGTTTTAGTAATTGGAGATCCCGCTATCTCATAGTAAGTTGAGTTGCAAGATTGTTAACAACGGTCCGAATATCATGCTCGTTATTTTTACGGCCACAATGAATCTTTCAGGCACGCTGTATGTTATAAAAACACCAATTTCCTAAATGGTTCGCGTACTAACGAACACCGTCGCAATTAGTGTAGTTATAGTTTAATAAACAACACACAAAGTTTCACCGTTCAAATAGTTCGCAGGATAGGCATTAGATTTTTTATAATCGCGCACGTCGCTCGATTTGTTCCATCTAATACAGAAATGTCGGAAATGAAATAATGCGAGACAATCGCGGAACTCAGCTTTTTGCACAATGAGTGATACATCTTGCTGGACCAATGATTTGCTGTTCCGTTCAAAGAATTCTAAAATAATTTGCAATACGACCAAATATTTATATAAAAATAAGTTAAGAATTATAATATACTTGAATTTTAGTATTATTATTTGACACTTTGATAAAACATAAATAACCGACGAGCATAAAGTCGAAACAAATAAAAGTAAAAGTTTTCAGATTTAAAAAAATTGCATAATAATATTTTCTTGTATATTTGTTAAAATACGAAACTGTATATTACTTCGTACTTCACTTTATATCGTCCCGTATTTTCTCGGCAATTTTACATCCGTATTTATGCAATAAACAATATTATTTAACAATTTGTCAGAAATAATAGAGAATATCTGCATGAGAAAAATCAACATGCAAAAGTGACGTGCAAATTCTATTCTCTTTTCCCTTGACATTGCTGCAAGTGAAAAGACTCGTGGAGAATGCAATTTTAATTACGACACCTCGACGAAGCAGAGATAATGGGCAAGCGTAAAGTCAGAACAAGCGATGGCAAATGCTTTCAATTTGAAAAAAGTTGCATAACAATAATATCTTCCCGTATGCTTAATAAGATGCAAATAAACAATGGAGAGCATGAATGCACGGTAAAAAGTAGCAGCGAAAGGGAAGTCTACAGACTATAGTTTCTTTCTCCAATCGTTGTAGAGTCCCGGCCGCTGTAAAAGGAGGAAGGACTGATCTTCCGCTACGTAATGATTTCACGTAAAAAAAAACGCCAGAGCGTCTCGATGTTCAGGAAGCCACTCGAGATGACTGCGGTCGCATGTCTCACTCTTTCATTTCCGAGTATTCGCGTCTTTACGGGCAAGCCTATCACATCTTTGAATCCGTAATGCTGCCCATTAAGCCATCTTAATCTTCATGGTTTAATGACATGCAAAACGTAATAAGCGAGTCGCACTGACTGCGTAGACAACAACGATTCAACTCATTTCGTTTCGTTCGGATTGCCATAATCATTCGGTAAATACACCGCTTGGAGAACACGCATCGCTTTAACGCGCGGCCGTGAGCAACCTATAATATTATAATTGCACGCTCGCGCCGGTAAATACGAGGAAAATGGAAATTCCCTTTAATCGTGGGAAAGCTGATCGATCGAGCAAATTTGTCGATACGCGATATGAGTAAGTAACCTCGGGCGGCGCGCGAATCTCAA
The DNA here is from genome assembly GCF_040581485.1 of Linepithema humile. NCBI lineage: Eukaryota > Metazoa > Arthropoda > Insecta > Hymenoptera > Formicidae > Linepithema > Linepithema humile. The sequence goes on along the minus strand of NC_090129.1, from coordinate 32,165,535 downwards.
GGAAAGCGCGCTTTAATACTTAATACACGATCATCACACACGCCGGGCGGCTTCTCTTTTCGCGGCGGCGCGGTGATTGTCGGGCAAATCGACTTTGAACTTTACTTTCGCCGTGGGCTTTTTTTTCCCTCTCGTCATAGATTTCTTTCACTAGCTTCCTTTTTCCACATTACCGGCGGATTCATTGACCTACACTCATTATTCCGACGCGTCCGTGTCGGAGAAGAATTATGAGTTCGCAGCAGTGTCCTGTCATTGGAAACGATAATTATGAGAAATTTTCTGCGCGTCGTCTCCCCATTCTATTCAACTAAAAAGTTTCATATCCCTGAACTCATCACATTTCAATTTCTTTTTATCAAAACTGCTTATAGAAAGTGAGTTCTTTTTTCTCGTAAATAATTATTTTATAACATGCAAAAAGCAACGCTATATGAACAGCAATTTTATAAATAATAATATGATTATATTTGAGTGCCATTATTATATTTTTTGCAATTTTTTTATTTAACAGCACAATAAAATTCAGTTTTGATTATTGTTATTTAAAAATAACGGTGTAAAGTACACGACGATGTAAATCGATTGGCAAAATCTCTGTCACTTTTAAAAAGCAATTAAACTTATACTTTTTGTATAAATTTACTATCAAGGTTGTAGGTCAGACTCATTCATGGCCATTACACCATTAGTGTACACCGAGAACAATCGAGATCGCTTTGGAACACAGACCTAAACTCCTGTGAGTGACGGATCGTGAGTTTCCGCAACGGCGGCGACCGTAGGTTCGTCCAATTTTCCACGACAGTAAATTAGCGGTATCGCTCTACCATCGACATTAATTGCGACCGGTCTCCGTTTCGGAGTCGCTTCGGAGTTTCTCTACATTAGAAACGTCGTATATGTCTTCTTCCGCGAGCGACAAACCCGCTACGCGAATAATTAGTTGGCGAGCAAAGTTTGGTGAATGACATTGCATGAAAACGAGAACATCATAATGTAACCGCTTTAATGTTCGTAAAATGTTTCTGGAATGTTGTTGAGAATTTATGAGCTTCATGATGTTAATCGATGCGTGGAAATAAATATTCGGTCTGTGCATCGATGCGGTAAATGCACAGCAATTTAATTATTAAAATATAAAACAATATATATATATAAAATTTTTATTATCAAGTATAAATAAAATTGAACGACATATTGTTGTCTGTTAATCAGTGCTATCTTTCTTCTTCACTGAAATAATGTTTAAATACTCTTTATCTATAATGCGACATCTTTAAATAATTTTACAAAATTGCATGTGTTACATATTTATTACATAACCAAATTTGTAAATTTAATCAAGTTGAACTTGAATGAAGAATTTCATTCTTGCCATTGACTTAACAGGTGTAACAAGCCTCGCTTATCATATTATTTTATTTATTAATGGATTGTCATTAGGTATGTTATTAATGCATTTTTAAGGTTGTGTTACACTGCCTTTCACAGTCGAATGTCTTTCTATGAGCGTTCCAACCGGAACCCTTTCACGGGGCGTTGTGTTTCGTACTTTCATTCTAACTTATCGAAAAATATAACGTCTCTTGACGTCTTTCTCCAAGCAGAAATGTGTTTCGCGTTCACTTCCTGAGTCTAAAAGTCGCGCACACATTGTTGCATGACTGCTATACGATTTGCTTTCATGTAAGTGAGCGGAAATCAAATTCATCTCTACCGTGTTCCTTTCCTATGTTTACCGAACCGGATCAACTCGCCAAAAAAATCGACAAGTCACGGTAATCTTTAACACGTCGTAGAATTTGTTTCAAAAAGATTAATCATTATTTCTGCCCGATTATGTTGCTATTTGTTTGCAAATGTGTCCATTTATCTCGTCCACATAACTATTTAATTTATACGACCACCCTCAGGAATTGTGTATGGAGAACTATTTGAAACGTGTGTATGCACGGCCTTTACTTCCATTAAATTGAATACTACAATTGCGCGTGTTTGCCCGGAGGTAATTTTGTAATTTGCATTTATCCGACAGAGGATATCTTACTGTTTGCCATAGTTGTTTACCATATATGTCCGCTTTGAAATAAACCAGCGAGGAAATGCTTACTTAACTGTATCGACGTTCGCATCCGAAGTAATAATGGTATTATTACACGGTGCAAATTGGAATCGCGCGGATACTCTTTGTAAGATATTTGCATTATAACTGCGAATTATATAAGGTAATTTGACAAAGTGGCGGCGATGTGATTGCAAATTTTACAACTTTCGTAAATCACGCGCAATTTTATTAATGTCCTTTCGAAATTAACCGAGAAATGCTTTCTTGAACCTTCAAATTCTTTAACATTTTATGCTAATATAATATTAAAATTATTTTTTTACAAATACTAAATTTTTATATATAAAAAAACGGAAGAAAATGACTAAAATATGATAAGGTTTTTAAAAAATTAAAATTGCTCGATTTTAAGAAACAAATTTTTTGTGCAATTTTTTGTAATAAAATATTGGTATCATAAAAAATTTGTAGATGAAAGTAATTGCACAAGTCCGCATTGTGCTTATTTTCTTAATTTCATGAAAAGTAGTAGCTTTTTTTAAGATGCAACTAAATGATATGGATTGCTACCATTGACGCTTTCTCTATTCTTAACGTTTTATAATACACATAATCGCTGTGACTTCCGTGTAAAAACTACACGGTGCAATGGACCCAATGTCGAAGAAAGAGGTAGTCACATGTGGGAATGCTAATCCTTTCGTATTTGTTATACCGGTAGAGTTCTTTCTGATGAATATAGTTGCACTGCACTGTAATACATCCTGGAAAAGATCGAAACTCCACCGCAGAATTTTAGTGAAAGGTGGTTAGGATCGAAGTCAGTATATAAAGGTCGATCTTTAACGTGCTCGGTCACTCAACGCTCGATTCCTCGCGCTTATACTATCATTAGCTGTACATTAATCAACATGAATCAAATTGTAAGGTTTGAACAGGCATTTGCTTTTATGTCATGCGATAAATGTGTGTTTATTGTGTTAAGTAGTGTCAATTAAGATAAATAAAAAAGTCGGAACTTGAATAAAAAGAGTTGAATTACAAAAATAATAATATACTTAATATTGAAGATAAATTTATTATAGAAAAATTAGATGCATGTCGCAAGATATATTTAATTATTTTCACTTTTAATATAATTTCTTCAATAATAATCATTTTCAAATATTTTTGAGTTGTAGTATTATTGTTTATGTCAAGAAATTAAAAATATTAACATATTGGAATGTAATAAGTAATTGAAAATTTCAGATGTTTTTGCTAAGTCTCGCCTTGTTTGGCAACAAGGTGCTGGCTAGCCATCTTGACACGGATCATGGTGGTTCAACATATGAAGAGAAAACTAAACATGTGGAAATACCAATTATTAAAAAATATGGTAAGCTAATTTTTTGCAAAATATTAATTAAAATGTATTGAATTTGTAGTTTCTTTTTTTTTTTTACTATATTTGATATTGTACGTTTTTGAGTAAAAATTTTCAAAGATAAAAAGAATATACAATATTCTTTATTTATTAATTAAAAAATTTATCTATAAAAATATATGTAACTATACGCTTTGTTTTAGCTATACATATTCCACATCCTGTGCCTGTCGAAGTGCCTCAGGAAATAAAAATACCAATACCCCAACCCTATAAAGTACCGTTTGAAATCCCTCATCCATATCCGGTCGAGGTCGTTAAACACGTCGAAATACCCATCGAAAAGCTTGAACCTGTTGTCGTCGAAAAACAAGTGAGTACAATAATAACATGAGTTTCTAATTGTGTCTTCACACTGTTTTACATTTGCGCTATATAATTTGTAATTAGTACTTGCGTGTGAATTTTATTTTTACGCACATAAAAATCATACGTGTCAAGCATGTATTTTCTACGTAATTATATTTTGCAGGTTCCTTACGTCGTAGAGAAGCCATATCCCGTTTACGTGGAAAAGAAATTCCCCGTACCGATAGCGAAACCATATCCCGTTCATGTTCCGATCTACAAACATGTAATCCATTATACATCCAAAGGCAAAGGGTGGCATTAGACTTTATAAATATTAGGCATTGTCTTTAAATCGCGCGTTCCTACGCTACAAGAAATCGACTGTGGAGAACAATTCCTTTCGATATTATCAATGTGAATTTTTTATGGACTTTACGAGGATTCTTTTCGCAAGATTATTTAATTATAGATCTTTTCTTAAGATTCGTTGCTGACTGGGAATGAAATAGTAATGCATGTGTTAGCGATTTTATCCATTTTAGGATTAAATCTTGCATGTTGCCAAGTGTAGATAGTTTTGTTATATGTTTTTTTATTTTTTTGTTGAGTTTTTATTGATGTGAAAATATATAAAAAAAAAAAAAAAAAAAAAATGAAATGAAAATATATATGTTTAATTTGTTAATAAATGATGTATATTATAAATGTTTTTCTATCACTTGCTAATCTAATTAATTTAATATAATAAATAATAACTTATAATAATAATAATTACTTATTAAGTGAATATACAAATAAGTATAATAGAGTGAAACACTCTTTAATCTTTATTTAGATAGAAAAGATTAACAGTTATTTTTTTCCAAAAGAAATAATTATAATAAAATAAGAATTAATGCTCACTGCTGAAAATAAATTAAAACAGTAAATATAATTATATTATTAATTAAATTGCCAAGTGAAATGCTTCACTCCTTATAATTCCGACATCCAATCATCTATGTAAAAGTAGTTAAACAACTTAAAAATCCGATATAGCGATCGTTCAGTAAAACGTCATGAATATATATTGAGGAACGAGAAACTCCGTTTTCTCGTCCTTAGATTTAGAATAAATCCTTCCTGTGTAACAAGGAGAGATTGTATGAAAAGGACGTGTGTAACCTACTGTTTCGTTTCCTCGTCGACGTCTTGATTACGATCGGCCAGATAGAAACTGACTGCAGCCGTAGGGGAAGATTGCACGCGATCTCGATTCGTCGTAATGAGCGCGGCGCGCGCGCGCGCGCGTGTTCTTACATCGACGTGCGAAACCACTTTTACTTGAGATGCACTTTCACTGTTCCGCTCGACGATACGGATAACATCGCGCACGATTCGTGATCTTCAGATTGCGATCTCACTCCCTCTCGCTGGCTGCGCGACCACACCCTCACGCGGTGTCGTGCCTTTCATAAATCGATATCACTGTGTGCACATCCTCCGATCTACGCGTTCGCAACTCGTCGTCGATCGTTCGCGAGTTGCGGCGCGCTTACGGCACCCTTTTTGCACGCGGTTTGCGGCAATAGTTTATTGTTACCACAAATACTAAACGCCCGTTTATTTCTTGTCCGCGGAATAACTTTTGGACGTCGCTTGTAGCGGAGCGAAATTAAATCTTTAAAAAGATTTACGCGCACTTGTTGGTGATTTATATTATTAATTTCTTTTACAGCCTTCAAATAACCTGTTACATTTCAGATGATTTTGTGAAATTCACAGCTTTAAATTTTTTATTTTTGCAAAATTAGATTTTACACAAAAATAATAAAAGTATAATTACAGCTTTTTTGCTTATTTTAATTACTACAACAAATTATTATATGTGCTTGCATATCTCATACAATAATAATCTTTAAAAAATATTTCTCAAACTATTATTTACATAACTTGGTGTGTTATGCTGCATAATTAATCTTTTATAAAATATTGCTAAACTAAGTTTGCATCAGAAAACAATTATCTCTTGAAATAAAACATCAATTCGTAAAATATATTATTGGTTGCACATAAATATTTATATTTTGGTAAATTGCGATCATGCAGCATTTTTTTACAGATTGTTGAACAAGTAAACTAGACCATGGCATTAGCACATTTATGTTGATCGCGTATCTTTGTGTTTCGGTGATACACGCAACTTGGTAAGAGAACAGCATCTGAAGAATTGCGTGCACTAATGCCTAAAACTCTCTCTACTCAAGTCTAAGAATCACTTTATGACCTGATCCATTGCAGGAAGAATAAAGCGCTGAGAGCTGTATAAATGGCAAAAAATTGATAAACCGTGCAAATACTATCATTACTGTCATCATAATCGCATTTATACTTGGTTCTCAGCAGAAACTAATAAAGCACGTATACAATAATGATTCCTGCCACATTTTAACTACCGGAGTCGTTAACCCTGACTCTATTAAGTTTATGATGATGATTTCCGGTTTATAATAGCTTGAGCGTAATAAAGGATTTATGTGTGCAACAAATATATAATTTTTTATTAATCTTAATAATTATTATTGTAGTGCGCTATTAGTAAATACTACTATTTTTAATTTAAATTTTTTAATATTTTTGACAAAATTAAAATTTTTTAAATTTGTATAAGATTAGACTGACAAAATTAGTTTTATAATTTCTTTGCATCAAAAAACAGACTTAAATTATGTCATAAATTGCTTTCTGCATAAATGATGCACGCAACAAACTCTCCTAACATATATTATCTAACTTGCAAACGATTTCTCTATACTCTAACAAGCGCCTCACACAATTTGAATCTTACATCACAAGATGCGAAAAAATAAATCTTTTATTATGTATAATTAAATAAATTAAAGTAATATATCCAACTAGAAATAAAACATTGTTAAATTTAATTTCACCAACAAAAATAAATTTCAATCTTATTAAGAAGTTTGCGAACGTAAACGCAAATATTTTCTTTGTTTTAATATTTTATTATTACATAATTTTATTTGCATATATATTAATATAGGTAATTATATTCAGACATTAATTAACGCATGCAGCCATCTTCTGAAAAGGATCTGTTCATCACGTATAATTTTGTTATGATATTCAGAATTAGAGAGACGGCGGTGCTAATTAGAAACGATTACTTCGTCTTACCTTTACGTTCTGCGTACTATACTTACAACATGTTTGTCTGTATCGTGTGATAGTTGTGAGCGGGATGAGGATAATTAGTACGCGGACAGACAGCTTGTTATCCACACAGAGGTCCTGGATACCATAATTCATCTCCATTTTAATTTACTTTACGCATTGCAAAGTCAGTAGGATCTGAAAGGGGCCGAACCACTCTCAACTATGTCGTTGTATCTCTATCTCGTCGACACTCGCATGTACATCTGAACGCTGCTAGAGTTCATGTAATGAGGAGAAGGGAGAAAGTCGGTATATAAAGAGTTGGCCGTGACTTTGAAAGCATCATAGAGTCAGTTGCGCGTACGACAGATAGATACCGTAAAACCGATCAGCCAAGTGTCTTCGTCGCGCAAATCATGAAACTGTTTGTGAGTACTTTTTTTAGAAAAACTCAACATTGAATTTCGAATTTAATAATTTTTTTAACTTTTTATTGCATGAACTATATAGATTTTTGTACACACACACACACACATATATATATATATATAATACACATAAAATTAAATGATTTATATTTGACGTGATAATAATAAGTATTAACATTTTTAACTAGTATATAATTATTTTTTTAATAGTTTATTAATTTTTCTTTGTAAATATATACATATCTCATTTTTCTCGTAAAAGACCAATGTTATAATTATATCGGTGTAAACGAAACAAGGCTACAATTAATTGTTTATTACGAAATTGCTGTGCTCTGCGTGACACCATTCCGAATAAGGCTTGCTAAGGCGATTAAAAGAGCAACGTGAACTGTGCATTCGACTGGACAGCTATCTCGTGAAACTGCCAGAAGAAGAGTTTAGCATCGCGATTAGAAAGCGATCAGGATTGACAACATTCTTGTTCGGCGCAGTGATTTTAATGATTTATTTTTATTTATAGGTGTTTGCCACAATGGTGGCCGCTGTGTGGGCCTCGTACGAAGAGGAGCATGGTAGCACTACTTATCACGAGACGTCCAAACCGGTGGAGATACCGATCTACAAGAAATATGCGATACCAATTCCACATCCGGTCGCGGTCCCGGTGCCTCAACAAATTAAGGTTCCAATACCGCAGCCTTATCAGGTTCAGGTCGCAGTTCCACATCCAGTGCCCGTGGAGGTCGTCAAACATGTTGAGATACCTATAGAGAAGCCAGAGCCTTACGTTGTGGAGAAAAAGGTTTTTTATCGACACACATAATTATTAAAAAATTATAATAAGCAACGATGATATATAATTTTGTGCAGAGCGAAATATAGACATAGAATTTGTGAATCAATTCAACGTAATTTTTACTTCATGTAATATTATAAAGTTCTTAAAATAATAAATATAAATACAATAAATAATATGTAATAGATATTAACAAATTTATTATGTTGCAGGTACCGTACGTCGTTGAGAAACCATACCCAGTGACGATAGAAAAGCACTTTCCAGTGCCAATACCTAAACCATACCCAGTACACGTGCCGGTGTACAAGCACGTTTTCCACCATAAGAGCCACGGCTGGAAACATTAATTCATAAGATCAAACAATTTTCTTCAATATTTTTATGCCAAAAATAGCAACAAGTTACATGCGTGCAACAATAGCCGATAAGCGTTTGTACATAGTTTGTTATTCTATATTTAATGTGATGTTTGTTTCAATAAACTGTTTTGTCTTATATACACAATTATAGATAGTTATTATTTCTTAAATAAATTCCTTGAGGCAAATAATAAAATTAAATGTTGAAGAATATTCCTTCAAAAGTATTGTAATGATGAAATGATTCTCAACAATTGCGAAATTTTCCTTCGTACGCTAATTTTATTATTTACAATCGCCGCGATCTTAACGCTTTCAAAGATCAGCCGTAGGCTTTTGCGATAAGCACGCAATAAATTCTTCAGACGTTTACTCGGTTTTTTCGTCAAAACATGAGTGCATCCGTAATTATCGTAAATTACATGTGTTCCCACGGGCGACACCTCGGGCGATACGCCGCGTTATAATGTCCAGACTGCGCCGCAGGCCGACGTGTCCACGACGTGGTAAACGACAACGAATAATGTCAACGACGCAATGCGCTATCATGCCCGAGGTGCACCGTCTCTTACACTGTCGCAGAATTTATTCAGGAAATACCGGGGCGTACGCTTACATCATAGACGCTGGCGACCGCTTTTTACGCCGCTTAAGGGAATCACATTCGGCCCGGCAAGAAACTTGCCCTCTCTAAGTGGAGCAAAAGTTTATAAAACCGCGGATTGCGTGCGACGCGCCTCTAGTTTGATCCAGAACTCTTGATCCATTGGTCGTCCTGTAATTTCATAGAAATAAGAAGAAAATCATGTTCAGACTGTTGGTAAGCACACACTGACATTGTGTTACTCTATAGTATATTTGGATAATTAATAAATCTCCTATTTTAGAATGTTCTGTTGAACACAAGATACAAGATATTTTAATGTTCTACCCTTAAATCATTGAAATCAAATTTATTGACAAACCGTAATTTTTTCCATTTGTAGAAATAATCATCGGTGATGGTTTAGAATAATTAAATTTTCTACTATTAATATTATTATTTTTTATATATTTTTTTAATAGCGCCAAGCACGAATCTGTAAAAGACAGATTCGTATTAATACGTTTATTTCAATGAGCAAAAATTGTAACAAGCATCATTATTAATCTAATAAATAGATCCTAGAAGTTAGTAATCAGAAATATTAATTTATACAGTAATTTTTTTATTATGTTGCGTACTATTTACAAAAATTTTATACTTTATTTCTTAATGTTTAGTAAATTATAAAGAAACATATTGCAAGCTCCACAGTTCAACATTTTATTATAGCATTTATTGCCAAGTAAAATAAAACTAATATGCATGACAATATTTTTAAGTGCTCGTTACATTTTACAAAAATGACTTGCCATTCCTTACAAATAACGATAAATTTCGTATAAAATTTTCTACTTGATTTTTTTTAGTAAGGTCTCACATTATTCGTAACAATTCAACGTTCGATAACCGACACACGTTTAATTTCTAGATACCATGCCTGATATGGCTGTCAACAGTGCGCTCGGAGACCGGGACGCAGATGGGCATGCCGGGCGAACCGCTGATGGAGAAAATGTCAGATATCTCGATGCTGAAGGCAAAGAGGGAATCCATCCATCAGCCATGCGAGACAATCTACCCGCACGTTCCCGCTTACACGCAGTCGCACGTTCCCGCTTACACGCCGCCGCACGTTCCCGCCTATGCGCCGCCGCCCGTTTACGTTAAGCCCTTCGTCCAGCAAGCGTACCTGAAGAAGGAGCTGGGCATAGCTCAACCGTTAAGTCACCTGCAATACGTTCACCAGGCACCCGCCTATGCCGGTGTGGTGCCGAAGCCGGCAGTCACGTACGTGAAACCGGCAGTCCCCGCGTTGAACTACCAATCGCTGCATCAGTCGCTGCAATACATCAAACCTGTAATGCCGATTTACCAGAAGCCCATGCTGTCGTACTCGCCGATCTACCAGAAGCCGTTGTATTACGCGCCCATGTATGAGAAGCCTGTCTATCACGACGTGATGCCGAAAGTCTTCTTCAAGAAATACGAAGCGCCGGTTTCCCCGATCGTTTACCAGAAGCCGTTGCTTCACGCACCCCTTCAGTACGCCGCGCCGAAGGTGCTCCAGGTGCAAGCACCGCAGGTGTCCTACGTGAAGCCGGTGGTCCACGCTCAACCATCCATATATGGCCCGCAACCGGTTCATAATTCCGTTATAGTTAAGCCCGTAGATTGTGTGTAGATCGATCGACCTGGAAGATCGAGTCTAAGTCCTCAAAGATGAACAATCGGCGGGCGACATTACACAAGGCTTTTATCGATCTGCATCTTGTAAATGGAAAATAAAGCAGAAGAATTATAATAAAAATTTGTAAAATACCTGATAATTGCATATAAAATCGTAACGGAATTATGTATTTATATGGCAGAATGTGTATTTATAGATGCTAGTAGTAATAAAAAATAGAGAGAAATATGGATTATCTAAATTGACGCAAATTTAATCTATAAATTAAAATTGATAAAGTGTAATAAAATAATAAAATTGATTTCCTTTTTCAATCAATTCTTAATTTTTTATTAAATTATTATTAACTTTATTACAAATCCCGATTATTAGTTCTTGAATCATTATTTCCCCAATGATTATCATTACTTATGTTTACTATATCTAGAATGTGCGAAATATTGAGATGAAGTCATATAATCGTATTAGAAATACGAAAAGATTTTAAAAATTACTGCATTTCGAAACTTACCAACCATAAATTTTCTCCACTTTTTCAAACTTTCATCTAGAGAAGCAGTTATGTGTATGAATTTCATAAGCGTACTGCATATAATTATGTTACGAAGTTACGGACATCTTCCACGCTTATCTAGATTGCATCTCACGAGATCTCAATTCTTTGGATCGCGAAATTTCCTTACTACGAAACTTTTCTGGAGCATAAAAATAAGATAGTTATATCGCGCTATATTTCTATAGCAGAGAGAATTTGCGTCTCTTCTTTTTTTCTCACACGAGAAACAAATTGATCGCGCGCTATCTTTTGGAGCTAGAGCGACAATCACTGGCGAGCTTTTCATTTACTCCCGCGGATTTCGAAGAATCGCAGTTTCATCACGTACACCACGCAACGCTACCCTACTCACGAATTGCATAACTCGGCAATGAAACGGCGAACTATCTCGCAGTTTTGAAACAACACACACGTGCACGCTTGCGGGCGTAACCGGCCGATTTTCCCATACCCACGTATGAGCCGCAACGCGTCCACGCGAATCTGCACCATGAAACACGAATTGTAAACATCCGTCCGTAATGCATAATATTCACATGAACTTGCGCAACGTCGCCTGGCCACTGTTGTATAAAATAAGAGCCCATGAGAAGATGCCTTCAGTAGAATCGAGCGTTCGTCTAGATTAACCGAAGTGTATTCATTATGAGATACTACGTGAGTGAATATGTTGGAAAATTAAAAAAAAAAAAGTGCAATTTTAATAATAAGATAAAATTTAATCCTACGGAATTTCATTCACAATTCAATTGTAGAAGGATTTAAATTTATGTTCCAGCTGTTCCTATTAGTGGTCGCCTTTTGCGAGGCGGGCAGGATAAGGAGAGGTATTGATCACACGAATCTTCAGGCTGTTTATCACGGCCACGGCGCTACCAGTTATCAGAATGTGCAAATTGATAATCACAATAGTATAATAGTGCCTACGAACTACGGGGATCCTGAGGAAATTAAAGGTTTGGAGCATCACGTGTATCATCAACCAATTGTTCCAATCGTGGAATCTCACAATGATATAGAACATTACGATACATCTGACTCAGGTAAACCGAAAAATGTACATATAAAAATCAACTTTGCACGTAAAATTAATTTAACGCATCTAAATTTAACTACTATTGTAATATAAACTTTATTAATTTTTAACTAATATTATTTCTAAGACAATTGCATTTTATCACAACAAATCTAGATAAATTGATACATTTGTTTCAGTTCCATACGAAGAGTTTACCGTTGCCGATGTCAAATCTGACGTTTTCGAGCATTATTTTGATCACAATGATGAGAATTACAATTATGATTTTTATCTATAAAAAATATACATTTAAAAAAATTAAAAGTATTTTTACAAGATTGATTGAAATTAAAATCTCAGGTATTTAACAGACCCATCGCGATACTTAATAGTTGAATAAGGCATTAAAAGCATTTTGTATAAAGCTTTTTTGATATTTATCGTAGCATAATTTTTATTGCATCGTAATTTCCATCAACGCACGAGTACTCTCGCAAAATTAATGGCCGGCAATGCGGAAAGGGGGAATTAACTTGCAGAGAAGTGACTTGTAATCTTTTTATTTCGTCTTGCTCCTTTATATCCAATATAGATATATATGTATAGGATGATATAATAATTTATGTAAATAACATTATACATATTATAATGAAAACAACAACGTGGTAATCATTATACTAGGCTCTCTCGTTTGAAATTTATTTACAATCCTGTGCGGCCATTCGTGTAGGAATGTCGCTTCGTGAAGCGCATCCTTCGATCATGGGATAAAAATTACACGATCTCGAGATTCTAACGCTGCAATACTCTAGTCATTACATCGCAACAGTCACGGGAACTAGCGACTAGGTCCGACCGTGAGACCGTCCCTCAACTCAAGGTACGTATGATCTAGGAATCGTCATGATGATAGCAAGAAATTCCTCACGGCATTAGGCATCAATTTACGAATAAAACAGTCTCGCACACGCACACGCATACACTTCGATAGACTTCGACAATAGTGTTAACAATCGAAAAATATTCACCTCGACGAATCGCAACGGTGGATCGCACCGCTCGATCAGTCCTGATCATGATATACTTTGCGTAAGTGTTTATATACCTAATACTTGACTAGATCACTTTAGTATTTCTTTTTTTTTTTCTTTTTTTTTATTGACTCTCATTAGTCTAGGTACTTGGAGACTACGTGAGACATATCTGTGTTTATATAAAAAAATACTCGGTTGAATTGAATTAGAAACGTTACTGTAATTACTCGTTCGTTCCTAGCTTCTCGTAACGCGCGACGATTCGGCCGGCGAATGCGAGAACGGTAGCTAACGAAGTTTGATCCCAATTTCAAGTATAATTAATGATAATAGTAAATTGTCTAAAAACACAGTCCTCACTCCCAGCGCGTCCCCGCTACGGAGGAGAATTGCGGAGAAATACTCGGCATGGCACTCATCACACGTAGAATTCAGCCAACATCTTACAAGCCAACTCGTAATCCATGTCTTCGTTCTTGTACATATCCACGATCTGGAAAAACCGTGTAGCTAAAGTAACTGTTTTGAAAAATAAAATTATTTTGTAAAGTGATTTCTGGGAAAACGTGAAAAAAATTATAAATATATATTTATTTATTTAAACTTACTACGACAATAAGCAAACTGTGTTTTCAAAAAAATTTTAGTGTTTACTTAATTTCAAATTAAACTTTTAGTTTCAAATTATATATAATTTTATTTAGAATGTATTATAATTCTGCTTAATCTCCTGATTAAGGAGAGTTCGCAATATTATTCGTAATTTATTTTAAAATATAAATAAATTAATTAAATATTTTAAATTTAAAATCTGGAGCAAATAATAGGAATAATAAAATAAAAAATTCTTTAGGGAAACAAAGATTTATTGTGAAAATATTAAATAAGCCATAATTATCATATAACAAAATAAAAAAAACATAATAAATAAAATAAACTGTAACATTCCATAAATAAAAATTAACTTAATCGTGTGAAATAAAAATATATAACAAATTAAACATTTTTTAATCGCAAATCCGCTTAATTAAAATACATCAACATTTATATTAAAATAAGAGATTTTATTATAAAAATTTTTTAAATATCCAATTCAATGGAATGTTGAAAAAAATTTGATTAATCAAGTCGCCTTTGATTACAAATAATGTAAATGCAATATCTGTACACAAAAGTCAATAAACTACACTACTGGGAAAATTCCTAGTCTAGCTAGCATTTGTTGTCTTACCGCGTTCATATCCTTCTGTAGCTCCTCTAGTTGTTTCTCGTGGATCACTTTAAGCTTCTCCTTCTCCCTGTTTTGTATCATTTGCGCGATCTTGCGCTCCTCCATGAACTTCTTCGTGTTATTTTGCTGCTTCTCCCTGAGCCTGCCCTCCTTGATCCCACGCGTTTTCAGAGTCTTATCATTCATCACCTCCCTCGCGCTCTCCACCGACAGCCTCGCTTGCCGCGCAGTCATATCCTTCATTTCACGGTCGTGGCGCGCGGACTGTTGCTTCTGCTGTGCCGATTGCGCGGTCATGCATAATTTGCATAGCTGCGCTCGTCGCTCTTCCAGATGTCCACGGACCAGATCGCGTTCCTCACGCCGCTGCCTGTCAGCAAGACGCGACCACTGAGCGGTCTGCTCGGAAACGGCGCGTCGAACGATAGGGTCCCTCGAAAGTTCCGCTTTGCTGCAATAAACATTGACTTTATTAATTACGCCGTTATTATCTGCTATTTCAATCGCTAATTATCAACTTTATCGATTTTTATACGGATCTAAATTCCGTATATTCTCCAATGCTATCCAAGAATTATCTAATTATATAAATTGTGGTATAGAAAAAAAACTAACTTTTTCCCTTTGAAAATCTTCTCTATAGCAACGCAATGTTGCTTCTGGACAGTCACTTTCTCCTTGTGATGCCTCTTTTTCAAAGATTCCAGTTCCTTCTGCTGTTTCCGTAATACTTTTTGGTAACCCTTTTCTAGTCTCAAAGTTTCCAGCGTGATTGGATCGAATTTCATTTCCTCTGCAAAAGCAAAATGACGTAACAAATGGATTTAGTCTTCAATTGACAATTTCTGCATCCTGCAATTTACCTCGTGGTTTAGCCGGTTCGTGATGATGAGATGCTATGTTGTTCTTGTTGTCCATATTATTTTTGCTGTCATTCTCTTCGATTCCCAAGCCTCGCATTTTATTTTGCGACATACTTTCCGTTTTTCTGAATGCTCGTGGCGCCGTTAAAGCGTCCATAAGTTCTGAAAAATTATTATTAAAATTGAATGTGTAGTAATATTAATTGAAATTGTTATTATATGAAATTTATTTATACAATATTTCATAAAAAATATACGTTTTATTATAAATAAAAAAAACACAAAATATATGCAAGTAATCTATTTTGACAAAAGATTAGCCAGAAAATATGTCCTATTAAAATTATGATTAATTGCAATTATTTGCAATATCATAGCATATATTTATTTAATTCTACGGCTAAGAAACGATGTTGATCGTACCTTCAAACCCATCTGGCACGTAGATTTTAATCTCAATATTGCAAAATAGCATAGGCAGAGACATAGGAAAATTGGCTTCGGTTCGCAACGCAATGTGCCGATATCCGGCCTGCAAACCGTCTAGAGGAACGATTCTTTGTCCCAGCAGTTTGTTGTTCGACTCGTCGTATACGGCGAATCGCAAAGCGGCCAAATCTGGGAGGACGACTTTTCTGAAGAGAAAGGGCTCTTCATTGTACACGGGATTCAGTCCGTTGGCGGGGACCACTCTTGTGCGAAATTCCTTACGTATCGTGTCGGTCGGTAGGCCGTACATTTCAACCTCCACGTATGTCCCGACTTTCTTGTCGGATAAGAATTGACCCGCTATTACCTGTTATGATAATGAATCAAAATCGAATTTTTTAAACATTTTATTTAATGAATGCGAAGAAAATTTACGATGTAGGTATATAGATTGTTTAATGACGTTGTCCAAACACACAATTCGATCTTTAAAGTAAAAAAAAAAGAGTAAAATTCTCTAAAACGCAGCATCGACTAGTCTGAATTGTCATTGTTCATCGAAAAAAAAAGAGAAACATGCCTGAACACTGCATTGTGTCGCGATCACTCCGTCCACGGGGCTCTCCGCGAAAGGATCGAAGCTCCTATCGGCGCGTCTCATGAAATCCGGCTTCAACAAATAGCCCGAAGAGCCGTTGTACTCGAACTTGCCTTGATTCAGTTGCATGGGCAGATCCGCGGTCTGGAAGTTCAGCGACACCATTTGGCAGCCAGCGTTCCAGAAGACCTGTTTTGCGACGATCGATCATTGAGTGACTTTTCTTCGTGGCCCTTGTAGCGCAAATCGCGCACTACGAGCTGTATTTACCTGCGGCATATAATTGGAAGAGTCGGCTCGCGTGCCTTTCGGATAAATACGGCTCATCTGCCGCTTGTTGTAATTTACGAACTCGATGGCCGATGTTTTCAAATAGTTTAAACCAGCAGTTTCCGCGAAGGAAGACATATTGTGATGAAAGTTCTTTTCTAAAAATGGTAATTTATTTATGAATCACACGTAATAATATAAATGTCAATGCAATCTGCATTTAAAATAGGTAATAAAATAAAATTAACATATTATTTCAATATTCCAGTATTGAAAAAATAAATACGTAGTAGACAATATTTTTAGTTGCTATTAAAAAATAATAACATTTGAGTATAATTAACTTTTTTCGCAAAATGCAAAAATTTCGCTTACGTTCGGCAACATCGAAACCAGCGAACTTGATGGGTTGTGCATAGTTGACCATAGATGACAGCCACGGATGTACATTCGTGGTACTTCCGGTATAAGGTTGAGCCGCTACTAGCTCAATGCTTTCACCGAGACTTGGACCGCTGCCAGACTGCTGCTGTTGAATGCTCGACACTGTCACTGATGATTCGGATATCTCTTCCTGAAAACGAAAAGAAATATCGTCGTTTCGACAACGGAGCTACGGTCATTTAATTTCATTAAAGTGAAGGGGTACTACGATTTTTCAACTAAGGATCATAATAAAAGTTACCTTTACCGGTTCCACGACGGCGGTGACGGCCGGCGGCGCGCTCGCGTCTTCTTTGACCTCGTCCTCGATCACGAATTGACCTTGCATAAAGAGTTCGAGCTCTTGCTTTTCGACTTCGGACTTTAGGCGCTTATTTTTAATGAGAATCTTGCGTTTCAGCATACTGGGCGGCGGCAGCGGTACGCCCGGCTCCAACTATTTCAGTAACGATTATAAGTGCGTTTAAAACCATGTGTTTTAAAAGCCGCAAGGTCGACTTATTTTAAGTGTAAATTGACCTAAAAAATTCTTTTTAATATTTTTTATATTTATACGTTTTACGTATCTGTATTCTAATTGTCTGATTAATTGATGGAAAAACTTACGGGATAATCCTTCAGCGGTTCTTTCAACAATAAATCACCCAGAATTTCATCACAGTACTTGGCCAGCTTGTATTGCTGCTTCTTGCTACAATGATTTTCAAAGCTGAGTATCACCGGATATTCCGATGTAACGAAGGCCGTGTCTCTGACCGCGTATATAACCTCCTTGAATAGGATGTCGGTGCACATGGCTTTGCCGTGAGTGATTATTGGTTCCTCGTCCTCCCCTTTGCCGTCCCAACAATCCAATTCGACGCATCTTTAAATTCGGAATAAAAGAAAGAAAAGTTAAAATCCATCGTATTGATTATCGGTTATTCGTTTATCACAAGATCGTTTTCCATTTATTTAAATAATAATTATTAAATTAATTCACAAATCAACAAATTAAAAGCAAAATATTGCAGGAAAAAATAAAACATCTGTAATTCTAATTAATTAATCCAAACAATAGTTATAAAAATATCAATACGTTATTGTATATCCCTAAAGTCTACATATATATTGTAGCTTATCGTGAAAATGGAGTTATTTTCGACTATGCATTATGATTATAAAATAAAAATAACTATTAATGATGCATCGATTTCGTGTCAATATATGATATTTCATATTCAAGTAGACACTTGGCAATCTGGTGCGATCGATGTAGTTATAAATATGCACCAGCTATTGGGGGAATTTCGCCGGAGCGTATCCTAAATCGGGTATTATCATTTCCATATTTTATAGCAGCGTATTTTACCTGCATCCGGCGAGTAGAACTTGTCTATACATTTCAACACTGCTCTTCCCGCCAAATTGCCGTCCGCTCAGGTATGTGTTGTGGCTCGAATTGATGTAGTAGTGCGCCAAAGACTGGTCCATATCCATATAAACGTCCAGTCTGTCGAGAAAAACTGGCGCGTTCTCGTCGGACATCAGGTACCTTATGAAGCCATCCTTCGTCATCGTTTCTGAAAGTGTACGATTACTTGAAAAAAAAACTCGTTTAATAACTTGAGTTAAATCCTTCATTAATCTTTCAGCCGTGATCGAGCTAAATGAGTACTAGTTGTTCACCAAGCGAGTCGACTTAGTTTTACATATTTATTAAAATTTTCCTTATCATTTTTCGATACCGTGATATATTTTTCACATCTCAAAGCTAATAAAATATCTACAAGAGGATCAGTATTCTTTTTTTACAAAGAGCAAAAACGAGCAGACTTAGTTTCGGAAAAGTTTAAAAGCGAATAAAATATTTAAATAAAATATCTAATATAAAAGAATGAAAAGTTTTTGTAAAAGGAATAAAAACGAGCAAATTTAGTTTTGAAAAGATCGATGGTCCAAGAGAAATTTTTTGCCTCAGTTACATGATTTATCAAGCTCTTACTTTCGTTCCGCACAACTTCGTTCTGCTCGTAATCATTGATGATCTCCAACGCCCGTTTCTCATCGTAAAGTGGATAGAGAATTTCGTTCAGGGTCGGATCTCTTTGCTTCTCGTTGAGAAAAGTAATCAGTTGCTCCAAATTAATCGTATCGGCCTTACCCTGCGTTCTGGAATTTTCAGAATAAATAATCGGTCGTCATGAATTCGAGCAGAGCTTCTATTTGCATTACATCAGAACAAGTATCAACTATAAAGTAGTTGTAAAGAGTAATATGTGTAAAGCGTAATAATTCTCTATACATATTTTTTATCTATCATTACTTCTGTATTTAATATTAAAATTATATAAATTTATAATTAGCAATTTTTATTAAGAAGATTATTATTATACGTTTTAAAAAATATTTTGTATCTCCAAAATGAGTACTCACATAGATTGAAACAATTCTTCTATATCGTTTCTCGGGCATATTTTATGATAAAGCGCGTAGAATGCGTCAAAGGTGAAGTCATCAGGTTCTATCACGTCGTTCTAAGCATAAAAATAGTCTTTGCAGTATTTTCGCGAGAAACAAAAGTCCCATCGATAGTTTATTCTAACAATTATTAAGATACCTTTCCGCTAGGTAGGCCTAACTCGGAGAGACACTGGTAAACGAGCTTTTCCGTCTTGCCGGACGCGAAAGTTCTCGCGACCACCTTTACTGGAACCTTGCCATTAGGATCCATCAGCATTCTGAGTCGCATCCAGCTAAAATAGCGCAAATACCGCTGATTCAGGTCTATGATTCTAACACTTTTTTGAAATTTGCAAGCAAAAATTTATATATGCAAATCAATATGGCGTGAATTTTAAATTTAAACAAATATCACAAATTTTTTTTATTAAACTTTTGGTTCTGTGAAATCTACATTTGTAAAACATATAATAAAATGTAAAGACTTAAAAAGGAAGACAACTTATAAAACATTTGCGGATGAAATAAGCAGAATTTTCCTGCAATTGCAAGTTAAATATTCTTTTACGTCGAAAAAGAATTAGAAAAATGTTCCATGTGTCAGTCGTGACACATTTACGGCTAATTATTTCTCAGAGGTAAACAGTACCGCTGTTTGCAGACATTAGTGCAAGCGTATATAAATGCATTGGCAAACTCACTGTTTCTTCAGACATGTAAGCGGGCAAACGTTATTTGCTTTTACGTTATGCGTAATCGATCGAACACCGTCCAGCCATACCTATGACGACACACAGAAGTAACGTCATGTAGATTGTTCTTTTTACAGAAGGAAAAGATGTGCTAAGCACGTACAGATATAAAGAATTTAAATCACACGAGTCAGTAAAACTATCTTATCAGTCATTGCATTGCAATATTGCTATATCGTGGATAGATAAATGCTATTTATACACAAAAAAGAATAATTATCTTCTGATAAAATAAAAGTAAGAATAAATAATTTTATCGTGTTGAAAGCTGGAACAATGGAATTGCAACATTGTATACTGATAATGTTTTTATGACATTCTGTATAAAACATTAACAGCGTATCTGATTTTTAATTATTACAATTGACTTATAATGATTTGGCATTTAGAAAAACCGAAATACGTGAAATTAACAGGTTTCGAATAAAGAGTAAGTCGATAATATCTTAAATACTGCGCGACAATACTTTAAACGCACAGTACTTAAGCATTTATGTACTGTTTTAATAATAGCAAATTGCGGAGGTTTGTAATAATAGTTTAACATAACAAGTACGCATGGCGAAGGGGTCATAGAACGTGACAAAGGAATCGCGATTGTAGGATACGATACATAAAACAGTGTATGGCGCCATTCACGCTACTGCCACGTCACTACCAGTTATAGCAATTGACGATAAAATCAGGAAAATCTGGAAAACGATAGTTGAACACGCAACGTCATTAAAGAATGTTAATACAAACCGATTAAAAAAATTTCATAATCGCATTTATATTATAGCGCATTGATATGACATTACTTGTCCTTTTATTGCAGAAGTTATCGCGAAGATAATAATTTATTACTTTTATTTATCAATTCATAATAATATAGGTATTTATTGTCATTAATAAATCTTTATTACTAGTTAATGAATGAATAATAAATTAAATTGCAATTATAACCTAATGTTATTAGTACAATAAAATTATGTTAATTAGTATAATTGTGATAAACGCGACTGTCAAACGGTAATTTCAGTAATAATATTAAATGTATATATAGTTCGTTGTGTTGATTAGCCAGCCAATTATAGTTTACTTAAATGATAGATTTGACGGCACGTGGATGCTATGTTTCCGTCATTATCACGATTAAAATGCCACACGTATGTTACCTTGGCTGTAGCAGGATCCGGGCACACGACATGCTGATAATTGATATTAGTATAATCGACACCGGAACAGATGGTTAAACTTTTCTCATCCAACTGTTCGCCGTGTTTGCTGAGTAGCTTGTCAAATAACTTTGGATCCTGTTTAAAACGTGTATCGGTTATTAGTTGTTTCTTTCTTTTTTTTTCTTATTTATTTGCTTGTCCGGCAAACTTCTTTGCTTGCATAATTATTTTATTTTCTCAGTGATTTCTTTCAAGAAGTATAATGATAATGTCGTAAGAACAGCGTATAATATGCGATATTATCATAAATTGCATCACGTAATTTATGGACATCATTAAAGAAATAATGATTACATAAATACATTGATGAAATTGATATCTCTCTGTACTTCCATGTTACATAGATTTAAAAAAATAAATATATCAAGTATTACATCACCTTTTCTCTTAGAAAAATAATTTTAATTAATCTTAGTAAAAAAACTCAACGCTAAAAAAAACTCATTTTGGAGCACATTATTAAAATAATCCCTTTACCTTGGGAACGCCTCCGGCTCTGATGTCGCTTACTTGACACAACTCTATAACATCGCCATCCTACAGAAAGAGATAATAAGATAAGATAAATATTTATTGAGGATTTTGTAGAGGTTTTGCTGAGAATCTTCGCAATTTCGTTCTTTTGTTGAAAGAAATAAAAGGGCGCAAACAGCGGAAGAAGGGCTCACCTTTCCCTCGCTTTGCCAATAGATGAAGAAACCGTACTCGTCGACCTTAAACAGGCAATTCAGCTCGATTTCAGTGTTATCCTTCTCCTCCGTCCAACGATCGAAGATGCAGCCGGTGCGGAGTGCTTCCGGCACCTCGATCTGCCAGTTGAACTCGAATCTCTTCGTCATCTCTGCGGCGTTCCACCGACTTCCGGCAAAGTCAGCCTAGATACAGCACTTTCCGCTTCTGTCAACAGCGACCGACGTTGCCATTAAAGACATTGGAGCTTTATCGGACTGTCTTCTCTACACTGCAACCGCCATCAAGTCACATTTCGAATCACACGTGATATCTGCTTCTTGTTCAGAACTTTGAAGGCAGATATTTATACCACGTATATGTTCGTTTGTAAATTGTTCGCCAATAAATTAGGAATTGCGTATTTGAGTGAGACACCATATGTTTCAGGCTATCGCTCTTGAAACTTTAATATTTATTTGTTTCGTACATTTAACATTTAATTATTATTACGATACTAAAAGTTGCTTCTGAAAATTATTGTAAGTAAAATGATCATTTTTGGTTTCAAAATTTAGAAAAATCACTAATTAATTTTTTTATTTAAAAAAAAGATGCACAACATTAAGTTACTTCTATTATCATTTATAATTAAATTTTATTCTCGTTGTTATTAATGCAACTTTTTCTCGTGTTATTCCTTTTTTATGCAATTCACATTTTTAAGAGTAAAGATGAATATATCTTTGTTCGCTTAGGTCAACATTTAATATTCAACATCCTGTCAAAAGTCATTTTTTTCTTACAATATTATGTTCACCTTTGATCTATCGAGTGCGATATTTCTTTACCTATATTTAGAAAATAAAATAACATTAAATAATGTTTGACATTTAAAAATTACAGAACACCTCAACGTTCATACAGTTTTATTATCTTTTCTCTTCATTACATGCATAATTTTTTTGTTATTTACATTTTGTCTCTTTTTGACGTTACGTAAAAAGCTTGAAAGAAGTATCCCTCGCACCCTGTTTTTTCTCTCTTTATCTCTCTCTCTCTCTCTCTCTCTCTCTCTCTCTCTCTCTCTCTCTCTCTCTCTCTCTCTCTCTATCTCTCTCTCTCTCTCTTGTAGATATTTATTATTTCTATTTTTAAGCCTTAGAAAAGCTAAAGAATAGTTAATCTTAGCCACGGAAGTTAAAAGAATAGAATCTATAATAGCTTTAGCATTCGCGTGGAAAATAGAGGAAAAAAGGATGACATTGAAAAAAGACGTCATTGTGCACTTCACGTACAGCAACTAAGTCTTTTTTTTCTTGCACAAACTAGCTTTATAAAACGCTTTCAGATGTTATAAATAAATATCTTTTGTGTGACATGCGGCGCTAACTATAATGCGTAAGTTCTGAAAGGTCTATTTTATGATTATTATATTTAGCAATATAACTGAACCCTTTTCACCTCCTAAAAGTACGTAGAAATATATATCTTTAAGAACTGAATATTAATGTAAAAAATATTTTACTTGAATCGACTTTTAAATTTTGGATAGTCGATAGTTTATCACGGTACAGAGAATTTTTTGGCATCGATGCACCGATTAACCTTTATGGCAAACCAACGTTACGTAGGACGAAGTGCACGTAAATGTTGCCGAGTGAAAATAGTTACATTAAAAAATTTTGTTGCGTTTGTATATTATTGCAACAGTATCATGCAGTCAATAAATGAAAATATTTATTAATAATAGCGGTATGATTGTAAAGACACTTACAATGTTAAGAGCGTCTTTTCCGGGTTGACTTGCTCATTTTAACTTGCGGCTGCACCTGCAGGAAAAGAAATTCAGTAAACTTTAATACAATTTTTCATAATTAAAAGTTGCGGTCAATCAATATTCTCAGTAATGCAAAATTTTTGCTTGAAAGTAGATACTTCAAATATGATATTATTATGGAAATCTTATGGAAAAGAGAAAAAACATCTCGTTGTATTTTCTAATATCTTTAATTTAAAAAATCTAATATTTAATTAATTCGGAGCTATTTATTTTATTGATAGCATATATGTAGAATATAAAAGAGCGAGTTTCTTTTTAAGTTGACGTCATTCACCAAATAAATTATGAGCACGATTGAAATAACACGATCTAAGTATACAGGAAATGACGCGCATCTGCTACTAAATATTTAAGTAAAATATCTCTATATCTATCTTTATATCTAAAATAATAAAAACCGACCGTTTTAAAGATATTCGATTTTAAAAATTGACATCGAGACCAATATTAAGTGTGTTTCATCTTTAAATGTTAAGCTTTTTAATTACAGGGAGAGTGATTTCTTATTCGATTTGTAATGCAAATTATTTATTCCCTGGAAGTAAAATCTATTTTTCTTTTAATCTTAAACCTTTTTCAGGTGTGTCAAGCTTATTAATTCAGAATGTCAAATGGCATTCATTTCCCGCATGGTTATTATCCTTACGTCATTCCATTTTATTAATAAGTGTGTTAATTACGCTCTACGGGCAGGCACGTGTTTTTCTAAAATACTTTCTTTTCGTTCCTCGTGTGATTAAATGGCTCAATCGATATCTTCATATAATTACTACAGACTTACGTAACAGAGTACTATAGAGCAGTAATGTTACGTAACGTTTACGAGAAGAGTGTGAAACCCAAATATTAATTCTAAGTTTTATAATAATTACGATGATGTATCTTGATAATAATAAAAAATAATATATCTATATAAAACTAACGTTCTTCTATATAAATTATTCTTTCCAGGACTTATTTCTGAAAGTTTCTTGTTTATCAATAGAAGCAAAATAGTGCATAGATTTATAATATTCTTTCTCGGACTTGTCACTAACATAATAGAATTAAAAATGAATGCGCGACTTATAATTTCCAAAAAATAGTCATATGTTTCTTGGATTTTATTACTACTGCTGAAAAACGCATTATTTTTTCTAATATTTTTATTAAGTTACTTAGTTAATCAAAATTGTTATTGATGAGATTACTTTACGATTAAACGCCCTCTTCCATTATCCAGATTAAAAATACATTAAAGTAATTGCGAAGGGCGGTAAACAACAGCGAGTGACGTGTCACTTCCAAGATTTTTATTAATAGATGTCATGGCATTTCATTGCGTACGTAAAGGCCTTTCATATCTTCTCTAATACCTGCCTTCTTATAATTATTAAACAACTTGCACACACAATATCTTTTAAATAAACTAAAAGTACACTTATATATTGCAAAATTTTCGATGTTTTACATAGTTTTTCTATGTTAGAAGTTTAATAATTATAAAAGAAACACAATAATTATTCACACATATTTGAATATCCAAAAGAAATATACGAAATAACAAATTATAAACCATCTAGATTTAGGAAAAATGAATTTAAAATGTTACATTATTTAACAAATAAAGCGTATTTTAAATATTTTTTATAATCAAGTAAAGATGAGTTTTTTATTGTCCTTTTTTATATTGTGATACTTCATAGCAATCGTTTAACTATTTTACTATAATGTTTGCGTTATGTAATCTTGCAATAATAAACGTTACGGAAAAGTTTTATTACTGATGCTGTCAGTATCAATATGTATATCGTTAACGGATATTCCAAGTTTTATCACGACTTATCTTAATTAGTGCACTCGGAAATGGAAGTTGCAGGCTACATTCTGCACGTGCATATTGTGTGCCAACATGAAAAGGCACTCACTATCAAGTTTACGTTTTTAAGCGCTGTCGTAAAAATGTTTGCAACAGACCTACTCTTACTTACTCGCAAAAAATATTAGACTGTTTAAAAAAATTGGTAACCAAAGTTTTATAATATTACAGATTTATTGTAAATCCTATGCTAATTAAATCTTTCACAAATTAACATGTATAAATTTATAAATATATTTAAATTATCATATTATTAAAACATGCCCGTATTTTAAACTATCTGGTATTGATCTATAATTTTTAATCCTTTTATCTCCAGAAATTTCAGAGATAAAAAATCGTCTTAAAATATTTATTCTGTAAGATCTCGGAAACTTACGATTTTTAAATAAAATTTAAATCTGAAAATGATTGAGTGGAAAATTATGTAGAAGATCATAAATGTTGATTCAGTATATTAATAATAATATATATATATATAACAATAAATCATAAAACTGTGTAAGCATCACTTTAAGAAATTAGATACTTAGAGATGAAGAAGATAGAAGATTGCATGCAAGATAGTAATGGATAGTATATTGTCAAGTGACTCAACTAACAGAGATAAAAGTTTCATAATATAACATCTCGTATAATATATTTTTTGTAACGACGTTATACGTGGATAATGTTACTTAAAAGAGATATAATAATATTTAGGAAATTATAACTGAATATTAGCCAAATGGCTATATATATCTTTTATAATAAATCAATTTTTAAAAACAATATATAAAGGACCCTATTTAATCTTTTAATCCTCTAACTTAATCTATATTGCTGATATGATTTATAAAAAGTAGATTAAACAAAATAAAATAACGAGATAAAATCAGACATATTATGAAAGCAACTTTTCCTCGGAAAGGATAAATGCAAAATTTATGAAAATATAGTACGACAATCTTGCTAAATCACCATTTGCAAAGTTAACCGCGACTTCCGAGAAATAACCGCATCCTCGGATATTTTTTGCTCGCAGCGATTTATCCTCGGAAGAAGAATTCGATTGCTGTCATAAAGTTGCCAACGATCAGCTAATGTCGCAATTTTGCCGGTGAAATCCACGTGCCGACCGTAAACAAGATTCGAAAACAAGGATTATACCGTGAAATACCGCAAAAATATGTATTTACATTGACCAAATCCGCAAATACTCGCATGAAGATATACGGAGGAATATCACGCTCGCGATGCTCGCCACGAGCGCAAGTGTACACCGAACCATTAATACGGATGTTATACAGCACGTGTAATCGACCACCGACGTGTATCTCACAGATACGTGAGTACATCGCGTGTGTCTATATAAATACGTATGTGTATACAGGGTGCGTAAACAGATGAACGCTACGAAAATATAATGTATGACTCGTGCCGCTGCTCTGCCCCTTCTCGTCGTGCAAGCATGATGAAAACGTTCTTGGCGCCTGACAGCCGTGTATTCCCACGAACTGACCGTATTAACGTCGTGCTATAATCATTACGATCTTTATCGTGGCCTAGCGACTTGTTAACACGGCATTGAGAACACCAAGATGGCGAGTAAAAATAACATTGAAGAGATGAATCGATTTGATTAAGATTATCTCCATTATCATAATTAAGCATTGCTAAATTCGTCGGCGATGTTAATTATCTTGAAATAGCGGGAAAAAACTGCTTGATGTAATACACTCAATTTGAAGATGACATTCGAGAAATAATGTTTGTAAAAATAAAGAATACAGAAATTTTAATTTGACTACAAATTTTTCTTCTGATAATAAACATATTAATGTTGTATCGATATTTTGTGAATATTTTTGCTCATTAATATTACGTGTATCACAGAATTATTATTTATTACAATATTTCTCACATTCGGCTTTACATGTTTCTTTTTGCAGTACAACATCCATACACGATATCCAATCTTTCAATTACTGACGAAAATTAATCTTCTAGTTATCGTATTTTTGCACTGATAACGAGTAAAGTTGTTACTCTCGCCAATTAAAAGGATGATATACTATATATTTAATATTAATTCAAAATAATTCCTAAGAATTACTGGTTTAATATACCTGCTGCCACCCGAAGCCACGTTAATAAAGCGCAAAATGCAGCGTTGCAAAACGGAGATCTGTCCAAGGCAGAATCTGCATAATCAGCAAAAAACGCAAGGATATTAAATCATGTTTGTTGCAGAAAACTAATCGCTAAATGACCGTGATTCCATTACCTAATGCGGGTCAATAATTATATACATTCCCAGAGCTTCTTTTTGGAGGTTGAATTACACCGCCGCGACATTGATCGTTCAAATCGTTTAATACATCTAATAGTCACTTTAAGAAGAATAAAGGCAAATGAGACTTATGACCCCACTTGCTGTCCTAATTTTTAAGTAGGCATATTTAGATTAAAAACAGTATTTAAAATTAAAATACTAATTAAGTAATTTTATTGATGTCAAGATAAAAGCTTTTAGCGAAAATATTCTCTCGTGAAACAGGTGAATCTAATATTTATCTAAAATATCTCTTATAAATCTTTTATCTGTTACAATATCTGTATGTTTATTTGTATTTTTTCTTTTGTTTATAAATTCTACGATTACACGATCAAACTTTGAAACTGAATACGAATTGTTGATTATCTCTTCATTATTTGCATAATAATATGTAAATTTCAACTGATTTCAATATCTTTACGACATGTAACATCATCAGAGGGAGAGAATATTTATATATCAACAGAAGAGAATATTTATAATATTTTATTTAACTGATGTTAAAATATATGCGACATTAATGTAAACAAATATTATTGAGAGAGAAGGATTTTCTTCGCAATTATTTATAAAATACCTGTCCAATATTGTAAAATCTGTTAAATATTAAAATGTTTTATCCTTATTTTGATGCTGAATTATAATACATTTCCAATAAATTCTAAAACGACTGATGAGCTAAAGCGGAATATTTTCATGGCGTGTTGATGGTTCTCAAACAAACAATAGCACATGACTTTGTTATTATTAGCTACGGAATCGTTATATTTCTGGTCGATATCGGTCGTATTGTGATTTTGAATAGACATCAGATAGCTCCGATAAAAAAATTACCTATTATGCAATATGTTTACAGTCGTAAATGCACATAACGATGCACTTACAGGCTTGCATTCCACGTGGTTAACGCGAGCGATGATTCACAATTTGCATTATCGTCGAAATTTACGAGCGCGTATCCCGTATAAGATGTAACTCACCAGAAGATCACAAATATTTCAAGATACACATAGATTCGCGTATCTAAAAATATACGTACATTTTGCAGTACGGTGCGTGTGCACGTAGTATGCGCGCGCTGTTATGTAAACTAACGCGTTTACATATTAACTCGAGAATATAAAACCCGGTTTGCGTTGTATATTTCGCAAAATTGTCATTTAATTATATAATAGCGTTAACATTCTTCTCTCAAACAACTATTGCATTTTCACAGTAAAGTTATTCTGGGAAATCCGCAAAACAGCATTATTGCACAAAGAAACAAGATAATGATAATGAGTTCTTTGAAAATAAGAAAGATGCGGCAAAAATAACGATAAAAATTTGTAATATGATTGCTTTAATTTTAAAGTTTGGGGAAAAAAATATGGACTTTTTGCGTATTTACGCGATAGCACTGAACGGCATGTCTAAAATTAAGGAATCATGTAGTTAAAAACGAGATTTTACAAGGCCAATCTACATATATTACAAATTTTTTGAGCAAATAGTGATAATAATCATTATTAATCTTTTAATTAACACACTAAATGCGTTTATTACCGTATATCAATTTGTTTGATCAATACTACATTTAGAAATTATAAAATTTCAATTTAATATTAAATAAATTGTCACTTTTAAGAGTCAATATTCTTAATTTTTTTTTCAACTGTTACTGTTGACTTTAACTGTTTTATGTAAATAATTCATTATTGAAGTGTGAACATTTAAAATTGAATTCAACAGTGAAAAAGTAAAGAGACTGAGAAGGCGTCTGGCTCAAATATAGTCATTGATGATTATTTTTGTTTACTAAACGTATCTGTAATTATATTATTCGGCACACACATCTTACAGAGAGCCTTGAATTATCGAGCCAAGATGACGAAAAGTATGCGGGATATTCCTGAGACGTCTTGCCTCGGCGCCACGGACAATGATGGATCTGGAAGGTCCGGGATCAGGTGTCAGACTGATGATCGACCTGACCTGGTCGAACGAGTGTCGTAAGCGCGCGCGACATCTTTTACTCCGCTCTTTCCCGCCGCCTCTCGTCGCCGAGCGGCGCCTACAGGTTCCCTTGACCTCGAAAATCCCTCGGGAAGCGTGCAGTCAGGGTCGTGTTCCGTTGGCCCTCCCCCCCTTTCCGCCCCCTTATTCTTGTTTTATGTTTCACTCGCGGCTTATCTCTCGCGGCGATAGCACGGCGCTGCTAATTAGCAAGTCGTCGCCGCCTCGTAACGTCTGTTGGTCGCTCGCTCGCTTGCAAATGTGTGTACGCGGCAGCCGGATGGCGCGTATGTGTTACGTGCGTAGTAACACGCACACACGGGCGCGCGCGACCATCAAATAAGCGCGAGAAGGTGAGGAGATGTGAAGACGGAGAGAGAAAGAGACAGAGGGGCAAGAGCGAGTAACCGCGTGGCGCAGCGCATACGAATGTCTGCGTGTACAGTACGTCTGATTAATGGTCGCTGTACGAGCGATTGACGCATTTTTCGATTAAACAACGTCGCTTCAATGATTCGCTAATATCGCGAATCACACGTAGCAGCGCGCTTAAATCACTTCGCGCGACCGGAGAAAGTGTATTACAAGCGCGGTCAATCTCGCCTTCATCCTGATGGTCCGAGTAATTAATACGTGGTTAATACTGCGCAACGATAATGCACTCAGTACACGGCGCCAGGCTCATTCATGCTGGTGTATCCTGCATATGCAGACTGATTACACACCGGAGCGTTAAAGCAAAGGCATCACTCAATTTGGAGCGCTCGCCGTCCTAATGGATGGAAACATCGGTTCGTACTCTCATCGAATATTTAACGCCGAAAGTGAATACTTTATCACCCCGTCAGAGCTTAAACGAAAACATTTCAAAAATCAACATTCGCTTTAAACAATATAATAAATTTACAAAAATCGAGAGTTCGAATCTGCGTTAAACTGTACTTCTTTTTTTAATTGCTCAGAACGTGAGCGATGAATGATAAACGTGGTCGGACAGATCAATGCGCGTAATTCGCGCAGGGAGCAGACGCTCAAGTGTCATTTGGAAATCTCGAGAGTCTCCGAGGCGGAGATCAACCGGTGCGTATGTGCTCCGAGCGCGGCACGCGTGACACATCTCGTGATCCCGCGGAGAAAACATCGATAACGTCTACTGTACACGAGCGCGCACACACGCGTGCACACGTATTCGCACCGTGCCGCCGTGCACCACGTCTGTGCGAAATGATCGCGATGCACGAAATCGGTCTTACCGCTCGATCGGTCCTCTCTGCCTGCGCGTAGTTATCCGTCGTACGACGAAAACAGTACTGGTCTGGCTGACGATCTCATCCTCCAGCGATGCCTCGCACACACATCAGTCGGACACGCGCGCGCGCGCTTCGAAATTCGCGAGAAAAAACGGACAGGTAACAGCTAGAAGCAGGCGGAAGTTTCACGCGTGTAAAATCACGCTCCGGACGGTGCCGGACGCTTTCGGGCGCGATGGAAGAAACTGACGGTGCCGCACCGTCTGTTGACGGGCAAACCAGCCGCCTGGCTCGATACCGTCTTTTTCCCCTTGCGCGCATGTGCCACTGGCTGATCGTAACATTCAGGTTCCACCGTTTCTGTTTCGCTGGCAAGAACGAGATCTGCTGTCTTCCAAGCGGTTGCATCATGAGCTCAAAGTGTATCCTATCGTTGTAATTATAGCACTTGGAATTCTTCGATGATTGAACAATTCGAACTTCCTGTTCGAACCTTAGAATCCAGGCTGCAAATATATCGATTTTATATCTGAAAAATTCGAATCAGATTTTTGCTCGCATTTTTTCCAATTTTTAAACTGAACATTTAAAAATTAATTTAAAAATTTAACTTAAGGTTCAACCCTTAGTTTTATTTCAACTAAACAAACTTTCCGAAATTTAAATATTTCTCTTTCAAATTGTTCAAATCGTCCAATTTATTTCAATCTAAATGAATTAAAAAATTCGAAATTTATAATAAAATTAAAACAAATATTTGTGTCTTTTATTATGTATATTAAACTGCAAAAGAATTACAAAGAATATTGATGTCTTTTTTAATATCCGGAGCAAATAAAATCTCGATAGGTTTTACGATCCAGTAGATAAGACATTCGTTGAGATAAGCAATTCTTGCACCTTTAACATTAACGGATATTAGTTACGTTTATTTATTCATGGAATAATATTTTTTCATAAAATTATAATATAGTTCGAAGGGAAATTTTTATTCTTATTTGAATTGCTTACTTTTCTTTAATACCGTATCCAGTAAATCTATTTTTGGCGATAAAGATGTTCTTTTCGTAATTAACTTAACTTAATAATAATAAATATAACAATATTGATTGCAAATACTGCTATTACTTATCAGGTTCTTTAAAGTACGTGCAGAAAGAAAAGATTAATCGCTTTTATCTAATAACCGAAGAAAACCATTTACACAGGTGCGAACGTTAAGTGAAAAATGTTTAATTTAAACTTCAACGTGCATCGCAAGAGTACCGTACGGCTACTAACATATCCCATTTCGATTTATCACACAGTCGGTTTAATCGGGGAAAGCCGTAATAAACTTTTATTTCGCGAACACGCATTGGAAACGGAATTAGATAAAGTTCAGCGCAAAATGTTAAGGCCAAGCAATAAAAAAAGATCGGAGACCAAAGAACAGTGCGTACGTCAAATAATCACGGACCTGATATTAATTTTCGCGGTGCCGATAAAGAAATTTCATATTAAGTTTGATACGAGACGAAAATAAGTAGCGTGTGCTTTGGAGCGAGCACGTCTCAATTGCGTTTCAACGTAGAATGAACTTCGTGTGAGTCATCGGATGAAAATATCTCACTTCATCCAGTGCGGACAGATCGTATGTAATCGATCGTGTGCAAATAAATAAGCAACTCCTATCTAAATTTGAATTAATAAACACAGCAGTGGTAACGTGCAATCGCATTTACAGTAAATGAAACGCGATCGCCTGTAATCGGACGCATCAGACACGAAATCGAAAATGATCGTAACGCGACGACCATTTTTATCGAGTTTTTCAGCGAAAGTTGTTAATAATCCGTTATTGCCATCTGTTTTTAAGACTAATCACCGTGCTCTTAATTGCACCTGTCTTGTCTGCAGACAAAGTGAAGAGAAAGTTGCAAATAAGATGCGATCGATAAATCGAAGATAATTTATGCTTTCCATTATTTGCGTTTTTGTAGAATTCTTTTCTATCTTTTTATTCAAAGAATCAGTGTATAATTTCTTGTTAAAAATATAAGATTAGCGATAAAATTCTTCAGAATGATATATATAATAGATACACAAACTAGAATTTTTTGGTAATTAAAATTTTCTTATGTGACATTTACTCTTGTGTGTTAGCTGATATAAAAAATCAGGATTCCAGAAGAGTTGAAATATATTCTGGAATGCGCTTATCATACTTCTTTGTTTTATTCACAGAATAATATTGTTATCGTAATATTTTGATAAGATAACAATTGTTAGCATACCAACTGCTGGATGAAAAGGTGCTGATAACATATCTACGTTCTCTGTTAGGCTTTCAACGAGGATCGAGAGATATATTATGTCGGTAACATACCAGTTTCAGGTTTACAGAGTTGGCATTCGATAATTTATCTTCGTTCTATTTGTACAATAATGCTAAAAGAATAAGAATCACCTATCGATATAAGAATTCTATCGATATACCTATCGATCGTTTTTAATAAATAAATAACAATTAATTATTTGAAGAAATATATAGAGTTAGAATTTATTCTAAAAATTTCTGTTAGAACAGTTGCGATTATGTCAATGTTTTTTACGCAACCACTGATATTCCAACGCGCGCCACTAATGAGGACAATTATTTGCGCGCAGCAAGAAAAATGGAATGTAAACAAATTCATAATAAACTTGGTGAAGAGAAATCAAGCAAATCGCTCTTGCAAAGTTTATCGATTGCTTTATAGCAACTAATTGACTTACTGTTTGATTTCCTCGTAGCAGATCGTCTCTGGCCTTTGGAATCTTTGCTCGTGACCTGCGCGAAGAATTTTGTGTTAATAATAGTTATATAATTCGACTTATGTGTATAATACGCAACTCCGTTTTATTTAATTTACTTTGATCTTGTTTGAAGGCGGAATCAGCGTAAACGGATAATACGAATTTAGATTTCGACAGATGTGAAACTGGTAAACTAATGGAATTAACTCCTCGCACTCAATTTTAAAAAACTATCTGCAAATAAAAATAATTTTTAGTTAGAATTAGATAAGTACGAGAAAAATTACTAGTATTAATATTAGTAATTTTCTCGTACTTATCCAATTAATATTAAGAATTATTTTTAATTACAGATACTTCATTAAAATTGAGTGTGATGACTTAGACACGAAAGTCACCATAGGATGAAATAACGATACTAATTGTAAGATTCTGCCACTAAGATTGTGATGGCAAAGTGATGGCGAAAATTAAGGCACTCGAGTAAATAGACTGAATAAAACACAACCGAACAAGAATTGCGCGAATTTTGACCAAATACCGCAATAAATATTATTTATTTCTACAAATATTCGTTTATAATTTGCAAAAACTTTGCGTGTATGGCAACAAGAGTTTGATTCAACAGCATTACGCAAAAAATCCTGTTTTATCGGTATTATGAATTTTATTATTTGTAATATATGTCGTAAAATTTTGATAAAAATTTTTCCTTGTATTTTAATATAATAAAAGTTTCCTCACTATATATTGCAAAATACTTTATAAATATTTATTAAAAATTAAAAATAAAAAATATTTCTATAACGTTAGTACTGGTGACACACACACAAAATGCATTTTACATTATATATATTATTACATTGATCGTTAAAACTCTATAAATAAAATGTTTCACATATATAATTTTTCTATATTTTATAACAAGTTTTGTAATTCTAAAATTTATGAATTTTTTGTAAAATACAGCAATAAAATCTAGCATAAAATATATAATTAAAAATAAATATTTAAACCATTTTTTCTAAATTATTGATTATTCGATATACACTATTTTGATGAAATCACGATCGTTATTGGCGTGATTTCTCTATTATGGATGCTTCTCTCTTAGGGTTATGATTATAAACTCGACCTCTCAGTTTACTCATACCTTATAGTTCCGCTGGAACTTGCGGAAACTGCATATCATCGATTTTGCACGATTTCCTTGTGCCCATGCAGCCACTTCGAGTTTCACCAGTAGAGAAAATACGTAACATAATTTCGAAAATCCTGATAGCTCTTCTCGAGATATAGAGATTCTTTAATTATTAAGATTAATTTATGGAATATTATTTTAAGACTTATATAACCATGTCATATTTTTTACATTTTTTAATACTAAATACAGTTTGTAAATTTATTTATCTAATTTTTAGAATAATTGATTTCTTAAAATTTCTATCTTTTTACATTCTCTCTTAACACTTTGTACTTTTTAAATACGCTTACTTCAAATATATTAAGCAAAAGATGTTATATTTTATATTATATATATTTCTGTATTGATCATTCTTTAATTATTATTGTTGAGAATATTGAAAAAACACTAAAAGCCTTGCATACATGATGACTTCAAATTTTATACATTTTGCGTTTTTTTAAAAAAGTAAATATTTGAATATTTATATTGCTAGGTCCTAATATTTTTCAATGGTTAGTTGTAGAAATTTTGACGAAATAAGAATTTCGTTAGACAGTCTTAGTTAAAATACATGGGAACTTTTTAAGGAAAGGAAACATATCGGAATGTATTTATAGATAAAATTTAAATCTGAATACCCATACAACACCGAAAACACGCTCGGTCTGCTGTATTGCATTGTGCCAAATGCTTGCACGTTTCTCAATGAACCCTTTATATGCTCAGAAAGGGGAGATTTTATTCGTGATCCGCGTACCTTATATGCTAAATCGTTCAAGATTCAAACGTCATAAATGCATAGAACACCGCAAGGAACCTGCTCCGGAGTTTATTCGCATGAAAAATCGCATAGTAAAGAATACAAATGCATATATTTGTCTGTTTGGCTTTGAGAGAAAGAGAGAGAGAGAGAGAGAGAGAGGGGGAGAGAGAGCGAGAGAGAAAGGCAGGCATGCAGCTACTGCAGCCGTTATTACATTCCGCGTACCTAAGCAAAAATAGCGCCAGAAGCTAACGAATTAATATTACAGAGACCATCTCAAGACAAACATTCCTCTTTTGCCACATTCTTGAAACTGCACCTCTCGCTGGTATTTATCGCGTTGCAAGTTATCTGTGGTGAACCTCTGTATCCACGTTTAATGAAATGCTTGGTTGTTTTTATATTATTTTTGAGATATAGCTTACTTATCATTATTTAATGAACATAAGCGATGTTTTACGTATGCTGTAATTATCTCAATATTTTCGATGTTTTCCAAATTAAAAAAAAATATTTTTAGACAGACATAATAAATGCTACATTTCTGATACAACATCGTGAGTATCAAATTTAATCGGATCTTGAATTCTAAATAGTAAAGTATCTTTTGTCTTCGCATTTGCGGGCCGTACTAATGCTAACCATTATACTGCTTTTCCGCCTAAAAATGTAGGAAAATTCCTCTTTTCAAACATTTCAGCTGATAGTAACTATTTCCTTTGAGAAATACTCCGCGCATCTTCAAGGCGAGGGGCGGAATACTTCATTCTCAAAAAGCAGTTCCCGTTCGTCGTTGCCGAGAGCATCGTTTATTGTAAGAATTTTGTTCGTAGTGTAAGTCTCATACTGAATTCTATCTGTGCCGGAATAAAGTAAAGTCAAGAGAACAGTATTCTATTTCCTTCATTTTCCTTGACATTACGTCATATCGCGCACTTGACAATAGATCCTTTATATATATTTACGTCACATCGCGCATGCAACAGCTTCAAATAGTTACGCAGTTAATAACTGAGTATATTAATAAGTCGCATAATCATTAACAATCATTAAAATATAACTGACGGAAAAGATATAATTAAAGGCTGAAACATTTAGACGTCGTCACTTCGCACAGCCGTATTTCTCACAAAAGATATAATTTGGGAAGCGCGCAACTAGCAAAATTATCCGACAGATCATAATTCGTGGAAAGGGCTATCAAAACTATAAGTTTAAGCAGTTTCTACTTTATTACTTGGTACTAACGCTTTTACTTACGCCCTTACATACGTTTGCACGTATATGCGTTACATAACTCATATCGCGCTAAATATAACGCTGCTGGGTTTATAGCGCTTCATGGAGAGGCGTCTTACATTCAACGGCACGTTAAGAATTTCAAGATTGCATTCTATTTGCAGTCGTATCTGCATCCGTGTTTTTCTTTCACATACGATATATTATCGTGTAATATAATGAGCAAAACGTGCAATTATTATTATACTTAATCGCAATAAAGATTAGAAAGAATAAAAATTTTATGGCTAGCTATTATCGTGATTAGAGTCTTATGGCTAATTGGATCGCTTTTATGTAAAGAGAGATTAAGACTTTACATTAGAGGAGAAGATAATTGCTGCTAATATTGTGTCTTAATGCATTTTTTCTGTCCTGGACTTAAGAATTAATGTTGTGCTTTACTTTTAATAAATATAATAATTCTATAAATATTGCTTTAAACATTTTAGAGTTTAATAATCTCTTACTCATAAAATAATTTTTCTGCGTGGAAAAAGGAATATCTTTGAGCTACATCAAAATATGTAAGCGTCTGTTGGAGTTTAAATATGTGTGCAGAATGCGTGCAGGATGCGAATATAGCGTTTAATATGAAAGTCTAACAAAAGCGAATGCTAAATATTCTTCCGTAATACACGTAATATGTCATTCTAAATAACGCATTATTTTTAAATTATTATTATTACGAAAATCATATATGACTGTACTAATTTATACAAAGAATATGTCCGCAACAAATGTGTATTTTTTGATTTCAGTATACAGTAATATAAGGACGCCCAACTTGCATATTTACATAAAAGCACATACGTATGCTTCATTCTCTCGTTTATTCGTGATTTTGTTTCGTTTTTCATGAGTATGCTTTCATACGTATCGCATACCAATTTATAGAAACGCGATGCTTCGCTTTCGCTGTTATTAACATGCACAGCGATTGCATGTCCATTACTTTGTTGATTATTGATTTTTTACGTATGCATATTGTCTGCAGTTATCTAGCTGTTATTTCTAATGTCGCTTTGATTAAACGACAACTACATTTCGATCACGTAATATTGATTGATATTGACAAAACCGTCATAACCTTTATAGCGCTTTCTATCGAATGTCCGATAATATTATTTAATATTTTGATAAATAACTTGTCTTTTCCGTGTCAACTTTTGAAGAGAATTTATCAAAATATAAGAAATATAATAATCTATATCGAATCTAGATTTTTATTTTTAAGTGTCGTGTCTTTTATGATCGATGAAGTGGTAAATTACTTTTTGTCACATTAAAACAAAATAAAAAAATCCATGCCAATAAATGAACGACGCTCTCTCACCACAAATTCACTCTGGTGTAATTCATTATCCCAGCGTTTTGGTGCAGCGCCACGTATGGCCCGTTAATACGCCGCGATCGATACTTTCTCGTTTTCAGCATTTGACTTTGGCGAACCGTACTCATTTCTATGCCGATATTGACGCTTGTATGTATGAGTGCGTATTTAAAACACTACAATTGGCGAAATTAAAATATTGTTTTTGATCCGCTGATTGCTGGTTACGATTGAAAAGGATATTTCAAAAGTAATATGTGTAATAATATATACGCGCAGCTCGATAAAAAGTTGATAATAATTATTAATTATATCGGCAAGTTTTTTTATAATAATAAATCCTACGATCAATTTAAAACATAATCTCTGAAAAAAAGGAAAAAGCGCTTACAACTTTCAATCTTTAGCATAATATACATCTTTGCAACTAAATCTTGAATTAAAATCTTAAAGTAAAATATACCGGAGAGAACAAAAATTAATAGAAAAATATGTTTTTATCGTTTACTCGCTTTCTTGTTGACAATGAGTTAAAAGCTTTTTATTTTGGAACGTTTACTTACTCGAAAGCCATCAAAGTAGCTCGACGTTTTTGTCGAAAAAAGAATCGACTCTAAGTTGTTCAAAGGTTTAATCTATCATTAAAAGAAATTAGGTTGAAGTAGCACATTTTACATTTATTTGAAATAATTCTAAAATTTTATTCAATTGTATCAAATTGAATCAGTTTCTCTCTCATACATAAAGCGCATTATTTTCTTTATGAAGATTTTGTTAAATACTAGTTTTCTTAATGATTTTTTAATATGCAACTTTAAAGGCCTTTGTAATTTAGTTTGAAACTAAAATTCTGTTGCAGTGGAGTTTTCTCTTGAAAAGTTGAAGAGTAAAGTTTTATCATCTATTTATTGCATTTAATTTTCTTTTACAATCCGACAAATTCCTCAATGCGTTGTTAATTCTTTAAGTATCTCACATTTGCAGCCAAGTTTGCTAATAGCAATGCTACTAGCACTAATTAAATGCTATTACCTAATTTTCTAGCAATAAAGCGTAAGAATGAAATAGTTTTGGAGATCGTATTTTCTCTTTATTCTATCAGAGATGCTATACGCATAAAACGTCCTGTAAAGAAAAAAAATCAAGAAAGAAAAGACAAACCCGAGCAAAAAGTGATGTGACGAGCTTCTTCGTTATACTACCATGCACGTGCTGAATTCTCATCGAAGCAAGTTCAAGATCGGCTCGAGATCGAACGATTTTCCAAAATGGAACGTAAATCGCGCAGCTGTTGGCAAACTTGTTTAGAAACACGTATATAACAAAACGCTGACACTAGTATTTCACTTTACGTCTCAGCGTTGCTAATGCTGATCCATTTTATTAAAGCGTATGCAAACAAGAGTATATCTTTATGATTATGCAAATTTTTGGATGACTTGCGAATGAACCATGTTCTTATAAAGTATAACACGTATCTCGCACATTTTTCTTGCCACTTGTTAAACAGTGCTGATTAAACCAACTTTACCAAATTTTGTTAAGCATGTCAGAGATATACAAAAATTTTAAAATAAAAAAAGTTAAAAAAAAATTAGTTTTATAAATTTTATTATTACTTGTAATAACATTTTAGTTTTTAGTAGATTATTTTTCATAAAAATTGTAGCCTTCTTATAAGTTCCAAATAAAATGTCATAATAAATAATATCTTTTTTTGATAAATAGCTTTCATCGTAAGACACAGTAGACACTTTTGCTTTATAAATTATTTTTTCATTCAAAATAATATTTGGTTCGAAATATGTTTTCCTTCTAACAAGGTATTAAATTTCTAGCAAGGTTCTAAAAATGATTTGTTATTAAAAATAAAAGTAATAATTGTTGTTTTTTTTAGTTTATTTAGTGCTACTTTATATTATTTTTGACGTGACAAACACTAAAGATATCTGTAAAGAAGATAAACGCAATGTAACGCTTGGTCGCATTGTTTGAAAATGCACTTCTTGTTTCTCTTCTGCAGTTTCGTTTCCCTGGTAGCAACGAACGTCACGCGCGGGCGGCGCGTTTGCGAGATTCTGCAGCATTAATTAGAAGATACGGCCAGATTGCGTCCAGCGAACAGGGGTTTACGACATGGACAATGACACAGTCGCTACTGGCCAATTTCGTCCGTGGTCAAAACGTTCAATTAAATGGTACGTAAATCACTATCGTCGCACGACGTAGGCGCGAATCGGTGATAAAATTTGTAGTTTCTAGCGCGTCGCAAACGCGAAACGGGACTTGTGCAAACTTATTTGGCGTGAAAGTACGCGTAACAGGATCGACTGCGTTTTACCTTTGTCCGATGCGCTCCACAGAATGTCAAGCTCTAAGAATTAATTCCCATCTGTATACCTGATGTATTCTTTTTATACTGCATTAATAGATTGAGCAATTTTAGTAGTTTATACAGTATAAAATTATGTTGCAGTTATTACATTTGTACATTTTTTTCTCATAAATTATAATTAAAGGATATGATTATATATTAAGATATAACTTTTTGTATAATCCATTAATTATTGTTTTACATTTGGTTATTTAATTTAACACATGATTTGCGTCGCAATGCATGCATTCGAAAAATTTTTCGCTTGTAGATGATACGGTAGATAAATTTTGATTGGACAAATTAATCCTCTCTTCCAATAATTCATTTCGACTTCCTGTCGCCAATTCGGTTGCAAATTGATT
This sequence comes from Linepithema humile, assembly GCF_040581485.1. Taxonomy (NCBI): domain Eukaryota; kingdom Metazoa; phylum Arthropoda; class Insecta; order Hymenoptera; family Formicidae; genus Linepithema; species Linepithema humile. The sequence goes on along the minus strand of NC_090129.1, from coordinate 32,123,869 downwards.
CGATTCAGGTTTCGGCATCGTGTAACTAAATTAAATTCTCCGGTCACAAATATTGAAATACGATGAATCAAACGTATTAATGTTTATTAAATACTTGCATGTATAATAATATAGTAAGTCGAGATTTGAACATTAATAGTTTGAATGTGATAAGAACACGCGATATATTATGAAGATGTTTTTTTATTCATTGAAAATCTGTCATTAAAATTACAAAGTCGAAATATTTTTTAACAATGTGCAATACCTAATTGTCTATTGATATCGGTAATTAAAAAAAACCTACTCAATTTTTTCACTATGTGCGGAATTTAAATATCGTCATTGGCAGAAGCGATTTTCCTTATACAGTTTTTCAGTTATCAACATACGACGCAATGCGAAATGATTAATGATGCTTTTGAGTCACACATGACAGCAATAATACTAAAACTTATGACCTTATTTTTGTCTTGCAGCTGTATATTTTGTGAACGATCGAAATAAACGACGCATAGTCCACAATTTCAATTCGCTTGAAAGCCTTCATGATAACTTATTGCGTTGACTATCAGTTTGATTTCATACAAAACCCGCAAAACACCTGCCTAAAATGTACGTTACAGAATATGGTTGCGTGTGATTTATAACTGTTTATAATTACTGCAAGTGCATATAAAATGGCAGAACTGATAAACTATTAATTCATTAATAATTAATTATAGTTTATCGTTGATCTTAATGTTCCATAATTTGCAATCTTAATTTAAATGACAAATTTTCTGATAAATTTTATTTCTTCTCATTAATTTTTTTAAGCGTTAATAATTTTCGAATTATAAAATAAAAAAAAGAGAATCTCTTGTGAATTATATGCTTCAGAGAAATAAAGAGATAATATAATTCTATTGTTTAGTCAGCCCGAAGTACATTATATTTTAATATAACTAGAACAATATAGGCGCACGCTACGCGCGCGCACTTATTATGGTGATTTAATAATTATAAAATCTAAATGTTTTAATAAATTTTTTTTATTTTAAATAACCGTCAAAATAATCTTCGCTCTCAATCTATCAAACTATTAGAATAATCGCGATAACCAATCAATGTCGCGGAAAAGCATCAACAATACTTTCGATACATTCGAGTATCGACCTTCATGCCTTTTTTAAGAGTGGATCGAGTGATTCTTATAAAGTGATTATGAGGTATAGGCTTATTAATTATTAAATTATTAAATATGATAAAGATGACAAAATAATATCATTATTATAATTATTAAATATTACGTCAGAAAATGTGTAATATACAAATAATTTCGATAAAGTTTATATATTTTTATTTAACATAGCATATTGATATATAGTATGTAATACATAACGAAGCTAAACAAAATACAGATTATTGGATTTTATTCTATCATCGTGTTGCGATGTTTTTGGCACGTACCATCTCAATACCTTACATTATTAAATAACTTGAGTCTTGAATTTCTTTTTTTGATGATAATACATTATAATGCAAGATAATATTTGAAATATCACAAAAATATTACCAAAAACAATATTAAAAAAAAGAAATATGAAGAAAACATACCTTACTACAATTATATAAAGTTGTATTTTAAAATTTATTTTTCCAGATACTAATTTTATTGTAGTGAATCTTTTAGCTGCCTCACAAAAATAATAATAATTATTAATAAACCTTATAATCACCTGATAAGGATCCTGATTAAATAAAAGTAAGGTTGTAATAAGTCAGCTCGATCGGTTCCCGATAAGGACATTGCGTTACCAAACATCTCAGGTCCCGATCGGGTGTACTGATCAGGACCCGATTACTAAGTGAGGCCTTGCCTGATCAGTTCCTTATCGGAATTTTATTAATATTTTTACTCGGGTCCCGATTAAAACACCCGATCAGGTTTTTTGATCAGGGTCCGATCGGGTTTTTTGATCGGGACCCGATTGGGTTTTTTGATCGGAACTTGATCGGGTTTTTTGATCGGGACCCGATCGGGTTCCTGATCGGGGCCCGATCGGGTTTTTTGATCGGGACCCGATCGGGTTCCTGATCAGAGCCCGATCGGGTTTTTTGATCGGGGCCCGATCGGGTTCCTGATCGGAGCCGGATCGAATTTTTTGATCGGGGCTCGATCGGGTTTTTTTATCGGGACCTGATCGGGTTTTTTGATTGGGACCCGATCGGGTTTTTTGATCGGGACCCGATCGGGTTTTTTGATTAAGGCCCGATCGGGTTTTTTGAACGGAACCCGATTGGGTTTCTTAATCGGGACTCGATCGAGTTTCTTGATCGGGACCCGATCGGGTTTTTTGATCGGGACCCGATCGGGTTTTTTAATCGGGACCCGATCGGATTTTTGATCGGGGCCCGATCGGGTTTTTTAATTGGGGCCCGATCGGATTTTTTGATCGGGACCCGATCGGGTGTACTCATCGGGACCCGATCGGGTGTACTCATCGGGACCCAAGCGGGTTTACTTATCGGGACCCGATCACTAAGTGAGGCCTTGTCTGATCAGTTCCTTATCGGAGCTTTATTAATATTTCCACTCGGAACCCGAGTAAAAATATTAGTGAGGTCCCGATAAGGAACTGATCAGGCAAGGCCTCACTTAGTGATCGGGTCCTGATTAGTACACCCAATGGAGAACTTAGATGTTTGTAAACGCAATGTCCCTATCGGGAACCTTTGGGGCTACACTATTACAAACTTATTTTTATTTAATCGAGTGATTCTTATGAGATGATTATGAGATATAGGCTTATTAATTATTAACTTATTAAATATTATTATATCATTATTATAATTATTAAATATTACGTCAGAAAATGTGTAAAATACAAATAATTTTGATAAAGTTTATATATTTTTATTTAACATAGCATATTGATATATAGTATGTAATACATAATAAGGCTAAACAAAATACAGATTATTGGATTTTATTCTATCATCGTGTTGCAATGTTTTTGGCATGTACCATCTCAATGCTTCACATTATTAAATAACTTGAGTCTTGAATTTCTTTTTTTGATGATAATACATTATAATGCGAGATAATATCTGAAATATTACAAAAATATTACCAAAAACAATATTAAAAAAAAGAAACATAAAGAAAACATACTTTACTACAATTACATAAAGTTGTATTTTTAAATTTCTTTTTCCAGGTATGAATAAAATCTAATAATCCTTTGTTTACTTTGTTTACTTATTGCGTACTTTGTTTAATTGTTGTTTTTTTTCTATTTATAAAATATTAATATAAATGTTTATGCTATTATTATATATTATGCTATATATCGAATGTTATGTTAAATAAAAATATATAAATTTTATTGAAATTATTTGTATTACATTTTATGGCGTAATTAATAAACCTCATAATCACCCGATAAGGATCCTGATTAAATAAAAGTAAGGTTGTAATAGGGTAGCTCGGGTCCCGAGTGGAAATATTAATAAGACTCCGATAAGAAACTGATCAGGCAAAAGTGATCGGGTCCTGATTAGTACACCTGATAGGGACCTTAGATGTTTGTAAACGAAATGTCCTTATCGGGAACCGATGGGGTTACACTATTAAAACCTTATTTTTATTTAACTAGAACAATACAGGCGTGTGCTACGCGCGTGCACTTATTATAGTAATTTAATAATTATAAAATCTAAATATTTAAAAAAATTTTTTTTATTTTAAATAACCGTCAAAATAACCTTCGCTCTAAAAGTATCAAATTGTCAGAATAATCGCGATAACCAATCAGCGCTAGAGAAAAATCGCAAATTCGTTGAAAAATTTTTCCTTAAAATTTTAAAATCGAACGATTATTGGGCATTGTGTATACTTAATTGTCTGTTGGAATCAGTAATTAAAAAACCTGCATTTTTTGTAAATCTGAATAAAATATGCATGTCATCAATATTTCATGAAGAACATTGACATTTTCAACTGCATTGTGATTTTTTCGCTATATGTGGATTTGTACAAACGTACCTATACGTTTTGCAAAATTTAATACTGGCTTTTCCATAGTGTAAATATTAACTTACCTGCGATATCAATACGCCCATCATCCTACTTTGACAATTGTAACGTAATGCAATGGACTCTTCCGGAAAGGATTTTCCGATTTCATGCGCAAATATACGCACACAATGCTACTATTCCTGCAGTAACTTGATGTAACTAAAAGTGTGTTGCAATCGGATTAATTTTTTATTGTAAAATGTTTACACTAGAGTTGTGACGTTTTCGTTTAACTCTCTTTAGGAACACATATAATTTTAATACTCTAATACTCTTTGATGTTACATTTCAATGGCTTTTTCCTCTTATTTTTTCTAAAAAAAAGATACGCATGTGTTTGAACACATTATAAAATAATATAAAATACTATGAATTAGTAATGTTTATTAATAGATACACTAATATTTATTACTTTGCTTAATTTTAGTAAATAAATAAATAACTCATAAATGGAATGTAAAATTATTAAATGGAAGCTTTTATATTAACAACGCTAAAATATTAATGCTGTGTGATTTATAATTTTATCATTAAAATTAAAAACACTAGGAAAAAGGTAACATCATTAAATAATTTAGTGATTCAGTAAATTTAACGAACGCAATAATAATTATAATTTCAATAATAAACAATTTAATTAAAACTTGTACTAACAATTTTTATTCCTCGTGCTGTATAAAAGAAATTTTGAATTTACACATACATATTTGTTAATATGCATGAGTTGACGAATGCGTGAAATTTACGTGCGGCTTAACAAATATTTCGCGCGCCTATGATTGCAGAAACTCATTAGCGTGCTGACTGGTTCGCGTGTTCTACTTGCGAGTGCAGCCGTATACGCGTATCACGGTTGCTTATCTTAAATTGTTTATCATTCAGGAACTATTAATGACTCTCGCGGGATAAAAGCACATAATAAAAATAGATAGTAAACTTAAGCAATTGAGAACAAAAGCCATTCCAAATTTAAAATTGTAATTAATCGATTTGTTTGCTGCTTTTACAATCTCTTTTATGCAGCATGGTTTTTAATGCAAATCTTTACAGTTTTCCCGAGAGTAAAACTTGAGCAAAACAGCGAACTAAATCATAAGAAAACTCACGACAACTCGCGTATGAATATCGAATGCCGTTGCTCACTTTTACGATTTAAAGCGAACATTTCGAAAGACGCAATATATCTATCGCTCTTAACCCAGTCCTTCGATAAACGGTAATGTTTTACTATCCTCGAGCAACGACCCTCATGAGCGCGTGAAATACGGTCGCCTGAAAGTTTCCGCATGGTCGAGGGGTTCCGCAGGTCCGTTGAGTTTTAAAGAGGCGACGGCAAGGAAGTAATAAAAATTACAGCGACGGCTTAGCCTGCAAGTTTGTATATACGGGTGAATTACAAAATGGCGCCTTTCGAATAGAATAAATGACCCATTAAAAAAGTTTGATAATTTGGTTCAGGCTTTCGGTTAAAACACTTTCAGCATAATGTGCTCGAGTGTAAAAAAAAACATTCGGATGAATTTAATCAGCTGAAATGTTTAAAAAATCTCTATTACTTATTATCGTCAGTTTTATTTTACAGTTCCGCAGTATTGTTTCTTTTTATCTTTTAAAATAATAAAAAATGTTTTCCTTTGTTTACCTGACAATGTCCAAATATAGATTTACGCTATGGCAGTTTATATGTATTTTATTGCTACATATGTAGAACAGTAAAAATGTGCATGACTATAAATTGTGAATAGGTATGCCTTGTATTTTACACATTACATTCTCACGCAGGATAGTTTTTTATCGAGCAGTTTCAAAAAATGCAGCAATCGAATATAAAGACAGACTAATTTTTGTGTAGTTGCTGTAAATATAAATAGCGAATTTATTATTAAAAAAATAAAAATAAAATCAGGAAGACATAATTTAATGTTGGAAATGATATGTTTCACATAACTGCTTATTTCTTCAATAAAAATACAATGTTAATGGAGGTAATTTTTTAAATATTATAATTACGACGAATTATATTTTCTGTAAAAATTCTGAATAAAAAAAAAACTATTCAATTTGGAAATTTGAGTGATTTATAAGACACATTAAATTCAGTTGTCTTCGAAATTATTATTCTGCAAGTTAATTATTCAAATAAGGTAACATTCTTGATTAATGTGACGTGATGAAAGCAAGCGCTCTTTATTAAGCGCGACTATGACAGAAAAGGCAGAAACTAATCTCGTTCTTCTAGCTCGGCGATTATTGCCTTGCCGGCTCACCGCGAGGAGAGCAACAATTCGCATCCATAAGGCGCGAAGTAAACTTTGCACGAGCGTTGAAATGCAGATGGCTTTTTCGCGCGGCACGCCGCTTGGAAGGTACACTCGGCTTTTTTCCCTTCGTTTGTTCTTTATTCTCCAGTCTTGAAGTCTCACGAAGTTCTGTACGCCCCGTCCCTCTCGCCTCGCCCCGATTTGTCTCTCCGGTGAAAGCCAAAAGAGCTAGCGGAAAACGAGTTCCTTTGAAATTATATTCTTCGTGCTGTAATTCATTCATCTGTGCGTAAAGGGCAACCTCTGCAATTGGCCGCCTCCATTGCAAGCAATTTTCTCTCGGAGAATCTCGGTACGGGCTCCGATTCTCTCTTGCATCTGCATTTAAGACGCAGCGTCGCAAGCGCAATTCCTCTTTCGCTGTTCTTTTGCTTCTCTTTCTAATGCATATGACGGGCAGAGATTCCTTGCAAAATTATCTCAGAATCTTATACTATTGAGTGTTCGATACAATTTCAATAAGAAAGAAGAAATGCTTGAAGGAAAAAAAAAAAACGGTTAAATGGTAAATCATTTAACGTATTTCTCTTAATGTTGAAGTAATTTTAATTTCACTTAAAAAGAACAATCTATTTAATAAATATTTTATAATCTTATATATTCGCGATATTTCACGCGCTCATGAGGGTCGTTGCTCGAGGATAGTGAAACATTACCGTTTATCGAAGGACTGGATTAAAAGCTACGGTAGATATATTACGTCTCTCGAAATGTTCGCTTTAAATCGTAACACATTAATAACTAAATACGTTACAATAGTCTTATGCAGGAAAGTCACTCGAATTCTGTGTCAACGAAAGAGAAAAGTGTGGAGTACGCGTTTTACCAGTCTTCATGATAGCAGTAGGAGGGCGAAAAACTGGAAGAACATCGGTCCTATATAAGATGATCTGATGATCTTGGTCACTTATTCTGTTACTCGCTACGGTCAATATTTAATCGCTGCTAGAATCCGTAAGTCCGAAAACGTGAAAAACGATAATTATAACAAGTGATCATCCATGTGTAAAATGCGAATCTTGGTAAGTTTTCCGTAACAACTATTATCACACGATTGCATTTCTAAACACGAGTGCGTTCTTTTTTTTTCTCAGGTAATCGTCATCGCGATAACAGTGACAATCGTCGGAGCATACGAAAGCCAAAGAGCCAATGTTCTCTTTAATACAAATGTCATATCATATCGCAAGCCTCATCCACGAAATGTCTTTCTCAATCAACCGTTCACCGACAAAACGAGCGGTCAGCGAAATCCTCGCGATTTGTCCTTCGGAGACCAAATCAATTATTCATCCGACTTTCCAATTCTGCGTCATGAACCGTTTAAACAAAATTCCTTTAGAAACGAACGGTTGTTCGGAGACGCAATGACGAAGAATCGGGAATTGCGTGGTCAACGAGCGATCCTTCGAGACAATCCTTTCGAAAGCGCGTCATTCGCGTCGGAGATCTTTGAGGGACAAGCATCGACGTACGGAGACCAAGCGCGGCTTAAGGAACAGCTGTTTACGGCAGAAGCGCCGTTTAAGAATTTCCTTCACGCGCAATCGCTCTCAGACGAACAAGCGTCGTTTCAGAAACAGACGGCTTTCGAAACGCCGTTTGCCTCAAACGCAGCGAAATTTTATCAAGATGATTCTTACGATAAACCGATCGATTCGTACGGACACAAGGATACGCGAACTCTGCCCGGAGAATCTTTGTACACGGAATACGGTAGGTTTAATTTGCGTGCGCAATTCTGAGAGAGAGCAAAGATGGAAAAAACCTTGGATTAATATTGTATTTCGTCAACGACTCTGATGACGGATACAATTCAATCTCTACCTTTTCGAAATTTCCAAATTTAACTTCGCAAATTGTTTCGCGAGCAATTCGATATTGAATTTCCTGTTAAAACACGAAACAGTCTGTTTACACGGAGTTTGTTAACGGAAGTATTAACTCTGGAACGACCGAGAAGACAAACTTGTTTCGTCGACGCTTCAACTTGATAATTAGCACATTAATTATTGTAAAATACTTTCCAGTTATCAAATTATACATCACGCATCTAGTGATAGGATTTAGTTATAATACTATTATCGTGCCAAAGAATACTGACGACAAGTTATATCTAAAGAACAAATTCATCCCCTTCGGCTGTTCTAAAATAATACTGATGCGTTAATGCTGCTTTACCGGCAGAGACAGAAAAACTTTCTTTATTGTTTACTGCAACGCAACGCTGGTAATAATATTTTATGTCGCAGGCAATCACGCGGTTGGATTGTCTTCGATACCAGTGCTTTCGTCTTCCAAGCAGCTTTTCTCATTAAATGCCGAGATGTTCACGACACCATCGACGCCCACCCACGGTTCTTCTAGTAACGGCGAAGCTCGCTTGTCGGAAAGCTGGAAGATGAAATTCGGTTCGGCATTGGGAACGATTACATCAACATCGGCCAGCAACTGTAATGCGGTAAGCGAAACCGATGACAGCTGATATTTCGGTTTTTTAAAGTAGGATATTACATTGATCAAAATTTAATCCTGCCTGTTGAATTTGATACCCGTGAGGTAAAACGTATTTCGCGAAAATTTTGACGTATCCATTTCACAACGTGAGTAATTACAATCGCAAATGAAAACCGTCACGGATCTGTCAGTCTCTTATCAAGTTTTACGCTTCATATATTTATTTATAATAATTTAAGCTAAACAATCCTAACAAATCCGGGAAATATAATATTTTACGTAACGTCATAGAATTTCAGAATTTATTCACACTTACATTATCGTGTTATAATGTTAATTAGTATTAAATCTGCATTATTTCAGTGTTAAATAAAACTTAAGACTCGCGAGTGTTTTTTTTTTTTTCCATATAGTTTTACATTAACGATGACACGCGACTGTAACATACAGCTGGACGACAAAGACGGGAAGTATAAAATAAAAAGAAGCGAACGTACTGAGGAAACCTATTTGACGCGAATCGCTAACGGACTAATAAAAGTTTGTTATTGCTTTTAGCTGGTTGACAGCTCGCCGACCATGTCCAGCGGCGCAGTAACAACCATTCCATCAATCTCAGTTAGCACAAACCAATCCGCGATTGTAGGTCATATCTTAACGAGTTTAACAACCAAGCCCAACTCGCCTGTCACAGTTATACCAACATCAATAGCGCCGTTCGACGGAAAGTACGTAATGGCTGCCCCGAGCTTTATTACTTGTTCGTTTGATAACAATATCGTAACTGCATAGTGAAATTCGTGAAGTGACTTAATAGCCAAACAAGACCGTCACTCGAGTATTTTGTTACGCTCCATTTCAAACTATTGTTTAAATGCCACTGATGATTATTGCGCTTAATACAATACTCAAGCTTGACATTTGTTATTGTTTTCATTCTTTTTTAAAAATTACTTTCATGATTATAGAATCTGCGATGCGAAATTTAACAAGTGCATCTACTAAGAATATTAAAGATAAAAAATGTACTGTCGTATTATATAATTTATAAAGCAATGTTCTGATTATTTCATATAATTGAATTGAATCAAGTTTATTCGATTTAGCTCTCCGAGACCAGTTCATTTCCATGCCACTAAATATGGAGCTGTCATAGCATCTCTTCCCACCGAGGATGAATTAAAGAACAACGTTCATGGCAGCCTGTTTGCAAATACACCGAAAAGTAGTTTCAGGACTAACGAGCATAACATTAAGCTCCTAGTACCGGAAGAGCCGAAGAACAACATGAAGACTAATATCCAAAGTCCCACGTTGAATTACATTTTGTCCGAGAAGTACAAGGATGGGCTAAAGGGCATTCAAAACTCCTTTGCGAACTATCCGTCGCCTGCGGGACTTAAACACGACTGGTCTTTACAGCAATTCTCGCAACCAGAAACATCATCCAACTATGCGCCGCTGTCTCTCGGAACGACGAAGCTCATCCTACCAAGTCTGCCTCTCGCACACGTTTCAACCATTTCTTGGCCGATGGACGTCAAAAGTGACGTTTCCGCTTTACCAGCGAAATCTGTAATTTCATCTGATACGGCGACGAGCGATAATCTGGCGCTAGGTATGATTATTATTACAATTTATCGTGTCTCAATGGATAAAGCAGTTACAATTCACTTATCAATGTGTCTAATTAAATATTTTTTCCTGTTTTGAATATCTTCCTATTGTAATTTACCAGGTGTAAATTTACCTTTGGGTTTCGTGGCGAGCGTGCCAAACAGTCCGACGTCAAGTATATCCAATAGTATATTTGGTAGTATAACCGATGGAATATCAACGGGCATACCTGATAGCATGACGGCAAACATGCCTATGAGTATACCAACTTTGAGCCTCGAGCAAACTTTACATCGCGCGGAACAATTACGACAAACTCAGGAGGCAAGAAATCTCTGGTACCCCACAGGTATCTTAGCTAAGTTTAGTTTTACATCTTTGGTTTCGACGTAATGCGACACAAGATTCTTTAGAGATGGAGAAATGCGGAAACGCTTCGGCGTTTCGCGAAACAGCGGGAAAATCTAACGTGTTTTAATTTTGGCAATTTGCAAAATTCTTCAAGCCTAAAATTTAACGATGCCAGCGCGATGCAATTAATATGTACAATTGATGCAAAATTCGACAGCAGCATCTTGCGCCTTTTATTAATTCAAATTTATAAACTACTTCTACGGAGTTTTATCTGTTTGAGACCGATTGGAGAATTATTTCGAATATTATCCAATATTTAACTTCACTTTGTTTTTCTTCGTGCCGTTGCAAATCTCAATATGCTAATTAAGGATCTGTTTGCTTAATAACTCTTTCTCGCGTATAATTGCGCAAATATAACGCAATTAACGTACTTTGCAGGTTTGCAGCTGCAGTTGGGTGGTTTCGGCGGGATAAATTACACATTACATAGTAATCCCACCGCGAAGCCGATGGAGCTCGGAAACGCGGAAGCAGGCTTAACCCCGCCGAAATTACTACAAGCACACGCACAAGCTCCTGCATTTGCAAAAGTGAGTTCTCAAGGCATGATTGCGAATCTTGCGACACCGACACCCATGTCGCTCGAAAGCTTCCTTAATAACGACACGTAGTATTACTTTGGTCGCTTTTATTAGCTTCGTGCTCCTGCCGGTTACGAGCATCTCTTCATTTCCACTCTTCCTTCTTATCTTCTGTGTCTTTATGACCACCTTTGCACGTATCACATTTCTTCCTATTTTATGACTTTGCTTTCGTTAGGTTTCATTTTGCACCTATCGTGCCGTATTGGGTTATCTTGCATTATATTTATATGAATAAATATAAAACGCAGTTCGCCGAAAAGACATATTTTGCACGGTACGAGATGAAGCACAGCTTCATATTTTGGAGATCAAGCAGAGTGCGGGTATTAACGAAAGGGGATTATCGCGTCGCTGCGAAGTTCATAAGTTTAGTGTATTTATATTTCTCTACTTCGCTGTGCAGCTAGTAACTGCTGGTAAATTTATTATTCCTATCGATAGATTGAATAATTCCATTCTACGAGCTAAACATAAATTTTGTTTACGTATAAATAAGTATTCTTTATTGTGAAATAAGGTCTATATATATTTTATACTTCATTGTTTTATATGATACTTGACATAATTGTGCGCCATGATAAGAGCACTATACATAAGTATTCACGGGCTGCTAAATGCAGAAAATTTTTTTGTCGCATGCTAATTTTTTCCGAGCGTTTTAAAAATCTAACGCATGCACGACCGTGAATAAACGTGCAACGCGTAAGTTGTTACGTAATTATTACTACTGCGATCAGCAGTAGTAGATCGAGCGCAATTTTATATAAAACTATATTCATCCAATTCATTTTTTGTTTAAAATATTTTTTATTTCTGATTTCATTAAACTTCTCAAGACATTAAAAGCAGAAGATGCAGCGGACGTAATCGCGATTAGTGCCATAACTTAGAAATCCATTACTAATCGAAGTGGAAATTTTGATATTCTGCTCCATATACATAAATTCCTAATTACCATTTGGAAGTACGTCTGTTCGCTTCGGTAAATGCCATCGAACGTTGGAAGTTCGTTGGCAGAAGCTTATGAATATGGAACGCGTATTCGCGAGATATTAATTAGTAAACCAATTTTGTTAATCATACACGTTGGTGTGCCTGACAATTCTGTTAGTCCATCCCGCATACGTAAACTCCGGTCAAAAGGGTAACGCGAAGCCAATTTATTGCTCTGTTACATTAGAATGGGTTTTATCTCGCATAAATTCCGTGCGCGATATTGAATTAATATATAAATTAGTTGTTCGATATGAAAGCTGACGATTTTTTTCCCTCATTAATATATTCATTCGCGTCGATCACATCGTTGCTTTATCAAACGAAAGTAATGGGAACTTTAAATATAATATCGGGTTTAGCAAATATCGTATTGTAATAATTTATTGTCGAGCAGTTTAATTATCCATGAAATTGTCCACAAAAAGTGAATTACTGCGACGTTAAATAAAATAATTGTAAAAATTCAACAGAGTTCATACAAAAAGCAGAGAAATTAAATTTTACAACTATGGCTCACCAGCAGATCACGGCAGAAAATAAATATTTAAACAATGTTGCACACTTTCGTATGCTTTTGCGAAAAGACGGTCGCGCTATATTTCTTTAAGCAGCGAAACTGTTGAAATATATGTTCTCCAAGAATGAAAGTTTGCGTAAGACTGCAAATAAAACGTCTCGCGTACTTTTCGTTCGGGCACAATATGCTGCTCGTAAATCCTTCAAAAATTTACCACGGGACAGGGCTGTTGCTATTTCGCATGCCGAGTGCCGCAGGTGCTGATTTCCCTTTTCGCGCGGTTATAAGGCGAAAGAGACGAAGGTAGGCAGAGAGAAATGAGACGTCTCATCCGCAGTCGTCTGAGTTTCTTATTTACATTAATTACACTCGGAGAAGTTTCTCTCTATCTCGGCCGAGGGGAGAGAAGAAAGAGCGCACCGCGCGGTCGTTGTTTTACAGCGGTTGCAATTATTTTCGCAGCATAAACATGATTAATATTGTGACAGATTAAAGATGAAACAAGACCCGACATCCGAGACAGGATAAATTGTTCTCATTGAAATATCGAGCGATACATTCGCGCGCTCTATCTATTTGTCTTTATAAAGTGTCCTGAGAGAAAGAAAGTGCTCGAGGAGAATTAATTAAATTAATTCCAATTGCTTGAAACAGCATACACACGTATCCTATTGATGAATACGTTCCAATTCACATGTTTGAAATGCACATTTGTGGATCACGTATAAATTGAGTTACGTTACATTGGAATGCAATTCTATCCAAATTCTATCTAGATTCTATTAAATTTGATTGAGGCTTAATTAAATTTAATTGCTGAAAGTTATTTATATACGAGCTTAATGAAATTCCACGTAGAATTCTCTGAAGAACCAAAATAAAATTTGTATATAGTACACAGCGCTGTGGTAAATACGTGAGAATGATAAAATGCATGCATAAGGAATTCACTCGGGCATTTTCGTATTTGTTTCGCATTCTTTTGTCATCATGCAAAAATTCACAACATTTCTAGTACTTGCTATATCTTTTTGCTCTATCGTATATCATATTTCTGTTATATTTTTAGACAACTGAAATTTTTACTGTCATTAATATTTAAAATAATTTAGTTGCGTTGCATTGAGAATGCAATTCTAATCAAATTCTACCTAGATTCTATCTAGATTCTATTAAATTTGATTGAGATATCATCATTGAGATCGCATTATATGAATTATAATGTTTTAACCTTCTAATGATTCGTACATAAAACATTATTATTTCAGATCGGACTTGGATATCATTTATAATAGATATCTGTGATTACCGTCTTGCATTGAGATGAATCTATGAATATACGAAATGTTACGTAAGTAGTTCAAAAGATTACAATAATTAAAAAAGCTATCAAAAGTATTTTAAGGTGACACATGTTTGTAATAATAGTCAACGCATAAGAATATGTAATTAGTTTTAAATATTATTTAAGTTTAACATTTTTTTTTAATGTTTATAATTTTTTCTATTACTCATAATATATTTTAAATATTTTAATAAAAAATCTTGTACGAGTTTTGCAAAGCATTGTATTACTTAATTCATTTTTTCAACGGACAATATTGTACAGGAAAATATATATAAAAATTTATATCTTTATTTTTCGTAATGTCACATAATGTATATTTCTTTCATTATAAAATACTTTTATGCTGTTACAAAGCTGAATATGAAATAATGATTTTTCAAAGCTTATCGAGAGAAAAATATTAAATGCGTGAAAATTAAATTGCTTCAAACGCAAAGTTTATTTAGTATAAAGGAATTATTTTAAATCTGTTTTCTGGGACATATCTCTGCTCCCAATTTTCATACTCCGTTTTATCTTACTATTTATGTATCTATTTCCGTTCACTTCCTTTTTTCTTTTATTCGTCACATAGCCAAGAGCTTGGATGGTCACACAGGTATAAACGGTCAAAGTCGCGAAATACCTTTTATTCTTCTAACGCCCGTAAAAGTTGGCACCGAACGATTTTGCCGCAGATTGAATTTCGCTGGCGGCCGTAGTAGTTGGCCGCAACCATCACTGCAGATTGCATTGAACCGAACCAATGTAGTCACACGTGTGCAGTGGACTGCAGTTGCAATGTTTTGGAAAAAAATTGTCGCATCTTTGTGGCGGAAATTATCTAGTTGGAATAAAGAACGAAGAACTTGCATAAAAATATGGAGAAAATTACGAATATAT
Source organism: Linepithema humile (assembly GCF_040581485.1). Taxonomy (NCBI): domain Eukaryota; kingdom Metazoa; phylum Arthropoda; class Insecta; order Hymenoptera; family Formicidae; genus Linepithema; species Linepithema humile. Next base: position 32,108,688 of record NC_090129.1, on the reverse strand, counting down.
CTTTAGCAATACATTCACAGTTGCATAATAAATTTATTTAAATATACGTTATTATTAAATTCTATGCCACTGATTTATAAACAATTTAATTAAAAATAAAATATTAATTATGTTATTATATATACAATAAATGTTTAATAAGAGAAACTTTTGAATAAATAACATCTTATTATGTATATTACGCATTGCGTATTTTATATTATTTATATTGAGTTTTTATCACAGAAAAATTGTTAAGTTTCATTAATTATATAGTCCTGTTTTATTTTTGATACAGATAATCACGTTCACATTATTTCGCTATTTCAATAGCTATTATGCAAGATAATTGTGCGTGCTGCATTGTTGCTGCTCTACGATTCGCCACTTTAGCCGGTAGATTTATCTGTCACTTTCATTTACTTTTTGCAGAGGACTGACTGACTGGGAGTTGTCGTAAGTATTTCACACTTAATTACAGCCTGGCGAGAATAATATAGGTTTATCTCGTTTTCCTTCCTACTAGAATTTCCCCGTGCGCGCGCGCGCGCGCAACAGAGTGAATAATCTACCGTCGGCTTACGTTAGATTACTTCATTCATGCATTTCATGGAGATAGCATGAGCGATTTAATTGCAAATTGGATCAACCGTGCTTTCGTGTTTTTCATTATTTTACTCGTAATTGAAAACTCTTGCGATTACTAAGTCCCTTTATCGGGCGTTTCCAGCGCAGAAACGCAAGCTCATATTAGCACACGTGCTTTGCCAAAACTAATTAGCGATATTATTTTACGCGGTATTCATTAATATAAGCGGGATACATTGCAGAAACGAAACTCTTTCTCCTGTATATGTACATTTATTTACAATTTTGAGCATTTATCCAAACCAAAACATGCTTATTATAATTACAAATTCAATTATACGTTTCGTTTTACTTACTGCTCCTCTCGAGACATGTAAATAATCGGGAAATAAAGAGAGATATGATTCGAAGGTAAAAATTACAAGATTATTGTTAATTTATACTATAATTTATTACTTTTAACAAGTGTTTCTGTTCATGCATGTTTCGCGTGTGAATATGTTTCGCGTATTATACGCGCTCTCTTAAGTATGTATAGGTATTGCCTTCAGTACATACAGCATTTCTTTTTTTTTTTTTTCTTTTTCTGATGTATCCTCCTTTTGTCGCGGCTTAAATTTCAGCAAATTAAAGATTATTTTCTTAAACCTATGCCCTGTATAGACCATTGGTGATAATAAATAAGAAATCCATAGGAAAACAGCATCCGATCTCCACGCATCGGCGTAACACGCGCGCGTTACATTACATCATATATATAATATACTATATATATATTTATATTTAACTTTTTTTTTTAACATCATAGCATTCCCAACACTTTCATCCTCGAAAGACAACGTGCCAACATGATCGTTTTGCGCAAACTAGAAGTTTCCGTAATTCGGATTCAACTGAGAATCATGAGAAACTCCGTCGCATCTCCCACGCGCATACACACTCAAACATACCGACGCAAACGTGTCTCCCCAATTAGACGTATATTTACATAGATATACAGCGCTACGTTGGCTTGCTCTCGCAAATTGTGATATTGTGCCACGCACGGTATCATATATATTGTTATGTATATTGATTCACATCATACACATTTGTGTCGCGTATGTACAGAGGGAAAAGTATCGGGTTAGAAAAATACAGCCATTTTACTCAGGATTGTAAGAAACTTTCTAACATCTTTCGAAGTGTCACGCTATAACCAGAGAGAAGTTTGAGAACGACTATCCGGACGTTTTCGCTGACCCTTGTTTCGATCGTCGTCTGCATATTTTAGAATTGGAACTATCGCACATAATCAGATCTACTTTTTCAGCATTGCCGTTTTTGTTGCACGTTCGTGTGTTGCACAATACGTGGATCAAGAATACGTTCCGTGTACGGATTTAATTATGAAATAATAATATAATGTAGTTCCAACTTTTAAATAGACACAGATACTTTGTTATTGATAAATAAGGATGGATAGAGGCTAGAAGAAAATCAAATTGGCGCATTGCAACAATGAATTAATAATCATTAACTGCGAGCACACTTTTATATTGGAACATGCTGTAAAATATTTGCTTTCTATTTTCAGTTTACACATGTGACATGTATGATTTGTAAAATTTGGTTGACTATTAATTTCCTGAGTGCAGTTCACACGTTATTTAACCGTGGAAGAATAATGAAAGTCAAATATTTGAATCAATTGGAGAATATTTGAGAGAGAAAAGAATAAAAAAAAACAACACTTGCAAAATTCTATAGATATCAGTTAAATCTTGCGCGCGTATCGTATTTTTGACATAAAAGAATATATTTCATTTTATAATCTGTGTACGAGTGTGTGCGCATTGCCATATGCATATCAAAACGTTAAATAATCGTATAAATTCCAAAGTTAAATATCAACACTGCATGCTCTGGTTTCGCTACGTTATTACGCTCGCGCTTGTCTCCTACGCTTCGTTAGTGACACGGAAAGCAAAGCGTGAGAACTTCGCTAATTAAGAAGCGATCGACTTCACCCGGAAGTCTCTTTACCCTTTACGACGATGCTAAGTGGCACGCGACGCGACCTAAAGTAAGGACGAGATGAGGAAAGGGAAAGAGGAGGCTCACTCGCGGGAGAATGAGTCGCGATCGAAGAGCAAGAGTCGGCAAACTTTCCGGCAAAGTTATGAAAGAGCTTAAACTTTACAGTTGGCTCGCGCGGATTTATTGTGGCCGGAGCGGCTTAAGTAGGCTTTACCTCACGGAGGTTTACATAAATTAAAAGATTCATCCGAATTGAAAACCTCGATCCTAATTCGGACGACTTCGTTTCCGGCGTCAAATAAATTTCGGCCCACGACAAAGTTATTCTTGCGTTATTTCCCAAAGAACTTTAGATATCGTAATACGAATGTCGCCTTGCGCATCATCAAAATACTTTTATCTAGTTTTGCAGAGAGAGATGTTAAAAATTGTCGATTAAACTAAGCACTATTTATCTTACTGGATAACTTTATCACTTGTCACATCATTAATTATATGTTGCTTCAAATAAGATGAAACATAAATCGCACAATAAATAACACTATTGCAAGATTTAAAGGAAAAAAGATTTAATAATAAAAAAAAACGTAAAACATTGTTTTGAAATTCGTTACTATTGAACAATATAAAACGAAGAAATTGGCTGGCAAAGCAATTGTCGGTTTACGCAAAACATCACACGGAAAGCTCGCCGACAGATGGTTCGATTCTGCGACGAGACGTTCGTCAAGCTCGTATCCGCGTTATTTATCACGCACTCGTTCGAGTTTACGCGTGCGAAATATACGCGAATCGTGTGTGTTTCACCTAAATCAACCTAGATCCTCGTCGTTAACCGCGCCGCGTGTAACACAAAACGATACGATAGGATTGACGGTACTCGTAAATTCGCGGAATATTTACAAATATACATTGAAAGCTTAAAACTACGTCGTACAGCATTCAAAAACCCAATAGAGTAAAAAGCTTTGATTGTAGACGTTATTGCAAATACGCACGTAACGTGTCGAATTTAACTGTCGCGGTTAACAGCGATGTGCTCGCAACGTTGCTCGCGCTTGCAAAAATTTCCGAATTTATTCAGATTTTAATTTCCAAATTGATTTAATCTTGCACTGTGTACCTAAGATATTCAATATTCTAAAAATCTTACCAAAAACAAGTAACATGCTGCATAAAAAGTTTTCTCAAAGCGATATAATTTTTAACAACTGAAGTAAAATTAAATTGTCTTGCAATTGAGATTTATTCATGCTGATCTCTTCAAGTAAATCTTATTACTTAAAATCTTTTATTTCAAAAGAATCTTTTTTTACTTTAATTTTAGATAAATTTTTTGCTGTGCAGTCAAATATTTTTGAATCTTTCTGCATGGCAAGTGGCAGCGTGTTGTATGGAGATTCCATCGACTTGAAAAATCAAAGATTATAAATGTCAATATAGATTATAAATCAAAGATTATAAGACAATAAATGTTACTTATTGCTAAAAGTGCAGTATTAATTAATTAATTAATTAGTGAGTAGAGATATCGTGTATCTCTCAGACAGGTGCTAATCACTTTACTTAGATGTGAAACCCGAGGCAACCTATGCATCTTCGATGTGAACGCGATTCGAGAGATGCTCACATTACGTCAATCAAATATTAGTTGAAACATGAACTTCGCGATTGCGTGGGAGGTCATGCAACTCTGCGCAATTTAATCAATCATGGGGGCACAAATTATTTTTGCCGCCGCGCGCAGTAATGCAGTCTGACAGGATATGTTTGCCGCCATATAGATCACAAGAAAAAAAAGGGGAATAAAAGAAAAGCAGCACGATGTAGAATTAATTTGCTTGATTATACATGTCGATTCCCTGCTGTTACGCGCGGACGCACATCTCGAAAGTTGATCTCTCGGAAGTTGATGCACGAACAGCTATCGCACTCGTACTGATATGTTTGGAAATTCGGTCACGGCGAACTTAACGCTTGTCCGCAAACAAAGGACGCGAAGGGTCGTCGAAACTTAGGATATGTATGTACACGATGTCTCAAGGAACTGCTCTCGGCGCGACACCCGACTTACAAGTAGACTCCAGACGGAAATTTTCCGTCGGAACATAATAAAATCTTATTTTATATCCAGAGAATTTTTGGAATTTAGCAAATGTTTCATTTACTTTAGTTTTCTTCACTTTAGTTAAATTAGTCTTTATTTTAATCTTTCATACTAATATGCATAATAATTTTACTTATTCCGATTTTATTTAATAAGAAATTAATAATTTGCAATCAAACATCGTGAGATCTTGAAATTGTAAATCACGATTTTGCACTCATGCAAGCCATCGTACCGAAAATTGCGTTTTCGAAATCTTCGTGTACACCGCATTGTCATTGTTCCAAGTCCACCTGATTATTCATGCGATTAGTATGGCATTGATATATCGGAATACGCGACAAATCCTACGTGTCTTGGAGTGGTTGAAACAAGTTCCGGAATTTCGCCATTCAATCGAATCCATACTGTGCTCGCAAATCAAGCTTGCAAGTGCATGTGTGCGTTTATATGTGTGATAGAAAAATCGTAAAATAACGTATGTCAGGAATTCTCAACCCTCGCGCATTCACACTTCGCCTATTGATTTATATACTCGTCGCTTAAATACTTGGAGTGACATAGCTTGTCCAAAAATGTTGGCAAACGTTTTTCAGAGTAACAATTTACTTGTAATATATGAATATTAATCAATAATCACAATAAATAATCAAAATAAAAACAAATTATTAGTGAAAACATATAACATATAAAATAGCTATGTTAATAAATTTTGTAGATACAAAAATTCACATTCTTAATTTTAAAGATTTTCTCCGAAAGTTGGAAGCATTTTCTTTTAAGCGATTTATATGTTACAAGTTAATGTGTTAATGATTTTAACAAGATTGCCTAAACATTGAGAAGTCTTATCATTATGAACTAAAACTGCAGTAGTATCAGAGAAGCGTTAAATTGAGAAAACCTGAGATACTCAAATATGTAAATATCGACTAATTTGAATTTTTCAAGACACCAGAAACTCTTCCAAAAAGCGATTTAACAGCAAATTCTCTGACAAGTGCTCGCAAAAATAAGAATTGTTAATTCCAAAAAATAAAATCAACCATTTTTTCCTTTCAAATACTGTGATGCTCAGAAAATAGCTTATTCACGATCTTTACAATTTACGGGCTTCAATAAATTAATTATTCTTCAATATTAATAACATATTTAAGAGCGTTCGAGAGTACACGGTGTGTGTACACTATTCTCAAAAATTAATCTTCCTCTGTGTTATTCTAAAGCTTCCGCCCCGCGCTCGGGTCACCCTGTATATCGTGGAAGGAACGGCGCAAGTTCACTATGTCAGGTATGTATAATTTCCTCTGGTGTGTGTGTATGATGTGTGTATGTGTTTGGTGTGTGTGTGTGTGTGTGTGCACCGTAGTACAAATATACATACAGTTACACCGCGACGCGCGAGTATGTATAGCGTGTTCTTATGTATCGTCGTACAAACGGCGGTCTCGCTTGCCTTTGCTTTGAGCGAAAAAATATTGCTATACCTTACGTTCTACGTTAATACTGTGATAGCGTACTTAATTATCCACGGAGACGTATAGTGTGTACGTGTAATATATGCTCGCATAATAAATACACCTCTAACAGCTTTAACCCTCCGCGCGCTCTCGGAAATCTCATTTATTACCCGCTTTCGCGAATTTAAATTATATCGTCGAGGAATATCCGCCCTCTTACGAACGCGATTATTATACTTTAACGACTAGCCTCTCTAACGAGTCCTCAGGACATCATTAAACACTTGTCGCTTGCGATTTGTACAGATTACCCTAAATTTCCCGCTAATACGCGCGATACGACGGCGCCGCGCGGATTGATCGACGCGGTGTTCTGTTTCGCGGAATCTCACTTAGCAATTATTTGAGCTACTCATGCGAGAATATTTAGCTCTATCGTCGGTACACATGTATTCCAGCCTGTCCCCATAATTCGTTATCATAGTGCACGCGATGTGGACGCGATGAATCGTTGCTGCATCCGATAGCAACAAATTTACAGCTGATTTTTTTATTCTAATTCGGATTGCGTGCCAATCTCAACCAAGTGAAATACAGTCTTCTTTTCGCGAAATATCTTTATTCTCCATTTAACATGATAATGATAACAACGAATAAAAATTTCGTATTTTTAATAACGTACATTTATCCATTCCAAGTGACAAGAATTTAGAAAATTGATTGCTTTTTTAAAGCACAATAAAAATAGAAATAAAAATACTATTTTTATTTCTATTATTTTTCTTATATTTCTTGTGACTGCTGTAAATTGTTTTTTGAACGTATCGGTGGCCCCTATAACGCCCATTGAAAACAAAGCCCTTCTTTCCGTATCATCGAGCACGTTTCCTGAATTTCTAGAAAAATGGGAAACGTTCCGTAAGACTCGGCTTTTCTCTTTCACTTGGAAACGATTGACGCGCAATGGAACGCGAAAACCGATACGCAAACGCAGCTGTTGCGGTTCCAAATGCAAGAACAACAGTACCTGTTGCGAGAATGTCGAGAGCCTACAGTCTCGTTGTTACATCACAAATACGATGATTCACACCGGTGAGTCACGTTTGTTGTCCCGTGTCTCTTCCTTATGAGGGAGGGGGAAGTCAAATCGCACTCTCGTTTACACGCTGATCAGCTTGCGGAAGGCCTTACGGAATTCGGGGTTGAACACAGTGTATATTACGGGATTTACAAAGCTGTTCATGTAGCCCAGCCAGGAAGTGACGATGAAGGCTGTGACGCCGGGCTGACAAGCCTTCGTCAGCTTTGTGCAGATCGCATCCATGATGTTGCAAGTGAAGAAGGGTACCCAGCATATCAGAAAGACACCTGTGACATTTATTAGGACACGAGTTAATCCAGATAATTATGATACAAAGATGAATGATATAATTTATTAGAGACTTCGCATATGCACATAAATATATTGCAATGCGCAGCATCTATTCGTAATTAATGATATATGTTTATGATAACCATAATTAATGATTAATTCTGACTGATTTAAATTTCAATTATTAGTTTGATGACTCATCTCGGTAAACATTTATTGCTCTCTGATAATTATTTATCATTGAGAATACAATCACGAAATTGAATTCCAAACCATTTGTTATTATCATCGACAAAGTAAATACTTCAGATTTTAGCACTTTAGTTTGCAAAACATATTCCATTACTGGCTTTATTAACACACCCAACTTCCTAGCAGCGTCTGCTATTAACTCACCCTTTGATGTCTTATATATCAAAGCACTATTGCAAAATACAAACTGTCTAATCCTACTTCCATCCAACTTTATAATAGATCATTCAGATTGAGTATAAGTTTTAGTTTCTTAACACCAAAATTTGCATACAGCTCGAGAGTACTAATTTAAACTCTTTCTCCTTTTACGGCTATAAAAACGGAGCTACATCTCAAAGGACAAAGAGATTGAAATTAAAGCTTAAACAATTTTCGCTTTCTATGGCGACATTATTCCAGTCGTAATATCATAATTATTCCAATGAAAATAAAACAATGGTGTTAAAAGAAATATCTATTAATTTATCTTGAACATTAAAAAAAAATAAAAAATAAATGACAGCTTCGTTTTTATGTTAACTACATTCACAATCTTTTATTTCGCATAAAATTCGATTTCCAGAACTACGATCTACATTTCGAGTAGTAAAAATTAATCGTCCGTGTATTTCTTTTTATTAATACGGATTTATCATCCATCAGTAGTTGCGGACGTAAAGCGGTCAGTTCGATTGAATTGCCATGTCGAACATGTAACTAATCTTCTTCGGTAGTTTTTATACCATTCGTCTGTCCGCCCGAACCACGTCCGAACTTTCACATACACGCGATTCGTCTCTAGTGCTCTTCCACGTTCCGCCTTTAACTTGCAAGCGCATCAATAAATAATAGATGCAAGCAGAGCGAGCGCGGGCTGCTTATCAATGCAGCGTCACGCAAGCGGACCTACCTAACACGATAGCCAGCGTCTTCGTGGCCTTGCGCTCCTTCTTCGCCGAGCTCTTTTCCCGCTTCTTCTTGCTGGCCTTGTTGGCCTTGTATATCGTGAACCTTGACCCGGCCGACGCGTTTTTCCGATCCTTTTTACACGTGGACGACAGTACGCTCGGTGTCCTGGATAACTGTAACGGCAGAAGCGAACCCGCGCTCTTCATTCTCTTTAGTTCCTGTTTATTCGCGCCGCCGTTGTTCGCGCCGTTCTTTTTCGTCTGCGTGGACGAAGTGACGCTGGTCGTCCCACGTGGCGGCGGCGGCGACGACGAGGTCGACGAGGACGGCGGGCCCGAGGTGATCCGTGGGTTCGGGCTCGGGCTGGAATTCGTCTCGAGCGGCTCATGGATCATCGTGCTGCTTGCCGCGCCGTCGTAGCCAGCAGAGTCGCTCCGCTGCACGTGGGGTGCCCCCCCGCCGCTCAGTTGGGCTTGCGCCACCGCACTGAAACGACAACTGCGATTCGAGTGTCAGAAAAACTCGACACTCATCCGCTGACCTGAGATTAACTTTAAATCATTTTATTCATTAAAATACAATGCTGGCCAAGAGTTTAAAATTTCAACATAGAAACGTAAAAGTTGCATAAAATAGAAATAAAATTTAACGCACATTAACTTTCAGTAAGCTTCTTGAATCATTTTTTTTTTTATTATTTACATATGCCTGTGCATTAGACACTGTTGTAAGTAAAATTTGCAAAAACGTTCTTGTCTAATGCAATTATTTTTAAAATTTAAACATATTTCTGAATATTTTTATTATTAGTAATTGTTGGCATAAATTATTTCTTTTATATTCTGAATCTTGCGAACATTTATAACGCGTTTTTACGTTTCTCTGAGATAATTGCATACTTTGGTTGGTATTGCAACATATTAAATTATAATAGATAAAGTATGAAGATACTTTTAGAAAAACGTCATGGAGAATTGGGTTATATAACAATTTAATATTTGAAATTAGGAGACATATTTTAATATCACTTATTAAAATGCGCATGCAAATGATAGTCATACATCTTCTAGAGGGAGAATACAAAGGAAAAAGAATGTTCAAAAAATGTAGCAAAATGTAACTTTTTTTGGTTCTAAAGAGAATTTTTTCTTGCATACTTTACTAAATTTTAATATAAAATGTCCCTTTTTATTTGGTAAAATAATTATGTATAATTGCAATAATATGCAATTTTATAATTATAAGAGAGTAATTATATATATATAATTGCTACATTAAAATGATAAACCACGTACAACTTGTTGCTTTCCACCAAGAGTCACTTAAAATTGCTGCATTTTATTATCTTCAAAATATAATCCTTCGTCATAACAAGAAACAGGAATGCAATTATTGCGGTTTCCATTTATCAACAAATTGCATTATGAGCGTACGAAATCTTTCCAACATAAACGCGACCTAAATAAACGCTAATACCACTTGCAGTTGAGCACCGAAAATACACGCTAATTAATAATTGTGAAATGTCGGCACGCGGAGTTGATTGGCCCGTTTTCAAAGGTAACGCGAGCGGCTAAATGCAAATTGCTCGCGCACGTTGGTACAAAGGGCCCGCCTATCACGATTAGCTCGCGAACTTTCGGATTACTATCGGAGCGACGAGTTTCCATTAAACCAGTACTGTGCGCGGGCTTTGTACGAGGTTTTGGAAATCGTGGCTGAAGAGAGGCACGCGGACACTCTCGCAGACCGGGAGTGGCCATCATTGTACCATCAACAGAACGGAAAAAATGAACGGACCGCGAAATCAGCCGCTTTTCGCCACTTCTATTGTGCTTCTCGCACGAATTTTTCGCTTCGCTCGATTGCTGACATGCTCGGATTTTCGGATGTCTAACTTGCTAGCATGCGAACCGGCTTGACGTGCCTTCCTGTCCAGAGTTTTCCGATCCAGCAAAGTTCCGGCATCATCCTGAATTATTTTCGCTTTTTTATTCCGTGAAAACAAGTTACCAAAAGATACTTCTAAAATGTAAAACATTAATACAATATTCCATTTCTCACAGCGCAAAAATAAATAAAAAAATAATTTGTTACTATAACTTTTACATAAAGAACGTAAAATTGCTTTACAAGAAATATAATACTAAACAATTACCGTCGCTTTCATCTAATTACAAAAGATACATATGCAGCAATGTGTTATTTCATTAACAGAACCATTAGACTCGAAAAAATAAATATTATTTAAAATCTTTTTTAACTCAAAGTAGCTTTTACATTTTGTAGTTTCATAAAATGGCGTGTATAAGTATGAATATATTATTACCGTAATATATTACCGAAAGGAACAGAAATAACCTGAAACTGCAATCATAGCTCACTCAAAACGAATCCGCAATTATTCTCACGTTACAAGTAATCTGAAGAGAGAGGACTCGAAGCAGAAGGGATACAAACTTTGTAACACGCGAGGTAGAAATAATATCCTCTTAATTGGAAGCTCCCAATTGGCCAATTAAACGACGCGCTGAAACTTTTGATTGACTCAAAACCTTTCCGTGTCGTCCGGAACTCTTTCGAAAGGGCAAGAAAATAATTATTGCTCGCTATCGCGATACCCGTTCGCGTGTTGATTTACTTTATTTAGTGTATCGCTTCTTTTTCGTCCCACCTGCTACAACTAATCAAGGAATTTCGCGAATCTCATTCGCGAAATCGAGTAGAAAATAATAGTATAATTTTCGAAAAGCTTACGGAGTCGTTCAACGAAATATTTATCAGTATGCAAGTCAAGCTTCATGAAAAAAGTTTAATTGGAGATTAATAAAGCTCTCTTTCAGTTTTTGTAGAAATTCAAGTTTTTTATCTTTTTTAAATTGACGTTGCAAAGAATATTAAACAAAAAAGAAGATTTGAAAAAGTGATTTTATATCTGATCATTTATTTTTGTCAATGTAAATTGCAGTCGTAGACGTGATTATCAAAGAACTATTTATAACAATTATATAATAAATATTGATAAATAAAATGTCAGATATCAGTACATTTTGTATAATTATAATGAATCAACTCACCAATCGTTCTATCTTATTGTTAGCTACATACGCTGTCAGCTGTACCTAAAGAAATCAATATATACATATATTTTATAATAATTATTAGGAATTATCATTTTATGCATGTTGATTAATTACGTATTATTTAACGATTATAATTTTAAATGAAATGTAACTACGTACAATAAATTACGTAAATAATTCTCAAATTATAATAAATATTTTCATAAATATGTATTTTAATAAATATTTTCAAAAAACTAAAATAGTATTTAAAATATCTAAAAAATACAATTGTAATTATGTATGTACATATGTATTCTCATAATTATGTGAGACATGTATTTAATTAATTAAAAAATAATTGATATTTACTAGCTAGGATATTGCTTTTATTACTGTTTTTTACATAACAGCTTTTTACTACTGTTTCTGATCAAGATTCTATTTTAAATTGCTTCGCAACAGCTCCATCGTCAGTACAGACCAAAAGTCTATTTACTGATATAACCTATTATAACCTATTTGGATCTACAACCGGACAATCGACGAAACATTATTAAGTACAAATATCCGCGATAAATAATACATTCCGACAATCGCTCATTACTTTAATTGACATTGCTAACAAAAATTTGCAATCCTTATGCAGTTTTACTCCGTGATTACTATACACAATTAAACAATTTATGTTTCACGAAGCGTTAGCACTTTGCATTCCGAAACCGAAGTAGCCTCGAACCAGACTCCACCCGGATAAAAGCTTAATAGCCGCGCAATCGTGGGATGGCGCCACCCCCCCATCATTTTTCTCGCCTAAATAACGGAATTGACGCGCAAATTCCGCGGCTCCTGCCTAAGTAACGGAATGGCGGATTACGTTTCGCAAAACGCGTAAATTTAATCGTGTATTTTATTGATAATAGTGCATAATAATTGTAAATTTTTATCGGGAGTGCCGATTAAAGTGATGTGCGATTGCCGGAGTGTCACTCAATGAGTGTGCAGATTTTAATATCATGAATATGCAAAGTAATTCCTACATTTACTTGAGAAAATCTATACACAATATATTTTTGCTTAGATAGAGCATGAAAATTTAGTTTGTCGGAAGTGAATCAGGTAAAACGTATATATGCGTATTTGTAACTGAAACATTAGCGCGATCGCCAGAACAATTGTCGTTCGTCTCACTTGCTCGAAATGCGTATGTAGTGTTAAATTAATTGCGAAATGTGTAAAGTTATAATAATAATCGGGATAGTTATGTGCGTGGGCGCGTTGCAGCACGCGTGGGGATGCATTTCGCAATATCGCGTTGTAGCAACTTCACGATTTTCGCATAAGTGAAGTGTACGGATTAATTTTCGCGTAAATGAAGTTACGGATTAATTTTCGCTCGTAGTGTGAGTAGTGAATAAGTGTGGCTTCCTGGCATTCATTGATTCTTCGACAGAATTAAGGCGAAGCAGAAGGATTTGAAATGGATTCTGCAGCAGGCACAGCGAACTGCAATATCCTAGCAGGTAAATACAATTATTTATTCATTATTTTTAAAATATGTACATTACTATGTACATTACTATGAGAACACATACATATATAATCACACAATTTACATTTATTAAATGCTTATTAAATTATTTGAATATTTATTAAAATGCTTTCAAAAATTTATTAAATATTATTTTAAAATATTTATTTATGCAATTTATTGAGCACATAATTATAATCAAAATAGAAACAATTAAAAAATATGCATAATAATCAACATGTATGTAAAATGTATGATAATTCATTATAATTAAAATATATATTAATTTTTCCAAATACAGCTGAGATGGCGTATTTTGCTTTAGGATACAACGAGTTGATTCATTCTCATTATATTTATATAATTATACAAAATACTAATATTCTCTGCTGTCGTTTTATTCATGAATATTTATTATATCATTATGATTTAATAGTTACCTTCTCATTAGCGATATGTGTCGTTTTTACAAATAAAATATAAAATAACTTTTCTATTTTAACAGTAAAAAATTTCAAAATTTGCACATAAGTATACAATTTGTGTCAATGCATTCATACATTCAATAATAAAATTACCAAATTTTTAAAATAAAAATAATATAAACATATATGAAAAAAAAGATTTTATAGAGATATAAACCATGAAAAGCTGAATTTAAAAAATTACTATTCTAGAAATATTAATTTTGAATATGTAAGATTAAATTTAATTTTAATGCATATTAGTATTTTTTACTTAATTATATAAATATATTTAATGTATTCATGTTTTTGCAAATGAGTAAATTGTTAAAATACAGTTATAGATGCACTTAATCGGTGCAATGGAAAAGTTATGATTATTGATACAATTATTTGTACAGTAATTTATTTGCTTTTATGCAAACACATTTTACCGTACAAATCTTTCTTCACCAAGCGTCATAAAATTTATCAGATTATTTTAACTACTGCCTGATAAGAAATGCAAATTATCATCTTTCATTCTCACGAATGAATAAAATATCACATTATCGTTACTTTCATTTTTCAAACTGTCTATGAATCTAAAAATTCGTAAATTTTTAAGCAATTGTTTCTCGCAGCTTAACGACAAGTGGAAAGAGAAGTTGTATCTCAGTTATACACTTTTTTTATTCAATTAATATAGAAATTGTTTTATCAATTATTTTTGGCATTATTTGTGACACACACAAAAAGTATTTAATATATAAATTGTTAATGTTTTATTATATATATAAAATATAAAAATATAAAATAAAATATTTCTTAATTATATGAAATATTTAATATAATTCTTTCTACTTTAATGTAGTATTTTTTAACGGCAATACAAAGAAAAAAATATAAAATTTAATATGATATAATTATCTTGATAAAAATTTTATGTAAAAATAATTATTCAGAAAAATCAATACATTCAATTTTTACTTTTCATGCCGTTATTACACTCAATTACTCGTGTAACAATTTAGACAAATTATTGACGTCGCAAGTGTTATCGTAAATTAATTATTCTATGATTTGAAATAGAAGACATTAAAGAATGTCAAATGTGTTATATAACATTGCCAAAAACGATCTCTGAAGACAGCAACTGTCTCAAAAACTATGCATCTGCTAGATTCTTTTCCCTTTCACGGTTTTTCGCTTTTGTATGACAAGTCGCGTTGCGCAACAGCATGACAATACGATTCGATATCCGGTGAAAGGAAATTCTGACATCTCCCTTTCGCTCGCGGCGGGACGCGTGATAAGATATGGTGAAATTCTTACGCTGCTTCCTCGACGACCGTCGCTAAAAAGAATTCCGTGCTCTTGTCGTTGGAGATGACGACGACGGGATCAAGAGGCGTCTCGTCCTCATCCTCGTTGCTGCCGGAAGCGGTGTTTGTTGGTTCCTCGATCCCAGGTGCCACCAGGGCGGCCGCCCCCAGCGCCGTTTCCGCGAACCTTGCCACAGAATACCCACTACGTGATCTTAGTCAAAAGCCTCTAGAAAAGCCTCTACACCTATCATGCACTTCCTCGTTTTTCCGGCATCCCTCAGCATTAATCCGGCAAGTAGCGTATCTACCATGCACAAAGCGATGATACGCTTTTTGACAGCACCTGCAAGATCCTGAGTGACAGAGCGTCGCTGTTTCTTTTTTACAGTAAAGGTCTCAAAGGATTGCTGCTTATCTAAAATTTGCTACGAGACAGTGACCAAATATTATGACAATTAACACAATTTTTTCTATAAATTTATATAGAAATTTGTATTTTTTTAAGAGAAAGAGTTATTCAATATTTAAAAAGCTTAGAGACATGTAGACAAATCCAAAGCAATTTAAAAATACTAACAAATTTTAAAAGACTAATGGCGAATTTTGTTGAATGTAAAATATTGGTGCAAATGGAAATCTATTATACTAAATTCATCTAATTGCAAAAATATGTATAAGCGACTTGTTCATTAAAATTCAACATATACATATTCTGCTAAAACAATATAACAACTTGTACTCCGCATCTCATTTGTACATGCATTTCATTATACACAATTCTCATTAATATATACATATTACTGCTTATATTATATGTACATAAACTATTACATCAATTTATACACGGTAAACTTTAGCGTGCATCAATGTACATTAATGCATCCAACCGAATTCGCTGTTTTACAATCTTTCCCGCAATATTACAATTCACAAATTTTAATAAAATAAAATATTTTTTTTTAATGTTACTGTCCAAACTTTAGTCGTTTGAATAATGAAGAATTACGTAAACGACACACACATTAAATTTTCTTCAATTTATATAAATGGTTTATCATTGCAAAATAATTCCTACGTTTAGCAGAAGACCGTAATTTGAGACTACCTTCATAAGCTTTATCGATGCTGCTATCTGTAAGCTAGAAATCCCACTGTTAAACTTCGCATTGTTAAACTTTAAAGTAGGGATATCCACGATACAATGCGACAGACAACGTCAAACAGTGTGTTCGAAAATCGCCTGCTTATAGTGCGATGCAGCATTTTCATAAGTTACATATCCCTCTATATACATATATGATAAAGTATACATCGCGCGCGAATAAATTTTTTGCAAACAAAGATCCCTATACGCGAAAAAATTTATTTTCATACCTAAATACGCAAATTTATTTAACAATGTTTGGTTTCTAAATTTTTTAAATAATATTAATAAATTGCTGCTAAACTCATAAAAAATAAAAAAAAAACATTTTGGGAGAACATTTATTTTTATATTTTATCAATAATAGTAACAATTCAAGATTTAAAACAAAATATAGTGGGTATTTATAACAAATAAATTAACGGGCGATTGTATTGCTAGCGTTTGTTCTACCAAAAAACGCAATTAATTTGTTAAAATTTGTTTAATTAAAGTTACTTTAATTATATACGCAATACTTTACAGAGAAAGCAATTTTATGTAAAAGACTTCATTATCGATAAATTAATACGATCTTAATTAAAATCAACATTCTACCTTTATCTCAATTTCAATAGCAGCAACGCAAGCAATTTCGATTTTGCGTCACTACATAGAATAATTATTAATTATGGTGGTCACTGGGGTAAAATCTAATAAAAGCATACATAATGAACGTCAGTCCGGGATAAGATATGCGTGCCGCGGCAACAGGATCCGTGCATTAGATTGCGAAAGTAAATATCAACAATTCCGTGCTTTCGACCGAATTTCGGACCGCGCGATAACAAAGTCGGTAAAGGGACAACGTGGCCAGCGTGAGTGCGCGCGGGGGATTAACTGGGATGCCAGATTATGTCAGATACATTGCACCCTGGGGAGATACCAAACGCGCACGAAGTTACCAAATTGCGACTGCGGCTGTAAACACCTAAGTCTAATTTATTGTTAACGGCTAAATGTCACGCGTCATTGTAAACGGGAGCAAATTAAGTAGAACTATTCATTCTCTTTCAAGTTGCGTTATCCCCAATATTTATTTTTTAATATTGCAAATGATGCAAATGAAAATTTTGGTGCATTTTTACAAACTGACTAGGATTGCATATCTATAAAAAAATAATATAATACAATACTTTTTTTTTTAATACGGAGACTTGCAAAACATTTTTAAAAATTTAGAATAATTAACATCTGAAAAAATTAATATGTACATTAAGGTTAGTTAAATTTATTAACGCTAATCGATATTAGTAAAGCTAGCTAAAATATCAAACTTTTTTTTTTTTTCATGTAGTGCAAAATTTTCTGACTGATGCATTACTTTATGTCATACAAAATAAAATAAGAATCATAATGTAATTCTTATATTTTGAGTTAAACGACATTTTCCGGTGCTGTGCAACAGCAACCTTGCTTTTTGGCTGCTTTTCCCCGAGTACGTACTCCGCGTTTAAGCGCTTAAATACTTAAAGATTTTCTGCACTCTTCGTTGGAAGGAAAGTAAACAGGAGTTTGTGTTAGACAGTTTCGTTTACCTTCGCGGCACTACCATCGAGTCTCAAGTACTTAACGAAGTACCTTAATATTTTTCAAAAATCCTTCTTAGGTAGAAATGTGTCAGATATTTACGAACGTATAATGTCTATAAGCTGCATATAACTATAAGGTTCTCTCAAAAGTATTGCCCTCTTTCCCCTCTTCTATATATAAACTAAACATATAACTTTTTTAAAATTCGTAGTTGATTTTTCTTGAATAAAACTTTGATTAAACACTTGCAACTTCAAGTTATAATATATTAAAACTTTAAGTTCGAACATTAAATGTCTCTTCAACTAGATTGAGAAATTAAAATTTCTTTAAAGTGAAGCGGCTAATAGAAATATAAGATCTTGTTGTCCACCGTCAAATTGTATTTTTTTTAAACTTTAATTTAACATTAAAGTCATTACTTGTCCTAACTTATGCCACAATATTTTTAATAAAAAAGAAGTAATTGTACTTTCTTGTTGAATCGCGTAAAATGAGAACATATTGTAAAACGACGAACAAATGTTAAAATGGGAATTTTATTCCTCTAAAACTATCATCGCGATACTTTGAGGTAAATAATTCTTATATCGAATTTATGAGCTGAGAATAGCTTTATATGCGGTTTCAATGCATCAGTAAATGGTTGCACATAAATAAATATGAATACTTGTCATCCTGGTTTACGACGTCACGCGTGGTGGTCGTGCGAATTTTATACAGTCGCGGATATTCACGTTCCATGAAAAATATGCAAAGGCAGTAAAATATCGCGAATGTGTTGCAATTTTAAATTGTGCACGCTAGGACAATCGTATTAGCCTTTTTAAAATACTGATAAAATTCACTATAAATGCTATTTTATATAAAGTAAATTAAACTATAATAATAATTAATAATGAAAAATGTTTTTCTTGTTGCACAACATATTTTACAGCACTTGTGCAGCAGTCTTTTCATTTTAATTTGATCAACTTTCTAATTTGGTTTATTCACCACTCTTATAAATATTAATCTAACGCGTCTATTATGAACATTAAACGTCAATATTTTTCTCGATAATATTCAATTCACGCGGACGTTAACGAGAATTGCACGCGGAGGACAAACGAGAAAGATGTAACAAGGTGCACGCTTTAAAAGATGCAGGCAAAAGACCGGCGATTAAGCCGCGTAGAAGTAGTTAGCTATTCAAGACGGCTGGCTCTCTCGTCAGCACGACGGAAATGAAAGCACGTGCGAGCAGAGGCGTGCGAGAAAAGCGAATTATCCGAGGATGTTCGGGACTTAACCTTCGGTCACGCCGTCTCTCAACCTCGCGCTGCTTTGCCAGCTGCCGCCAATCTCCGCGAGAAATTGTCTCGTTGGAATGCAAACCTTACGCGGTCGCGAAAATTGAAAAGAATCGTCGCACATCGAGCACGCGACGTGCCCTAAGTGGAGATGGCCTGTCTTCGCGCTTATCACGCCAACAAACGGACCGGATAACGTCGTATAAGAGGACGTATGAATAAATTTCCTCGCGTGACATTTCCCTGCGGAACAATTTCTCACAGTGCCGCGCGGATCACATAAATCAATCTCGATTTAAAAAAATAATTTTATACATAACGATTAGATGGCTGCAGCTTGGAATTTTAATTGAGAAAAAATCATGAATCCAAAATTATGTCGGGCGATTAAATAAAAATTCACGGTCCATCTATAAATATGAATGTATGTGGAAATATATTTTTATATATAAATAATAAAATGTATCTACGTATTATGTAGATAATAATACGTATTTATGTGAACAATATAGCATCTATATTATATTATATATAAGATAGATTTTTTGGATACAATTTACTAAATTATTCTAAATAGTCATCCTTGCCTGCAGAGTTAAGGATTCAACACTCCGAGAAAAACATATGAAGGGAAAACACGAAGAGTTAAAAATCCAAGAATTTATAGACCTACACTAGCACGAAGGGTCGAGAATGTAATGGTTTAAGGATGCATGAAAGTACATGTATACATAAAAGTCTTATAAATCGTGCGCTGCTCAATTTTTTAAAGCAATTGCCTGTACTTTGAGATTTTTTATTGGAGAGAAAAACGCAAGAAACAAATGCAGAAGAATAAAACTAGATAAAAATATGTTCTACAAATCTGATTTATATTTATGATATTAACACTGTTTGTGATTATATTTCAATCTGAGTTGCATTAAAATTATATGCAAAATCACATGAAGATATAAATACGTATGCCATAATAAGAAAACAAATATTAATATACGAGCATATATATTTGCATTCATCGCATGCGAAAGCAGCAGTTTTGTCAGTAAAAGATACAGCATTACAGTTCATACATTTTCTATGTATGTTTCACGATAAATAAAAAATATGCATAAAAATTTACCATGAGACGAGGATTATGTTCGTTTCTCTAAATGTTTGACATCATTGGAAAGATAATCACAAAATTAAAATGAAAATTAAATCCCCATTCTCCAACTGAATAGAAAATACTTAATTACAAAATCGAATATGTGCATAAATTAATTGAAGAACGCCTGCAGGGCGGAAAAAAATTACGAAAATTGATCGTTTCTGCTGTAACTTTTACAAAACGAGTTTAACTGGTTAAATATTTAACGAGCAATTTGTGCAGTCGAGTACTCACCTGCGCGTGTGTGCGATATTCTCGATTATGCTCCCCGGTTTTATATCGCCTAAATTCGGTTTTCTGCTGGCACGAGCCCGCTTCGCTCTGTTTCGCAACGCCTGAAACGGTCAATCGAAAACTTACATTGTTACATAAATCAGACGAGGGGTTGCGAACGTAAGACACAAATGTTTAACATAAATCTCTGCGTGAGATTCCTACAGATAACACTCGAGATGTGTTATCGAGCACCTATCTGCGAGTAACGAGATTTATTTCGACAGTTTTACGGAAGGAAATCTTCGTGCCGCTAAGCATTCTAATATTTCCCTGTAGATTTAGCTGCATCGAAAATAGTTTCATTTCTCTTGTGTGAGTTTAAAAATCTAGGATTATATATTTCCCGATATTCGTACCTTTTTTTTTACGATAACGCTTTTGAAAAAGACATTTTCGTACTATCGTATTTTTTTCAGAAATAAATCCTCCAGAATAATTATTATAAAACAAAAAGAAAATTTAATTAAGCTTATACATTTCTTTCTTCCTATGATAATACAATAATGCTCATAAAACCAATCGATAAACTGTTAACTATAATATAATATAAAGTACTTAAAATATAATTAGATCAAATCATACAAAATAAGTTTCGAGAAAAGCAAAGTTATTGCTTTATGATTAAAAAAGTATAAATGTAGCCATTATTAATTTCTAAAATATTCTAAAATAATATTAAAAACTTTAGTATAATTTTGTAAAAAATTGTTTTCCCCTCTAAAAGATAATGTAGCAATTTTTTATAGATTTGTTTTAAAATTTGCTAAAACTGAAAGCTTGGTTTTGCTGTGTTTTAATATTTTATATGATTATTTTTAATGAAGCAAAATTTATATAATTGATAGTAAGGCTTTTCAATGATGCGCTCTGTAAAGAATTCACGGGTGTGAACCTGTGATATAACATCGCACGAATGACGCAGTAACATTATATTGAAAACAAAGGCCACATATCAATATTATTACGGTATTTCGCAAGCATTATCCGCGTACAACTGCCACAAGTATGAAATTAACAGCCCAATCGAAATACCCCTTGCGCTACAAACGCAGGAATTGTCCAACTATTCCGTATTTACGATCAACCGCAATATAATAGCAACCGCTGTATAAACCGCAGTTCACTTTGTTTTATCTGCCTCAGGATTAACCGCAGAAAATTTCAATACAATTTTTATCATAAATATGAAAAATTTGATATACAAGATGTCTCAAATTAACTGTATCACCATATTAATAGCAGATTTCTGAGGTTTCTTACACAATAAAAACATAAAGATCAATATGCGACGTGTCTGATTGTAAGCGCGTGATTTTTTGACAATATAGTTTATCAACTTTAAACACTTTTTATTTAAAAGTTATTGCATTATATCTCGATATTTTGATATGAAATGTTTTATTTCCAAATAACTTCAAGAATCTACCATTAACAAGTGACACGGTTGATCTCTGATATTCTGCATATACTTAAATTCTATAGAAGTTTTCTTATGGTAAAATTCGCCATAGTAAATACTTCAATGTTTAAACAACACGTGTTAAACGCTTAATTTCTAAATTATATAAATTTGTGCACGCATTTAATTTTATGATGGATGTTATAATTATCAATTAAATTATATTATAGTTTTTCTGTATATTTGTATTATTATATTTTCAATCTTGTAATTTTACGGCAAAATAATTTTAAAAAATTCCACCGTTAGTACAACAAAGACGGATTAATTCTAGTGACACCGCGGCATATACGTGACAATTAAATTACGAAGACAGCGGACAAGAGCCTTCACAAGAGCCATCTCTCATGCAGCCAATTTCGCGATCAGTTCACGTTCCTGAACTAATCACAGAGATAAAAGAGGCGCGAATAAATTTTTGCCCTTTTGTAATCGAGCAAGAGATAATTCCCTTTGCGTCTTGTCACCGACGTGCGTGCGTCGATTCAACTACAAAGACAGCTATCGATTTCTTTTTCTGGAGTGAGATCTTTGAGGATAAATTTCACCGCGCTCTTTGTGCAATTGCCATGCTTTAAAATTCAGCTCACACAGATGTGATTTTAACATCGCACATTTTATTTAAGGTTTTATTGCAAGGTTAAATTAATTTCACAAATATTCCACTAATTACTTTCACAAATTTCATTATTAAATTGCAAATTTTTAACTATTACATTAAATTTTCTCAACATTGTTTGCGGCTTACATTGGCAACAATGGCTGTTTATAATCTATACATTTGTTTAACGCGCAATTTCGATTATCCGTGTGATTTTATATTTTCCGCTAGCCGGCTTGACCTTTCGATATTAGTATCTCTCAACCTATCGAGACAAAACTTATTCTTTTATGTGTACTATGTACATATAATAAGAGATTTAGTCAAGTTTTTATAATTTTTATCACACAATGAAAATTCTGACTTCAACGAGGAACAATTTTCCTTTATTTTAAATTGCAAAATGTAATCACACGACTGCTGTGCGTATTAATATACCGGTGACAAAATAATGACCATGTTGTTCGCGTATCTTTTAGCTCTCTTAAGCACGCGAAAAAATATAGGATCATACGACGGCATATTTATACGTGTTGCCGCAAAAAAATCTCATCGCTCTCACCTTGAATATATTGTAGTAGAGAAATACCATGATGATGCAGGGTATGTAGAAGCTGGACAGACTCGAGTAGATGATAAAATCCGTATTGTAGAACAGACATTGGTCCGGTATCCGGTCGGAGGTGTTATTCAAGCCTAGGACAATCGGACTGCCGATCGCGGCCGATATCACCCAAACCAACAGTATCGTCAACCATACTCTTCTATTGTTCTTGTGCCTCGCGTACTTTATCGGCTGGGTCACCGCTATGTATCTGCAATTCAAATTGGGTTCGTGTGCGTTACGATTCCCCCGCACGGCGGGCATTATATTGTCCGTGCAAATCCAGCGACATTCCCGTCTCATCCATCCTTCAGAACTCGCGTCTCGCGCGCCATAATTAAACTATACCGTTATCACTTTGGCCAATCGTTAGTTTTAGCGATATTCATTTCGGAGAGGACAAGAAACTTTAAATTTTAATTTATATTGTAAGAAAAAGATAAAAGGAGGAAGAAAAAAGATGGGCAGCACAAAATCACTATGAACCCGTGAACTTCACTTCGCGAAGCGTACACATCACGGACTAAGGAATAGAGGGACGGAGCACAAGCTGTACCGGGGGAGCACGTTTGCGGCGGGGGGGGGGGGGGAGCCGCCATATTTGTTTAGTAATCACCACACATAGAACTCACTATTTGCGTATGTGTGAGAAATGAAAGTCAGATCCTGCGCACAATAAACAAAATAGGAAATAGAAATAGGAATAATTATTAAATATTAGAAATAAGAAATTGGAATTATTTATTTTAAAAATAAAAAGAATAGAAAAAATTAATGCATGAATTAAGAAATAAGAATTGGAACTAATTAATATATTTTATTCTCTTGTTAGGTGTAAAATAATTTCTCTTTTTAATATTAAATGTTTATTGCTATTTCTAATATTTTGTCTACTGTATGCAGAGCCTCAGAGTAATAAAAGTTAAAGTATTTTATAAAATTTGTAGTACAACAATAATAAAACCGCCTAACTTCTTTACGCTTGTCACTCGTTATGTCTAGTGGCACCACTACACGAGTGTAATTATGTCACAGACACAGAATCTCTGTGTGAGAATCGCTACATCAATATGGCGGAAAGCAGTCCCCCCCGCACGCTTGAATTACCATCCCCTCTCGCCTAAACTAGGACTTTAGACTCGGTCCCTCTATTCCTTAGTCCGTGGTACACACGTACGCGCCGCGAGATTCTGACGCGTCTTCTCAGACACTTGTTCTTATAGGCTTGACTCGTGGACAAACGACAATCGCACAGTACTAAGAATTATTGGCCGCTTATGGTCTCGCGAGTGCCTCATTGGTTGCTAGGATCACGCAATCGAGACATGCAGGATCTTGTTTTCGAGCAACAGAAAAATTCATGCCCGATAGGCTTTTCTGGAATCTAGTGTTTTCTACTATAGTATAAAATATATTTCAATTTTAAATAGAAATTATTTTATATACAAATATATAATTAATGTATGTATATCTTTTATCTGCTGTAAACTTATTTTTTATTAATTAATTAAAAACGAGCATTTCCTTAAAATTAGCTTTTAATACGTACTTCCATTGCTCGTGGAAATTTGTGATCGATTATATAAACTTTTTGCAAAAGAATAAAAAGACCATTACAAAAGCTAAACTATTTTCAAGCCATTGTAGTCGAGGGATTTCCGAAGTTCGGAAGAGATGGTATAAAACAATCTTAAAGCTCGAAATTTCTTTGCTAACTCTTTCAAAATGTCCTTAGTTTTGGTGTCATTTATAACTATCTATCATTATGTACTGTAAACTCTTTCAAGTGAAAAATGCGCATTTAAATTGTTACTCACGCTTGATTTGTACATTTATATATTTTTATTTTATTAAAATTCGAATAATAATAATGTATTTCTATCCTCATATGTATCATTGAACATTTTTAAATTTTGTTTATTCACTAATTTATTGTTTAACAAACCTCTTGACAAATATATCTGTTTTCAGACTAAAGAAAATAATAGTATAAATGTCGTTTTCATCAATAATTCAATGATACAAAATTAATTAAATAGAATCGAAAGAAATTCCACTTAAAATTCAATCTATGTATACTTTTCCAGCTTACGTATTTGTTAGGAACATTAAACACATTGACGATTATTGCATCAAATTTTTATGGAACACTGTTCGATATTAATTTTAAATCGATTTGTCTTTAAGAAACATTTTTTTGGTATATACAAATAATAATTTAATTAGAAGAAAAAATAAAGTTTTCTTTATAACTACTTTTTTTAGAATGACAAATAATTGTATAATAGATATCATTTTAATATTATCAAAGATATACGTATTGTTGTATGCGCATTTTAACGATTTGATTTTCTTTTATCAACTGTAGCCAACGTGATGTTACATAAACTTTTATTTAAAAGAGCCAAAATTATATCAGCCAGTTTAAACGCGCTTGCAGACAATCTATTTAATTCCACTATCAAAACGAGTCGCATTCCAAGCGTTAGTGTAATTTCTGCCTGTACTTTATTCGAAGCACGTAAAGCCAGTAAAATCACCCTACTTTTTTTTGATTTCCGAACTTTTCCGATAATCATCACGGTTTTCTGCGAGAGAATAAGCGAAAGCGATGCACACGTTTGAACATTAATGTTTTCCATCGTCGGAATTTAACGAAGAACGTGGAAAATCATAATGCAGTTCTACAAGGCACTGTCGGAATTTAACGAAGAACGTGGAAAATCGTGACGCAGGTCTATAAAGCCCTAATTGGGTTTATTAGACACGTAGTCAATTTAGCAAAATTCTGAAATCTAAAACGTTCTAGAATATATTTTTATTTGTTACTTGATTTATTTTTATTTTATTTTTATACATAATAATTGTATTTTTCTACGTAAAACGATATTTACAATCGGCTCTGTAATTAAAATTATCTTATCGCAAAAATTTTGATAAACTGACAAAAGAGCACATACGAGCAAATATTCAGAAAAATATTTTATTTGAAAAGGAGTTTCTCCAAGTATAACATTTTTGGACCGATAGTATGATTTTTGTATGAGCAAAGAAAGAAATGTTTACCTGTCTATTGAAATAGCCACGAGGTTGAATATAGAGCTGGTACTGCAAGTCACATCCATCGCGATATAAAAGTCACAAACAAACCCAGGTAAACTCCAGGATCCGTTCACCTGCAAGGATAAATTAATCAAATTAATTTCAAAATGGCGCTATCAAATTTTAGTTGATTTTACATTCATATTGTAGTATCACGCAAAATTGTATTTGTGTGTGTAATATCACGTACAGAGTTATTAGATTCAATTTGTGTAAAACACATCTTTATATAATTAAAACAAATTTTATTGATAATATTAAATATCTACATTACATATAATACTAAATCATTTTTCACTGAATTACTTTACATAATGAAAAATATATATCATGAAGATTAATTATTATTACATTATGTATTGATAAATTTTTTTGGTTATTAATCAACACTGTGGTATTTCGGTGTTAATTTATTTTTCAAATTTATAATATTAATAGTAAATATAAGAGGTAGCAAAATAAATAAACCACTCTATATCGGTCACGGTTTAATATCATGTGAATGATATTTAACTCTTTTTACATCCGGTGGTATTATGAAAGTTAAATGTAATTCAAATACGGGGGAGAGGGTTTACGGCTAATTCGGTGCATTCATGTTTCTCAAAAGCGTTCTCGTCCTATTCATCTTTTCTCGTAGATGAAAATAATCTCGTCTAAAAATCACGTGTGCTCATGTGCACGAAACGATCGTATGTCGCACGCGATTTTGCACATCACTGGACAAGCATTGTGCGCGAGCTGCCAGCGAATTCAAACGAGGACCAGATGCATTTTTCAAGCGGACGGTCCGCCGCATTTCGATTACATCATGCGTTGGCGCAATATGTATGCTGCGTTCTGTCTCTCTCTCTCTCTCTCTGTCTCTTTCTCTCTCTCTCTCTCTCTCTCTCTCTCTCTCTCTCTCTCTCTCACTCACTCACTCTTGTTGCGGTCTACATTATGACGCCGATTATTTATTTCGATTTTGCTGCGCGCCGCGCTTCACGAAATATATCTCGTCTGATAAGATTGGTTCAATATTTCCGCATGAAGTCTTCTCATGTTGATTGCATGCTCGCGAGTGGGTCTGCATGACGGCAATAAGAGCAAATCTACTTCCGAATTGCTAAGTGGAACAAAATTCATATTTATTCATGTAAACATAATATTCGATTTTTTGATAAGAAAGTAGATCGCACTGATTGCAAGTCGAGCAATTTTAACTCATGATATATAAATGCGTGTATTTTCTTTTTTAAGAATAATTCTATTTTAAAATAATTTACACAATCAAAGCTTTATACGCGTTTTTTTTTCATCATAATTATTTTGAACAAAAAAATATGTCATTTAGAGATGAAATAAAATAACAAGAATTAAAGTAAAACACCAATAAGAAATAAATAAATAAAAATAAAATAAAATGATAGCTTCATGACGTAAGAAACGAATATTTGTCATATTTATTGAAAGAGCGAATCCCGTTGAAGATAAAAATTACTCAAATATTCCAGTTTGTGAATCAAAACGAACATTTACTCGATGGATCGTCGAGCTCCATCCTTCCCTTCCGACATTCCATACTTTCTCTTCCATTTCCAAGCAGTCTTGATTTATTTGTAACATTCGTGCCTCGTGTACAAAATAGCCTGCGGTCGAAATTTGTTTGAAACACTCACTCACATATCTGTCTCCATGTTCATCCCAGTAGAGCTGTTTCTACTCGTAGACGCTTGCGCGAATAGGTACGACAGATAATAGGAAATTCCTAGCGAGATGTGATTATTCGACCGGTTTCCATACATTATATATTAACCTTTAGCTCGGCTGCGTATTTTATTGAATTTTCTGACGTACATTATTCACAAGAAAATGTTTCATTAATGACAGTTTTGCATTCAAAGGCCACAAATTTAGTTTAGAGAGATCGTACGAAAGAGAGATCGTACGTTTATCTCTCCATATGTGAATTCTCTCGGCCCATCATTTCTTTGACAAGATCGCTGCTCGGGTGCGTCGGGAATTCGTATCACCCTTCCTTAGTCCCTCGTGCTACGCTATAGCACGTACGAGAATCGACGAGTTTGTACGAAAGGCACGTGCGGAGAAAATTATATCTTCGCAATCTCGAACTTAATACTCTGCTTGCAAAAAAAACCCCAAAAAGATGATTGCACGGATTTCGGTTTGTTTTCTGCGAGCTAAGCAATATTTAAGCGACTAAAAAGATCTCCCAGAGAAGATCTTCCTTTTCTTTGTTCAATTATTTCTGTATTGCTAGACACGTGTTGAAAGAATTTTTTACAACAGTCAATTGTACAGTATTTTGAGTTACACATTTTCCTTCGCTTTGCAGTTTGCAATTATACTGAGAGAATAAACTTAGTGGCTACTACGTGATCTAATGTATCCGCAAAAGGTTGCATAAACGCAAGCATAAGAGATGAAAACCCGAGCTTAAAGCGAGAAACAGAGGAATTTAATTCAGACCGTTTAAATATGTGCAATCTGTACCGCGCGATGTCATCTCTTGTATTCTTTCTCGGATAAAAGGGGTGGAAAAATGGGTATGAGCGCGCGTTACGCTTCCGTGGCGTACACGGAGCGGGAAATTCTCACTTCTGTAACTCTTGGTTATATATGCGACGCGGGTAAACATACACGCGCGCGCACACGGAATAATATTCCGTGGTGCGGCGCGTACACCGGAGACGCGCGGTGTGTGCATTAGCATAGGCTTTAATATGTATTCCCGTGTGTCATAATACACGCATGAATCGCAGTTATTGCATATTTCGCTACAACTACATATTAGCCCTATTTTCGTCAGTTTTCCGAATAACTTGGGTTATCTACTTGTCTCGTATTTTACGACGCCGCGCAAACTTGATCTTTCTCGAGCATCTGGCCGTGGGCGTTTGTTATTTCTCGCATTAAACAAAGCGAGTGTTTCGTCACGATATATTTAACGCGATCCGAAGTGTCATTGCGTTAGAAGTTATTAGCGACTCGTGTCGGGTTATTTTGCGTTAAAAAAACTAGCGTGAACTAAATTTCCAATAAAGTCCGCGGCGTACGACGAAGTAATTATTATCGCCCTTCGCCGTAACTTTGCTTGTTACACGCCCTATCGGAGCTTTACGCCGGTTTACGGTGGCGTTCACGGATAAAAGCGTACAAGCGCGCGCGCGAGCGCGTTCCATCTGAGATCACGGCGAGAGTTCCTGCGTGTTTTTAGCGAATGTGGCTCCCTGCGTTCGATTACGATCGGGCCCATAATTAGGTTCTAACAGACTTACACGATAAGCATTGCGGTGTTTATGAGCGAATGAGGCCCGTGTTTATGTGCGCGTCGGAGTTCTAATGACGAAAGGGCCGACCGCATGCGATGCCGTGCTAGGAATAACATGCGAGCCCAACAAAATTTGTTCCTTCGTATCGCGTTATGCCATTTAATATGATGAATTATTTAATCACTTACATATTTCAAACAAGTGCGCGAGCCGGTTCTACATTAACTCGAGACCGTTTACCCGTTTACCTGGTTAATATATTATAAATCCGGATCGTTTAATCAACTACATTTATAATCACAAATATTTAATAGCGTTAAAGTAATTTAATAATCTCAATAGTAATAATTATTTATGCAACATTAATTTTACAGTAAAGTAGTAGCTATAAAAGTGAATCATTTAATTTTGCTCAATGATGCAGCTTTTATATCGATATGTTTATCTTGGTTTGGATGAATGTGTTATTTGAAATTCGTTACTTTAATGTATTACGTGGATTGTTTTCTCTTTTCTCCAATATGTCGTCAAAGATCATCACATTCATTTCCGGTAATAGCAAATTAAATAAAACTGTGGGATTGCGAAGAAACGGTTGTTCGTTGTACACAACAGATGAGTAACATTTTCCCCGATAACGAAAAATAGGAAAGACGTTTCTTCTCCGATCATCTTTCGAAGAAAGATTCGTTTTCGCGACATATCTTTCGCGTTGAAATATCTTTCTATTCCCAGAATGCAGTCATATATGGAAGATGGCAATAATAGTACCCCATGGGACATTTCACATTTTTCATTACCACATTTGTGATCGAAGCGAGTTTTACTCGACTTTGTCGTCTATGTGGAATATAACTTGTATCCCTAGTGGTATCATTAAATCTTATAATAACGGGTCCCCGGGTACAGGAAAAAAATATAGTGAGATATAAAAACCGAAAATCGAGTTGATATTGCAAGATTATGTCTCTTTGAGAGGGGAATATAGTAAGATTTTTTAAAATATACAGTAGTAGTAGTTTTAATATACATATATGTATAGTAAAAGTAAAAGGGAAATTATATTAATATCATATATATATGTCACATTCTGATTTTCTGACTCAATCGATTTGGGAATAAAAAATGTTTCTTTATTTTTTTACATTTCCAAATAAATTAACAGATATATATATGATATTTGTGTAATATGTTTTGCATAAAATTAAACTTATGTCAGCTTTTCGTTCTTAAAGAGAAAATTTTATTATTAATTGATTATTATTCTATGAATTAAAACACAAATATATGCATTTGTATGATTATTTTAGATTTAGATAAACCGAGTAACCAAATCCGCATATGCGGAGTTGGTTACTAATTGTCAGTTTTAACTTTTGGATTATTTGCGAAATAAATGTGCGGCACTGGGCTCTTAAAAATGCTAACTTAAGCGAAAGCGTTCTTTAAAGAATTGCGGAAATTTCGCCAACGACGTGCTGAATTTTGCGCACAACGTTAGTAATAAAAGGAAAAAAAAATATTGCAAATTTAGCGTAGTTCTTTGCGTCGGCTAAAAGAGCTTCTCAACCGCCTTGAATTTTGTTTCATCAAGCTCGCAAAATTTAATTTTTTTTTTTTTTTGTTACATGTTGATGAAAGTATTTGCGGCTTCGTCAGCATGAAGTTTCGCCAGTTTATAACTTTGTCCGTCGTTGCCACCGCTGTCGCCACGTTTACCAGCACTTGAAATGCGAGTCTCTCTTTGTACAGTCCCTTTTGTCGACGGCAGTTTGTTGACTTAGTCGAATGGCCGTTACGACCGAGTATGTTTCTTTGAAACGTAACCGGTTGACGTAATAAATTTCCGATGGCGTGCTATTAATTAGATCCACCGCCATTTAAATCCTAACATGGCCATGCTGTCGGGTGTCGCAGTGTGCCCTCGTTCGTAGTTGAATCGTGGCCAAGATGTCAATGGAGCATCTAGGCCAAAGTAATTTAAGCGCATTTCGTCTATTCGATGTGTCAAAATTGCTCGCCCAATCGTTGTCGCATTTATCAATTTATACGAGATTCATTCATCACTTTTTCAAATTTCATGTCGCGTTGAAGTTGATAAAGAGATGATTTGTGTTATCGCAAAAGGATTCTATATAATGACAACGCTTTTAATTTCTATAAATTGCAGCCACAGCTTGTTATATGTAAACTTTTTTCTTTACGCAGTGAAATTTTTCCATGCAAATTTGACGACGTAAAAAAAGAGCATTTATTTACAAAATTTCATTTATTTGTTATATTGCGTCAGATATTTATAGCTGTTATCACGCGGTTTACCCTGATAAATTATATCCCGTGATTCCAAAAAAAAAACAAAACGTAAAAAGTTCATGTTACTTTGGTGTGTGTATTTTTATACGATATACGTTGTTGTTAAACAGAATCAGATCAGCTTTTCGAATAAATCGTTTTCATGTTATGCAAACGAGTCATTTAGTGTTTTCCAAACAAATTGCTCTCGTGCAAAATAAATAGACCACGTTGATCGCTTAAAAACGCGCATTTTCTAAACAGCATTGCTATTCAGCTATTCATAGTTTGTATTAATTTTACACAGAAAGTACCCAGCAAACACCAAGTTACAGTTATATAATTGTTAGTTGTAATTTCCCACTCAACAATATAACTGTTATATAATACACGTGTTATATAACAATTATATTATTGAGTGGGAAATTACAACTAACAATTATATAACTGTAACTTGGTGTTTGCTGGGTACATATTTTACTGAATAATTAAATATTAAATTTTAAAATCTATATGATGTTTTTACGTATTTAAAGTAGCGATAACAGTCGCTGGACACAGATTTGCCATTTTTCAGATTGAGAAGCTTTTCTTCTCTGAAATGTTTTCAGTATTTTACATCTTCTACGGATTGTTCAATGCAATGCTAACAACAATTTGAAAATGATGAGAATCAAGCCGCAGTTTGTTCTGAAAATAGAAGGTGCTGCGACAGCAAAGTGCGAGCACTTTCGCGAGTTCGTGCGGAGAAACAGGTGTATGCGTTAATTGCGCTACTTGTCAAGCGCAATCGTTACCAAGTAAGTGTCTATTTAGGAAGCACGCTGGCATGAATTGCTTGCCAAGCAGTGACGCACGAGCGAGTTTCTCATTTAGACACCTCGAGATGATGTCTTGTTCATGCATTGTTATGAACCCCCCGAAGTAATAACACACGCGTTGTCGTAATTACAACGCGTCAACCTTATCATTTTTAAGTGAACGTTTCCTCTCATAGCTTCTTTTAAAAAGTACAAAATGCCAGAACAGTGATACACACACACAGTAATCTCGGAATAATCGCGTGAGAGTCTTAAAATTTAAAAGTCCTGTGATATCAAACAGCTTAATGTGTAACACTTACTCAGTTCTTTTGATGAAAAAAATTATATGTAATAATATTTTTATATGCTATACAAATATGTACTAACAAAATACATAACAATTTATAATATGCAACAAATTGTTAGCAGTATCGATTTTTAAATGAGGTCTAAAAATATTTCACGTGACTTTCCACATAAAAAATAAAAAAAGAAGTTACTATCGTCGCGGCTTAAGTAGAAAGTTAAATAGTTATAGTTATAAGAAAGTTAAATAATTATAGTTGAGCCGTTAACAGCTAAAATAAATCGCTCTCAAGAAATCGAACTTCAAATATTAACTTTCTCCCGCTCGTAATAAATGGTCTCCAAGGGATAATTCGGAATGTGCGAATAAAACTTCCAGTCGTTAAGGCCGCACGCAATACCTAAATATGATCATGCTGAGAGACTATAACCTCGTTTTGTTCTTTTCTCGGCAGTGAGCAACTTAAAACTACACTTACAAGACGCGTTTATGTTTATACCCTAACATTATCTAACGAGTAAGGATAAATAACATATGGAATATTACAGTTTGCTATTATGGCTTGGAGTCGTGCCAGTGTGCGAAACCACTCGCATTTTAATGTCGCAATACGCTATTTTTAGTACGAAATGTGACTTGATTTTTATCACTAAGTGCTGATTGCTATATCGTATCGATTTACTCGCGGGAGATCCTATTTCGAAGTTATTTGCTCGATTGCTGTAGTTATTTCTGTGATTAACATCTCGTATCAAATTTACTGCTCATTGAACGCATTCTGCGAATTCTCCGCAATGCAAAAGAGGTTATGTTTGAGTTGAACAGTTCATTTTGTGATTTCCTACATTTTTTCATTAACTTCTAGTCATTTGTTATCAAGTTTAAATTGCACAATTAATTGCTTAATATTATTATGGCATTATTACATTTTTCATTACACAAAATTAGGTACTAATTTTATTTGATCATTAACAAAAGGAAAAGAAATTAAAATAATACATTATTACTTTTATTTCACCAGATTTATTGCTAAAAAAAGAACATCGCAGGACGCGCATTTTTCACGCATTGTATTTGGAATAAATAGCATCAAATATCATTTCACAAGTAATTAAGAATTAACTGCGAGTAAAATTATATAAAATACAAATTGAGATACTCGTATTTTCACGAGAGGAAACAATCGTATCTATTGTGTGTATAGTACACTTTAAAATTAAATTAAAAGAAATCTCTCGTTTGGCTGTTCACAGTGTATAGTTACGTCACAAATTTTCAATAGTTTTATGGCATAAAATTTCAATAGTTGTAATATTTGTTTTTTTATTTAAATTTTTTTATTTGTTTTTTAGATGTGCGTAAAAATTTTTGTTGATACGAGTATCAAGATTTTGGCTTTAGATATTTCTTTAGAACGCAATACAAATAACGTAAACGATTATGGAAAAGCAGCAAATAAATTGTTCAATACTTTAGAAATTCAATCATCAAATACGTAGATAGATATTATAACGGCATTGTATTCAAACAGACATACAATGCGTTAAATCAACACACGGTGAATACAAAATAAGTTGCATGTAAATAAATGCAGGCCATTCCATCGAATCGAAGCACGTCACAATGTATTTATTTGCACTTTGATTTTGTTACCACCGATGTCAACGCATTGTACCGTATTCGGTAAAATGCAGGTTTTATTTCGCGGTTTATATTACGGCGAGAGAGAAAATATGAAAAATCAGAATCATCAAATTATGTGTTTTTCCTTTTGTTATAATTGATATAATATTACACTGCATTATTATTGAAATTGTTTTTTGACATTTTTTTTGATTGAATATAAATATAATAGAAGCTTATATTGATTGTTATAGATTGTTTTTGTCTATGTTTTATATATATGTGAACTCTATAGTAGTTTGATATTGATAGGATCATAGATAACGACAATTTCGATCGAAATCCTGTGACGTGCATATCCATGATCATGCTACTTGCGGCCATCTCGCATAGGGATGTAATTAGACGACGAGGTTATACAAGACGTCGAAATTCACATGTTTGACTAATGTTAGATATATGGCGTTTCTCCCGTAACATCAATTGGGTTTACTATGTGATTGTAGAGAAAGCTAATTCGAATGTGTTTGATAACGGTGCTCTTTCATATTATTAATTAGGCTATTTGTGCAATGAATGTGTCATTGGAATTTCTCTCGATAATAAATCGATCCAAATACGGTACATATGGAAAATTATTAGATACATTTGTATTATTAGAATACACATTAGAAAAATTGAAAATAATATATGATAAATATGAAATCTTCATTAGTTGTATTTTTTAAACAACGTTACACAGTGTTATGTTTGTTAAAGTTATGTTCTGAGTCATCCTACATTAACTCATACAATTAGAAAAGTAGATGCAGTATTTCATCGAGAGAAACGGACATTATACTAGTCGCGCATGGCGACTTATCATCTCTCGTGGGAGCGAATGTTATACGTGCCGCACAAAGTGGAGTAGCGGACGATAATAGATGGTTAGCAATGGCGTACAGAGCACAATAGGACATTAAGCTATACAGGATGCTTGTGACGACTACAATCCGCGCCCGGGAGTCGCGTATCAATTTGGCAGGTATTAATTAAAGGTATCCTACGGTGCGTATTTAGAAGCCAGATCGTGTGAACGTAATCGCCGGTAAAGCGTCGCGCGAGTGCGGAAACAGTGGCGAATTCTTGCGAAAAGAGGGAGGGGTGCGGATTTATTACGCGTCGCATTGTCGTACATTCACTTTAATGCACTCGATATAATGTACTCGATTGTCGTACATAACGCGATCGACCGACGGAATATATACAGAGCTGTCGCCCATGCAGAATGTACGGGACATGAAGGACACGGACAAGGTACTCGACTATAGCTGAGCACCAATGTCGAGAATCTAGCGGACAATGCTCCTGTTAATTTCCCGCGGACTATATATGCGTGAAAAATTGCACATGTGCGCCTCTTTCCAATTTTACGCAGAAGTGCATTGGAGAGAATTAATCCCATTCCGTCATTTTGCGACGTGCACTAATCCTCAAAAGAATCGACGCATCTCAAAGTAAGCTTTCCCGCCCAGCGAAACATTGCATATGCCACGCATATGTTGAGAGATAAAAGAATGATAATAATATCACGGTACAAGAGAACCATTTATTGAAGAAATCTGTGTCTTAAATTTTGCAGACTAATATTTTGTAAAGTAAAAGACATCACGGACTTAAAATTATTTTATCGAAATGCGTCACAATTTTTTTCATAAATAATATATTTATATTCATACTATATTGTCGTTTTTCGCGACAGTGAGTTTTGTTACAAACAAAATCGTGTGCAAATAAATATAAATTTTACTTTTTAAAATGGCAAGCAATTTAGTGAGTCCACACTCTCGTAATCAAACGTTACTGTTCTTTTCATTTTTCGAGGGAAACTCTTCTTCCGCGTCAAGGATAGTTAATCAAATTATATCAAACTATAACTTTGAACAGATATAATATGTAGAGTGAATTATAGAGTTAATATATGCACATATATTGTAAATGCTCACAATGTGTGTGGACGCACACGATTGATTTCAACCGATATATGTGAGGTCAACTACTAAATTAGTTTGCATTGATCTTGTGCACGATGATAAGCTTTATGATGGCTTATCTCGGTTTGACAGTTTATCCCCGAAAATGCAATTAATTTCCATCGCGTGCTTCAAATCTGCCGCTGAAAGACTCGCGCTGGAAGGATCAATACATGGTACTTTCTAGCAAATTGTTCGCCGGTAGGCAAATAATATTGAATAAATATGTTTGCTATATGCTATGTTTTTTCTATACACAAGCGCAAACGCTTCAACCTATAATAAATACGAGTTCCTGCATGAGTGGGGACATGCATTTTCAAAAATATATATAGATTTCAAATAACTATCTAAACGCAACACTTGACTTTTGATTTTATTCGATGCAGTTATTCGTTAAAATATTTCAACTGTAAATACGAATATGACGGTTGCCCAACACGGAGCAATTAAAATAAATGTTTTCTAAAAGCAACTTGGTTCATATGCGCAAAATTTTGAAACAACAGATTTGTGAAATTTCTACAAGAATGAAGCCAATAATTTAATAACAATCAAAGCAGACAAGTAAATAGCGAGAAACAAATCGATGTTTCTTCAAAGTCATCGCATTATCACTGCCTTCATTCGATACACATATAGCTTACATGAGCGCGCATGCTAGATCGGAAATTTATTTCCGCTACAATGAAAATGAGACTTGTGTGGGATGTAAACAGAAGACTCTTTTTGTGCCACTCGAGTCTGTTTTGTTATGTAACTCGATGCCGGCAGTCGCGCGGCCTTAGCCAAGCATCGCTTCTTCTAATGTGAATGACGACGCGCTGTCATCCGAGAAATAATAACAAACATTAAAACGACAAGATGGATCACAGCGGCGCGCACCGAAGGCGCAGTATAGTTTTCCAGTGACCGTATTTTCCATCGACGTCGGCTATCATACCGAGCGCTTAAATGGGTAACGGCGTTCCCATTAATTCCCGTATCGAGCGGCTGCAGTACTCGAAGCGATTCACCCCTTGTAATTCAATGACGGCGCCGGCAGTGGGACAGGGGCGGTGAGGCGCGGAGGCTTGGTAAAATTGATTTGGGATTGATATAATCACCAAAGTTAGACTGATAGATGGGGACGCCAAGAGGCCGGAAAGCGCACGGGGAAGAGGGAGAAATGGAACCGTCGAAAGAGAGAGAGAGAGAGAGAGAAAGAGAGAGAAATCTCAAAGCAAATGCGCGAGAGGGTCTGGAAATTTGTCCTTTAAATGGATGAAGCTTCTTCGTGCGAGCACATTTCAGAAATCAATTGGGAGTGTAGGCGGTTTGTACGCGAGCGAGAAGAGCGAGCGCGTCGACGAGCGAGCGAGAGGAGAAACGGCATCGCGCCGAGGTGAAATACCGGCTCGTTCGTGAGAAGAGGATGATCGATCGAGGGCGGTCGAAGTTACGTTTCAGCTTTTCGATCCCGCTGCGCCGGCAAATTAATTGCTTTCCGACCTGTCGACGATTGACAGGTACTACAGGTGTTTCTAAAGGGATGGCGGCTTGCTTTCTCATCCTTCCGCTTTCGTTCGCTTCTCGCTCGTTTCAAGTTCGTCTTAAAGTCCGCCCCGGCGATGGTTTCACCACGATACGCTGTAACCGTTCCGGAGATACATTTACGAGATCTAACAAGGTAATTTCAGTTGAATGAGAAACGTGCCACTCGTCGGAAACGTAGAAAAAGCACCAATGCGATTATACTTCAAGCGCTGTATTCATTTCGTTAGCGGGGGAAAAATATGATGCGCGAGTTGATGCAACGTGAATGATGCATTTCGCCTCGTAATCTTGTAATCTCATTTCACGGAAAGATATTCTGCGTGGAAACATAACTGCGGTATTGCCGCCGCAATTTTTTCATACGCATAACTTTGTTTCTTCTAAATTTTTACAACGTAAATAAAAATGTTATTTATAATTTGTTGGAGAAAAAGAGCAGAAGAAACATTATTAATTGCTTTTATCAAAAAATACATATCTTAAGTATATATTTTTTATTGTTGGCCACATTGTTTGGAGCAAGAATTAATATTTGATATTCCTAGATATCATAATTCGTGATTACTTGTTTTTTGGAACGTACTTTTTGTCTATTAGATTTAAAATTAGCGAAAAATAATTGTTTGCTTCTGAGAATTTAATTAATGCGCGTCTCGCTAAATCACGGAGTCAAGAATAATGAAGGCTCATTAAAAATCACAAAGAAATAAAAGTTTTTATACACGATATTATCGAAGCAATCAACAGCCCACAGACGTGATCGTTATCACCGCCAGAAATTCTGAGAACGACATTAAAATGTCATTAAGCTGAATATTGGTGGATTTTGTATCCACGAATCGGTAGCCTTTCAACTGACGCACACTGAAAAGAAACGCTGTGTTAGGCAAGTTTTCAAGATTAAAGTAATCTTTACCAACGATTCTTGTGAACGAACGGAATGCACCGGATTTCTCGTCTGTTCCGCACGGCTCCTTATTTCTTCTGATTTCTTCGTGGTTCTGACGTTCGATACTTTGCAAATCACGAAGTCGAAAACGGTCCATCGAAATACTCGTAAATTAAATTACTGGTTCGACAGATGGGATGAATTGATAATGCATTTTTCTTGATTTTCAAGTCTTCGAAAATAATTCTAACGTATCGGAGAGCAAGAAAAAATAGCACAAATTTATAAAAATACATTACTAAGTATGAAACATTATCGCTAATTATTAACAATTACATATTTTTGAAATTTCTAAAAACATTATATTATGCAAATGAAATGATGTAAATAAAAAATAAAAACAAATAAATTGTACAAACAAATATATAAGTATAAAAATATGACAAGATAAACAAAATATAGAAGAAAATAATAGTGCAAAATATAAAACACGTTTAATACTTTAAAACACAGTTAGAACACACATTAGAACACGGTATTCTTTTTACTGCATTTAATCTTGCTGAATTTTCACCTTTGTTAATCGCAGTTTAATTTGTTTTCAAACCACAAATTTATCGCGCGGACTATTTTCTGAACGAAATGACCCTTTCGATTCGACGTGCACTCGACAAATGGAAACTTTGCCAAGGGTCGGCTGTATGTAAGTACAGTAAAATATGCAGAGTGCTTAAGCGGGGCCACTCCGTCGGAAGATATTTCGAGCATACATACCTGCGCTCCCGCAAAAGCGTATGTAGAAGAGTAAATATCTCTCCTACTGAAAATTGCATGATGCAAACGGCGAAACGAGCTCAGAATGATGGCGGCCGTTAAACTTCCCGAGGTTAAAGCTGTCAAGAGCAGTACCAATTTCGGGATGTCAAATCGCACACGTGAGTCGCAGAGATCGTGCAAATGCCGCGCCCTAAGGATCACCGCTACCGACCACCGATGTTAATTATGTGAAATGTCTTCGCCAAGCTGGCCATTTTCATATGTAAATTATTCTTAAGTTAAATTCAGTCAGTTATTGTCGGGTATTTTACGAGAACAAAGGCGTCGATGTGAAAATATT
Source organism: Linepithema humile (assembly GCF_040581485.1). Lineage (NCBI taxonomy): Eukaryota > Metazoa > Arthropoda > Insecta > Hymenoptera > Formicidae > Linepithema > Linepithema humile. The sequence continues at coordinate 32,068,602 of NC_090129.1, read as the reverse complement.
AATTCATAAAATATTGTTTATGTAATTTAATAAAGATGTCAAATGCGCGTGTATTTTAATTATCTTATGATAATGATAGTAGAAATTCAGACATTTCTTATAATTCTTATCTTGCTTATGATACTTGGAGAAACTAATTTTTTCAAGTTAGATTTTTAGATTATTTTTTAAAATTATTCATCTCAATCTTGGAAACAAATTTATACGAGAATTAGTTTTCTTCAGGACTTGGAAACGATAAAAATACTTTCGATTTCCACAGCGTAAAATGCAAATCACGTGTATAATTGACTTAAAATGAGTTAATTAAAACTAACTTGAAGCATTTTAATTTCGCAAATACTTTAACACTGTATTAAAAAAAAATTAGACATTGTTTGCGAACGGATTCTCGTGCTTTTGGATGTTCGCGCCTGCAATACAATTTTCCACTTCTGATTTTATGACGAGCTTGTAATATCCGATGCAAATGTCGTTCGGCGCAAGACGCCAAGAGAGGCGGTTTCTAATTTTCACGGAAACGGAACGTCGGCCAACTCTGAGTAATTCAAATAATTGCACGGCGCGACCCTTTCTGCGGGTATCATGGAACGCGGGTGACGGATCGGACCAGCTCTCCAGGATTCGAATACATAGTTAGGACTTGGATGGGATCAGATTAAATTTACCTATCCTATCTAGCAGCACGTGGTAAAGTGAGAAGAGGGGGCGCGGGGCGGATGAGAAAACGGGGTACCGTGAGAGTTCTGTAGATGCGGACCAGGCGACTGGAAACGTCGGGGCATCGAGACTAACTTGGCGTAAATTTAGACGGTCACGAAGCTCTCGCATAGTTCAGAGCACCAGTGCTGGACTGGCATTATTACAGACCGCGGAAATTCGTGCTGGTGGCCCGTGCAATATAGATTGCCGATATCACTGCGACTTGATAAGCCGCGGCGATGCAGATAGGTCATAATCGACGGCTAAATTGGCGCCAATAATTGCAAAAAAATTGTCATACTGCAAATATATATTAATTCTTCTTTCAACATAATAATGATATCCTTCAATTCGTCGATTTTGTTTCATTTTTTGAGAATATGAAACAATATTGAATTACACAATTATACTTAAAGTATACTTTTTAAATATAGAAATTTAAGTTGATCGATCAAGCAACTAGTAAAATAATGAGTTAATCAAACTTTACGCTTTTTCTTTTTTTAAATCACGGATGCTCTTAAAATAAAAGTATAGCTGTAATTATTATTTTGAACAAATATTTAATTGAAACATTCACGTTATATATATATATATATATATATAGTATCAATAATCAGTGCTCATGTTCTGTTTTTAATCTTTTCAATGTCATATTTTCGCACGAGGAATTTTAATATCAACTGAAACAGGTTTACATTAAATTATGGAGATTCCGGCTTTTGTTATTGTTACCAGATGAGTTTCGCAATCATATCGGCGGAAAGCCGATATTGGAGAAGCTTTTCACTAGTTGTAGAGGCTCGCTTTACGAATTGTACGTTTTTGGAAAAAAAGTATTATGCCGTGATATCATCTCTAGCGTGGCTGCAATAAAATTAAGGTAATCTCTGCATATACCGGCAGTTTGTACCGAACGTGTGCTTTAGTTGTTGAAGCTGCCAGCTGGCAACCGCCGGTTTAATAGATTCAATTTTCAGAAGCTCAAATTGTTTAGACTTCAACCGCTTCTCCTCCACTCATTTTTTTTTAATTCCCCTTTTTATTCTCTTCGCGTAATCCCGCGCACATATTTAATTACGCTTCTGCAAAGGCAACTTTCTTCGTTTCCTCGCTATTTCGAGATTCTACGATAATCTATGCGTTCAAGACTCAGAATAGAGAAGATAAGATGGTAACAATCTTTCAACTAGCTAATTAATTTGATAGTAACTTTTCACTTTGTATACCGTAAGCCGCGCAAGTTCCACACGTGTGTCGAACACTATGGTACTTTTGATTAGCGAATTGAAACTTGCGAAAATTGAATATAACTTTAAATGAAAGTTATATTCACACATACGCACACATACGTGAGGATAAAACCTTCATTCCGTAAAGAAGTTCCGATACTTCAACTTCTCCGTATTTACAGACACGAAAGACCAACAAAACTTGCATCAAAGTATTAATATTTAAAACTCTCGACGATATTATTTTAGGTATAACGAGTAGATACGACCTTAATTTCCCGCAGTGAAAGAATTTTAATATAAACTTTACATTGGACGTATAAATATGCAAAGTGGACCTCTTCTTTCATTTTTACAAATTTTATGGTTGTTGTCTTCTCTGTCTTTTTCTGCCGACGAGCCAATTTCCAATAGCATGCAGCCGTTCGCCACATCGTGTGTCCCGTGTATGTAAGGTAATTCAAGTTTTTAATAACATTCTACGTTCCGCCCGCTTCGACGAACTTTAACTTTTTTAAGCGTAGAGCGCGGCTGAGCATTAAACACATATTATGGCGCGGAGCTTCCAAAAGGAAGTACAAATTTATCGTTCGCTGAGATAACGTCAATTTTAACCGAGAATCTTGTCAACAACCGTTGTTTTTGGTATGCGCGGCACGGCACATAGCATTTACGCGGGCCTGACGACGCGCGTGTGCGGCTGTACATAATGCAAGACATATGTAGTGATAATCGTTAACGATTGAGACCTTCGTCATGCGGAGCGACAGCTGGAAGATCCTCATTTGTCCGTGCCAGGATCCCGCCGGACTCTCGCCGCGATATATGCGCGTTCGAACGAGATTTGATTGAAGAATATCGAACGTACATTTGATGCGCCGGGAGAGCACTTTCCGTGAATAATTCGTGAATTATGCGATGCCCATCTACTTACTCGTACGTATATCTTCAGCTCTTTCGCCCGCCGCGAATTCAGGTGTACCGCTGGTGGAGAAGACGAAGCACATGTGCGAAAACAGAGAATGCTTGAGAATTCACGCACATTAGCGGATCGGCTTAATATGTGTATCCTACATTCCATGAGGATACGTAAGATACTTAGGACTGATTAAGTTCCCGGCGCGGAAATTTGATGCGCATATTGAAGGCGTCGGTGCGTGCCTTAGTAGAAATACTTGTTTACTGCGAAGCGAACTTTCTCAAGAGTCGTGCATTAAGTTTCTTATCGGGACACAATTAGTTGTTACAGCTTTTGGAACTCGTTAGAGCGTCAGTATCTTTGTATGTAATTACACGTTAAACATCTACTGAAGTTGTCGTCAATCACTCTCTCGGCTTAAGAGCTTTTCGGATAATGTATGACTTCGAATAGTAAGTAATGAGAATTGTGGTAGATTTACAATGCTTTTTTTTTAATTTACGTTACAATCATAATACATGGGCTAAGAAGAACTTTCTATCCTTCTTTACCCGTTTATTTTACGAAGGAAATGAAATGGGACAGTTGATATTTTTATAGTTATTTTCATTATATCAGATTAAAACTAAATAAAACATATTTAATATTTTTGATATGATTTGAGTTCTCAGCTCTGAAAAATCGCTAATCTCTATGTGAAAGAATTAACACAGATATATTTATAGAAAATAAAATAATTTATAAAATGTCTTTTATTCCATAAAGATTACGTAACGAGACGGACGGTTTTACTAATCACTCGCTCCCAAATTGATTATTGAAGACATTACATGAGCGATATGTTGTACGTTCCCTTAATTTGGGGAACATGTTATGAGAAATCTCCCTGAGGGGTTTCCTCAATCCTACGTAATCGGTGAATTCAAATCAAACATTATATAGAGCATTCGAGTGAACGGGATATACGCTGCGGCAAGCATACAATACACAATCATGATGCAATACGATGCAATCTCTCACTTGTGTTTGTCTAGTGCAATTTATTTGGATAAAACCTGGGGAATATCACAATCTTTTAAGTAAATTATTAAACGTGCCATTCAACATATTAAATATCGAATAAAATTAATAGTAATGTTTATAATAATAAATTCGATCCTTAAAAGCAATTAAAAATAGAACGGACATGTCATAAATATTTTTCATAGATAATTTGTGAGAAAGAAATAATTGAATCATATATTTATTTACAATGGATACGATAAGCCAATATTTATTTGGCACACAAAATAAACAATTTTGTTTATACTAAGTTTTTAAACTCATTAAAATTGCACTTATTGTAAAGAATAATTTATAATTGAATTCGCCAAATATTGCCATTAAAAACTAATGAGGAAATTTCTTGCTAACGGGAGATGCTCGTTCCGTCGAGCGTTCATTCGATGTAAGTGAACAGAAACAAGTATCCTCTTAACTACATCTGAGAGTCGTTGAAGAAACTTGCAGACGAGAGTGCGTTTAGTCGTGTGTTCTAACGCAGACATATTCGCGATATATCTCCCAGCATTTATGGCGCTGAGCACCGCTTACGAAATAATGCATCACCGCTTGAAGTCCGCGTGACAGCGCAAATAGTTCGAGCTTTCTATTCCATTATTTAGATTATAATAGACAATTATAGAGAAGATTAAATATATTTATTAACTGACGGAAAGCGTATTTTATCAACACGTTTCGGTTTAGCGTCATTTTTCTTTAGTGCATTATATGTAATATTTAATATGTAATATTTAATATGTAATATTTAATGCAATAAATATTTATTATTTTTAAAAACTTTATTACTGATTAATACAAGCGAGTAAAGCAGTACAATGTTAAGCACGATGCATCTTCTCGCGAAGTAATTACCGGATGCAATGAAGTATGCACGAGTGAATTTCCCGTTATCAGCTCTCGGAGATTATCGAGGAAAGATTTTGAAGTAAGATTTTTTTGAAGCGTGTAATTTCTCGAGGATTATGTTAAATAGTATAATTTGCAATTTGCACCATTTCGAAATAAAATGCGACGATATAAGCAGAGTTGTACAGTCATTTAAATATACAAATCTATGATATTCATAAAATTTTCCCAATCAAACGAGAAAATTCGTAAAATTCGAGTAAATTATAAGATTACAAAATTATAACGGATTTTTAAACGCGAATACCGCTTTATCGTAGACTATAATGGCAAAAATTCACCCAAAAAATTAATTCAACTGGTTTATGGAGTATCCTCAATTCTAGTCTAACTCGTAAATTGGACGGATCGATAAGGTCGAATAAGGTCTGCGTGAACGCCTGGTTTCACTGCAAAGATCATCTAAGCTTTGTCTGACGCATCAATTTCCACTCTCATCAAACTAGTTCCGTTCGAACTTCCTCCAATTCGACTGAACGACTTAACAGTGCGGTGAAACGTGGGATTCTTAGTTCTTCCTTTCGGTATTCCATTACGAAGTGTCGACGTATCCTTTCAAAGGATTTCTAAACAACATTCTTTTGCGTCTTATTGTAAGCTAAGACGCGCGTCGCTATCATCACTCATGTGTGTTATATTCGTTTCGTAGGGTGTGTAGAGTAGGTAATATCACGAAAACTAAAGCACCTAACCTCAGTTACACAATTCCAAGTTGTATTACTGTGTGCTACAAAGGGTGAAACATGTAAACATGTATGTAGAGCCTGGTACAACCTACCCTCATTTCTGATGCAACTTAATCTTATTCACCAAAGGAGTACGTGCGTGAATTTATAATTAACGGATGCCGGTAATAAATTCAGAAATTGAAATATACTACTTAATATAATATTGTAATTTACTACTTCATAATATTAAAGAGAGATATTCCAAATGTATTATGCTAAATGATTTCTTCGTGAAATGTAGGTTATCGTATTTATTCCAAATGAGCAGCGTTGATTTGAATAAAATTTAGAATTTATTATAGAAATAAGATAGTCTTACAGAAAATATAGAAGAAAGATGTAGGATTAGATTTTGAACACGCCTGGAAAATAATTTAACCGGAACGCGTAAGCTGTTTGCTATAATTGCAGCGATGAGAGCTTTGCTTGGAGTTTAGATGAATATCAGCCTCTTTTGTAGGATCTGAATTATAATACTAAAAAAAAAAACGAGGTTCTAACGATTTATTTGTTCAAAAGTTATTTTAAATGAACGAGATTTTTTTCTGAGATTTGTAAAATTATATTATTAAGAATGACTTGCGGAATTAATAAATTTAAATGTAGAAACTTTTGCTAAATATATCATTCAAATAATAATGATTCATAAAAAACTACTAGAATAGAATATTTCTAGACTTATTTTATTCTTCATCATCTTGAAAGAATATCAATTTCTCAAAATGATTGATTTGTTGGCTTTTTAATGTGTATAATGGAAGAGGCCGGTGTTCCCTGCGACAAATCCGACGATTGATATACAACCACCTCATCGAACAATTTTTTTTTTTATTTTGCAATCACGCCTTCACGTAGAATCCAGTATTAGCAAGACAATACAATGCGTACATGCGCTGTTTATCATGTACGACACGTCGCAATGAATGTGCCGCTAGATCTCGTAATCTCCGATTGTCGTGGCTGCCATTGTGCGGATTATGCATGATCTTCTACTAGGAGAATTTCGGAAACATGGGTTCGCGGAAACCTGTGAAAGGGCGAACAAACATTTATTGATATCGGCATTGGCTTTAAATAAATAACATACATGAAAGTTTTTTATAAATAAATTTTTACAGGCAGTAGTGCGTAAATCTCTATAATCTCTTTCAATAAAGCGTCTAGTGCTTTCATAAAAAAATTTTATAAAATGTCACTTGATATATGTATTAATTAAAAAGATTTATCCATTTTTAATCAAATAACATTTTTTTCTGGATGTTTGGAAAAATGTTTTTTTTGGGACGTCTTAAAGATATCTTTTTTATGACTTTTTTTAGATCTTTTCTATTACTTTTAAGACGTTTTAAAGATTTTTTCATAATGTTTTTGGAACGTTTAGGACGTCCTAAAGACGTCTTCTTAGGATGTTTTTTTTTAAATAGATATACTTTTTTTTATCAAAAATGCATAAAACTTATTTATATATATATGTATACAGGGTGTTTGCGCTTAGATTCTTGCAAATTGGCCGATCTTTAATTAATTTCTTATTAATTATTGCGAAAATCGCAAAACGGTGGACGACTTTTTTATTCGGTTTAACCCGCTCTACCTGTACACGAGAGGTGATTCACCTTGTGCGGGACACTCTGTAAATATAATTATAGTATTGTTTCGGATATCATTGTAATGTAAATGTATTTTTATTTTACAGATAAACTTTGTGCGTGTGTGTGCTCGAATCAGTGCTACGAAATCGTTCCGTTGTAATATAACAAAATGCGCGTCGGGAGTGTCGTTTAAAGTGTCGCGCGATTTTCGCATTCGGGTACGCACGCGAGCAATGCGTGCGCCGCGAACGCGTGTGAGTGCGAGTGTTGGTGAGTGCTGATGAGTGTCACGAAGCTGAGAGGAGGAGGAGGAAAGGCATCGAACGATGGCAGAACAACGATACGGTAAGTAATTTATTATAAAAAATACATCTTTTTTAAATAATAATCGAGAGGTTATATGTATATAAATGCAAATATTCTATGTTTCTTTGATGAAATAAATGAAACATGACGTTTCATTGCATTATAACTTGAGGGAATATTTTACTTGTAATTGAAGCCGAGATTTGTAAAATTTTATGGAATTATACATCTCGCTTTTTTATGCGCACGTTATATTAGCCATAATTCTTCTCGAACGTGCGCACGCAAATGTTTGTTTATAGTCGCTATCCTATGACAAATGTTCTACTAAATTCTACATGTAACACGCGAGTAAAAGAATTTTACTCTCCACAATTGTTTATAGGTTTAATGATGATCGTTGTTCTTTCCATGATACAAAAATTATTTGTAATCGGATTATTTTTAAATATGCGAAATCAAATGGCAGTGTTTAACCATATTTTCACCTGAAAATGTTTTGGAAATATTTCTAGAAAATATTTATTTTTACATTTTCTACAAAGACTTTTGTCACACACTACATGACAACTTATTGAAATTCTTAACGCGAAAAAAAGTAGGATGATGGGAAATTAAATGTGCCTATTTATTTATTCTTTTTCTTTTATCAAATTGATACAAAAAGTCGTCTAGCTTCGTCGCATTTGCGTCTTTCGGGCCGCTATTAATTTTTTCGTTAGTCCAAATGTTATATAGATCAAGGATCTCTTTATTTATTCTACTCATTCGCGGCGTTCAAACGTGCGGAGAGTACCGCTGACGTTCAGAAATGGAGTGTCAGGACAACCACTGACGACACAATGTGAAATTTATTGGTCGCGTGTGCAGATTCTTTAGAGAGAGAGAAACGTGTTGGATATAAAATTTTTGTCCGTATATCATGATACATGGCGAACTGCTGGAATTATTGAAGTCCTATGTGTGTCCTCCGACATTCAACTCTGCATTATAAAAAGAAGTGATTCATATCGCGAGAATGGCTAAGATTTATAAAGATATATGAAAAATTTCTTATCTTCATGCACAAATACACCAAACTCCTTTATTGATGAGAGAAAAGAATTGTATTCTCAATATGACCTTTTAATTAATTTTTACTCTCCATCAATAAGAACGTAAAAAGATTTTTTAAATAAATAAAATTATATTAATTGAAGATGAATGATAACGCTTAAAAAGTTGTATTTTATAGCAAATACATAATGTATAATACATTTTTGTATATTTTTTTTGCATTACATTGCATCAGTTTCTCTTGCATTATTAATAATTGCATATATTGAATAAATGAATTAAATGTCGGATGGAGCATTTAAATCAGAAAATAAAATCCATCAATATTTGAGATAATCACACCTTTTATTACAATCGTTTTAATGCATATTCATGCTAAAGGCGCAAAAAAAAAAAAAATATATATATATATATATATATTTGCAATATCACTTGGTTAATTGGCATTCGCTTTATTTTAGCGCCATCTCCGCGTTCGAATTTTTTTATCGTCGATAAAACGATGTGGAACGACGGAACTTTGAATCGAGTTTCTGTCTATCGAGCGTCTAACGATGCTTCTTCCATCGAGATTTCAACTTTACCAATTGCGTCCGAGAGACACTGCAACGCAACTAAGTTAGTTTGCGCGCGCTTTAATCACGAAACTTTCTGAATTGTTTATCTTTTGTTATCTTCGGTTCATTTCATTATTCGATCTATGTTAAAGAACGTTGCTCGCGCATACTGTCACGGTAAAATACAACAAGATTAATGGTTTGATTAAAGTGTAGTGAATAAACTCTGTACTTGCTCACGTAAGCTTATTAATTTTGAACGAGATGGATTTAATATAGAAGATAGGCTGCGAGTTTTTCAAAACAATGCAAAATCACAACGTTGAGAAAAAAACCGCTCGTAACTTAAGCGAAAATCACATTGCTCAATAATTTTGCAGTTAAATAATTTTCTTAACAATTTTATCATGATTAAATGTTTATAACTGAGGTATTACAGTATGAATCCTGAAATTTTAAGATCTTAATGCAGTCACGAATTAATTTGACATTAAAGCTACTTATGAGGTTAAAATAAATCCTATAATTATGAATGACCATAATGGCAATGGTAATTAGTTGAACCGTATTAATCAAAATTATTATTATAATAGACGAGAACGATATCGTGCAGCCTGTTTGTCAGACTACAATTGTTACCGAACACTGACGTTTAATCGTAAACCGATATCAATGTACGTACGGTAGTTCGCGACTCGCGAATCGATGGGCGATTGAGCAGCACGCACACTGCATTAAAACTGATGCATTGTTCAGCGAAATGGCTCGAAATTCACATAGTGGATCAATACGCGATTTATAAAACGTACCTTCAATCTTCCCGCTACGCGGATGAAAGCGTCTCCGTCCGAATAAATCTCAAGTAATTTTCGCCTTTTTCGTCGTGCGCTCGATCGAAATATAAGCGCAGCGAGTCGAGAACGATGGCGGATAAGAGCAGAAAGATCGATCATTATAAAGAGAAGACGCTTTACACTTGACAGAGAAGATCCTACTTTTTGTCCGGTGATTATCATAGAAAGGCAATTTCAGTCTCAGAGACTGCAAGAATAAACGCGCAGTTTCGATGGTGCAACGCACTTAAAGTTTGTACCCAATTTATGCCGCCGCCCGAGTTCACTTAAATGACGAACGAAACGAAATAGCACTATCCACGTTTCATTAAGTTTCTGTGTAACAAGTTGAAAATTATTACTGATAACAAGTTTAAAACAAATTCCGAGTTGCTAGTTTAATAACTGTAAACATCGCAACCAAGAATATTTGTTATTTATTTTTACGTTGTTTAACAAAGAGTATATTTTTGCATTTATTATACTGTTTTTTTTTCAACAATAAATACTTTATATGCGCAATGTATTTTTCCATATAAATTCCACATAAATTTTAATTTGAAAAATATAATTTTCTGCTACTATAATAAATTTTTATATTCTCGGCTTGCCGAGAATTTTTTTTTCTCTCTCTCTCTTTCGAAAAATAAACACATACATCGCGCTTTTGTATTTTTGCGAGAAATGATGGACGTATAAAAATATCGTATTCCAAGAAATTTTCTCTCGACTAGTTCGTGGTTTTTGGAATTGTCATTGACGTAAGTGCTTTACTTTGAGCCGAAGGAGACGGCCTGTCAAGTAGAGAAGTAAAAAAGCGATTTCTAGCAGGCTCATTCAGTGGGTCATGAACGAGGTACGTGCTGGCGAAAAAACGTGAGCGGTTACTTCGCTCTGATTCTGGGATCGATCGGGTCGGATAATTCATTTGCCCGTCGTGGGGTTTCCCGCGGTAAGAAAAGTGGCCCTGTTTCCTCATAACGGAAATGGAGCGACGAGGGCTCGAAAGAGAGAGGACGAATGAGACAGGGTATAATCGAACGGATACGAACGTTGGAAGCTGTCACATAAGTGAAAAATGGCATGTTAAACGCGACGGCGAACTCGTTTCGAACATATTGTGATGGCTCGCGATTAATGTAAACGCTTTAACATAAATGCAACGGTAGGATTTGCCGCGCGGGCGATTTAATTAACGAATTCTATTAATCGCGCATTGTCCGTTTAATTAAATTCGCGTGTACCTTGCGGAGGGAAACACGTCGCAAATCCCGCGAGGCGCACGGGCATTTTTATATTCACTTCTGCGCGTCTTCTAATCAGTTTTTGTTGCATCGACGGGCGATTCAATCAACTTTTTCCTTTATACTTGGGGACGAGTTCTGACAAAAAAAAGATAAAAACGAATGACATATGTGGAATTTATTTTCCTTTTTGTCGCTGTATCAATATTAATAAACGTCACTGTATATTTATCAATAAATGCGTAGGGTAAAAAAGAGAGTTACTATCTATCGTGTATTTGACAATCAAATAATCCGAGAATATTGTAAAAATTCTATCCAGTCAGTATTGGAATTTTGTCAGTCATTAGTCAATAGTTTAGTTAAAAGCTCTTTTTCCGCAATATTATACGTGATATTTTAGCCTCGAGTTAGGCAAAAATTTTACATATCTCCATACCATTCTCTTTTCGTTAATTGCTGAAAAATCAGTTACGATAGAAGACGGATCGATCCTTTGCAAGAGTCAACAATTCATTACCCAGCGTCCGTGGTCCATTTGGCTTTATTACCGTACGGCGACTTTGTCCGACATTTATGCAGGCAACGGTAACCGGCAGTACCTGACTAGATACGTGTCTAATGGGCTTTAATCCTTCGATGTTATATATTGCTGTCATCCCAAGTCCACAGAACAGTCACGTTCAACGTCCGGCAAACAAACCCACCGGACTCCACGCGGCGGCCAATTCCATTTGACTCGCAAATTGGCCGGGCGCAGATAGGTAGGTAGGTAGGTAGGTAGGCAGGATATCGCTCTCCTTGAACGTGCGTATTACACGATGCATCCCCGTCATTCGGATGTTCAGTCGAGATCCGTTGTATCGCTCCGTTGACCTGTCGGCAGGGTCAACATCGGATCCCGGCGTATCGGAGTATCCGGCTGCGCGGAAGCTGTTCGGGCACTTGTATTTGCCGGATAAATCGACGCGAGAGAGTGCGTCTTCCGTCTCAGCTTATGTGACGCGACAAAACGTATCTGCGCGCTGGATTGCGCTCGAATTGGCGAGAGCCGCGTGTTCCCGGAGGAACATTACGCGCGCAATTGCAACGCGGATGAGAGAGATTTTTCTCGTAACCGAGCGCTCCCTTTTTCGAAAGAGCCGGTCTAATGACTGTACTTTGGAGGAACTCGCGCGAGATCCGTTCGATTTCTCCGAGGATGTAAGTGCACCGTAGATCTCTCCTCTCTCGTCTACTTAAAATCGTAAAAAGTCTCTGGCGGCTCTTGCACACGGCCCCGTTGAATCTTTGAAAATGCTGCGGACTGTATCACATTACATATAATGGATACGGTACGAAACGTTTCGAGAATTAATCTTCATCGCTTCATGGTTTTAAAATTCTGACTTTGTATGTGGATCAAATAATTCAATCTTTGCGTCAAACATAAATACTATAAATAAATATTCAATCGTCGCTTTATATAAGGCCTTTCCATATTTTATATGTTCTTGTTTTATACTTTGAAATTTTATTTGAAATACACATGTGTACATTTTGTGATAAGAGTGTATTTATGAGCGGAATACAAAGCAGTTCTACAAAAGTTCGGCGAAAAAGCCGTTCTACAAAGATTAAGCTAGAATCGATATTATTGTCAATGTCTTTGCACAGAAAAATTATACGGCAAATAAAAACAAATTTTATTTGACAATTAGGACTTGAGTACTTGTAATAATTTTGAAGAAAATTTATCTCGGATAATTAATTTGCAAAATATTGTCGATTAATTACAGAAGTAATACATATGTATAAAATTTATATACCGATCAAAATTAGTGTGACATGGCAATAGCCATATTATTATTAGTGTGGCACTTTCAGAACCAATTATTATAGGTGTAAATTTTCAAACATAGCACTACATACGCGTAAAATTAATGGAGTATCACATCAACATGGTAAAATAATACTGATCATTCCATGCTGTCGCTAATTGCAACAATTATATCATATCATATTGATATTAATTTCAGCAACACCGCTATTATTAATCATCCTTTAGATTGCAATATTAAATATAGAATAAAGTGCAAAAACTTCGAGATTCTATAAAAGTTATCGTGAAACAATATATTTTTTGTCTCTTATCTTTATTTTTACCTTTACTTTCTTATTTATCAAAAGTGGCAATTTTAGTGACAGCAAAAACAATGTTTCTTTGATGTGGGTGTCCCAAATCTCCAATTCTTACGTATTTTTCGTTGAATAAAAGAGGAATATTGCAATCCAATGTCCCAAGATCCCAATGTATTAGGAATTTACTAGTATCGTTGACTTGAGGTTGACTTTTACGAAAGTAGTCCGCCAACCGATTCTTCGACCTTTTCTCACCTGGTCTCCGAACAGTCCAAGCGGTCAATTCGCAGAAGAGAGTCCCAGCCAGCATCTCCTAGATATTGGCTTGCTCTCTCGTGGGACACACATGTACGAAATCGATTGATTTTACTTTACCCGGTAAACAAGTTTGAGACTCAGCTGCGTGTAACTGCGATAAGCCATTAGCAACGAAACTATTCTCGACGTGTAATTGTAACATGAAAAACTCGAATCACGATATTGAACACAGTAGTAAGACACGAAGAACGAAGTTAAATGAAGAAAATTTCGCTTGAAATCATTTTCTGTGCGCTTTCGTAATTCGCGCAAACTTTACGTTTCGCGTAACCGAGATACAGTCGCTTGAAAAGAAGGATCAATTTTTAAGTATTACGGAGTGTACAAAGTGAAACAAATGTAACGACTAACTTTCTAGCAAATAGCGATAAAGATTTCGAGAAGAACGCGATCCCAGGTGTGATCTGCGCAATATACATATATTTTGTGTCGGAGACAATACGTTGTACATACTAAATATTGAAAGGAATGATGACAAAACTAATCCAACACAATATCTTATTAAAAATGAACTATTTTCAATAAATCTTTATTTTCACGATGAAAGGAAATGTTTTACACGTTTAATCATATATCTAAATAAATACAAAATAATTTATTCAAATGACTACAAACATTGCAAAAAATTTCCATTGCAAAACAGGTTTATTAGAATAAAAAAAAAAAAAAAAATTACAAAGATATTGTTTAAATAATTTGTAGAGCAACGTTTCTACAATGAATAATTTTGCGGAGCGTCCGAAAGACTATTACTCGCGGTAACGTCAGTCGCGTCATTTTTAACACAAGTTCCACGGCCCTCAAAGGATCAAAGTAACTAATTGACATGGCGTACCGCGATATTACGTATTCCAGTGCAGTATAAGGCAGTGAATAATACCGGCGCACTCGGGGACCACCCGTTCTGCCGTGAGCTACTTATGAAATCGTGTCTGATGCAAAGAGGATTTGTAATCCTGTCCGCCATCGTCAACAAAAGCCCGTTGCCATCCGCCGGGATTTCATTTGTCCGTTCTAACCCTCTGTCAGATCCTTAATACGTATCGCACTATCTATATGCATCCCCGGAACCCGCGTTTCACACTAGAAGAGTCGCAAGATTGTCCTGTGGTTCCTTGTACTCGCTCAATAATTAACAGCCGGCGGGGAACTTGGAACTTGCAAGCAACCCAAGCTCACCCCGTTCACGCGGTAGCGGGACCACTTCGAGATTTGACGCGCCGTGGAACTCCGTTTAGCGTTAATTCGATTCGGCAAATCGGCAGGAGTTGCGTAAGTTTCTGCGGCTGCGGTAGGATTCAAACTAGCGGCGGTGGATTAGCAGTCGCTGAAGGCGGACAAAAACTTTCGAACTCGCTGCGCTTATTCGGACCCGGCGCGCCTTTGATTAAACTGATCAACAGATGAATGCTGCGAGACGTGTGATACGCTAGAAGCGACGGGCAACCGGAAACATTACGGAAATATTATTTGTGCAGGACTAAAGTCGAAGTAGATTTATTTTATAAACAGATGCGACTCTCTATAAATAAATCCTATAAATGTAAATTGTACAGAAAGAATTCCGTGTGAAAAAATATTTGTACAGACTCATCCACTTAACGTCACACTCTAAAATATTTTTTAATGAAGCTCGGAAATTTTAAACATTTCTATTAAAAAGAAGTATAGAAGCACATATTTTAAGGGGTAACGCCGAATAAATCTGCACGTTGTGTATACATAGAATGTGAAACCATTATTTGATTAATGTGAGAAGACAATAAAATGCCTTGGGAAAAATTATTAAATCAACATGTCATTATGACTCCGGATGTAGTAAATTTGTTTTGCAATGGTTTGGTAACTCTGTCTCCATATATGATGTCTCAAGAGTGAGATAACTGCGTAGTTTAAATTAAATTTAAGCGAGGCAATTGTCAACCTAGAAGAATGACAAATTTATCCCGTAATTAACTCGAGCAGAAAGAAAAACGATATTAAAGCGACAGAATATTAATTTCTTTAAATGGAAATAAGCTGTAAACTAAAATTCATCGGAACGTTGACTTATTGAAGTCAGCACGCGGAAAGGAAGTAATTAGGACCGATGCGAGAAGATATCAGTCATTTATTACGGTATTTGCGGAAAATTGTCCAATTAAATTTCATTATCTTCGCTAATTACGGCCGAATATAATTTATAGAAGTATTCGCGTCAATGTGTTCAGAATCTATATATTCTTATAAATGCTTTCCTTTTAAGTGCACTCCTTGCCTCTTTCATATTTTTTAATTTTTATTATTATTTCTCATAAAACGTCAAAAATATTAAATTTAATATCTTATTAATACATGAATTTATTTATAAAAAGCATTTATAAGAATATAGATTGTGAACATATTGACGCGGATATTTCTATAAATTATTTTCATAATTGACGAAGATGAAAAGATAATAATAAAATTAAATTGGACAATTTTCCGCAAATAATGTAATAAATGTTATTTTCTTGCATCGGCATAATTACTCTTTTTAAAATTAAATACAAAATAATAAATCATTATTGACACTTTTTATTTTCAACAACTCGCAAACTTTTGTGTGTTATTCTTCCGTTACATATTTAGTATAAAACGGTATACACATAATGCAGTATTTGCAAATATTAGTGAAATTCAATGTTATCCGATGCAACATGTATTCATTATCAGTGCACTTTAAGCGGAAAGTATCCGTCGGGGAACTATTTTCGAAAGATATGCGAGGAAGCGCCGGAATGAGCGCATTTTATCATCTCGCCAAGCTTCTGGTTACGAATAATAAAAATATGGTTATACGATAAAAAACTTTATTTCCTACGGAGAAGCATAAATCTCGGATTAAACTCGCACAAAACTGGATCGTTTTCGCGCCGTAGCGTATATACGATTCATGGCAGTTATGGCAGCGGCCATGCTTAAACTAGATTATTGGATAGAGCGGAAATACGTCTACCACTGTATGTGCTGAACGAATTAACGCTAATTACTCGTCATTTGATTTCGCGCTCTACGACATTCGCGATTCGAGAAAGCTGGACAACGTCGATTATGAACGTTGCTAGCATACAATATTTGATTTATTAGTGTTCGCATGTGACATTGCAACACGCGTCACCCATACGATTATGCTGAAGTGTAATAAAGTAGATTTCACAAATCGGTTGATTCTATGCACTTTTATCTAAATGCACTCATGTATTTTTATTTTTGTGACAATTGGTTTCGTTTTCCGTCAAATATTATTCAATAACAGATACTTTTGATATTTTCTATAAAATCCCGACAAAACCCCTTTCAACAAACGCGTGAACGCGCCATTCATAAATGACATAATTAAGATATATTGCTGATTATAACTGTGAGTCACGTCAATCAATACGATTGTACAATATTGCTTTAAATTGGATATGTGTATTCTTGTTCACGGAATGTTAGAGATAATAGTGTTTGGTTTTTATGCGATTTTTATTTTGCTTTTATCCCTTTATAAAACATGTTTGTTTGGAAATTTCACCCTTGCGGGTAGACGAATATTTTTTTTATATTTTTGTTTATTTAGACAAATTTGCAAAGTTTTGATATGCTTTATACACGTGCATTTCTTGTATAAAATTTTACATTATTTTATGTTATCTAGTTTAAATATTTTTCAATATTTCTAATTCGTCTTTTAAACTTTTTTCTCTCATGCTGCGTCTTGCAAGATCTTATTGTTTAAAAGAAACTATATTTTAACTGTAGAAACGTTGCACATTTAATATTACAACCATAAAAAGTCGTAATTATTTTCATATCATTTGATTTTAGTTCAATTTAAAAAGGATTAAATTAGATTAATTAAAATATATTATAAATAAACTAGCGTTGCGATAGACAGTAGGTTAAAACTTGTTGCCACGGAAATGATGATTGATGAACTTCAAGAGCGATTCGTTCAGTTCCTTTTGATTGAGTTTATTATCGGTTTTTACATCTCATTTTTTTTGCTACGTGTGGATAATTGTTCTCATTAGTGGCGTACGTCGGAATATCGGCGGTCACGTATTCGGAGCAGATCGCCACAAAAAGCACCGACAAATTGGACATTGCTGGCGACTGTTTCAACGGGAATTTCTAGAAAGAACATTCCGCCGCATAAAGATAGTCTTTTATAATAAATTGGTCGTCGGTATAAAAAGCACTCGCTCGCGGTAATGCGGTTCGCAATTGCATCCACCTCGATTATTAGAAGAGCACAGGCCACATTGCTGGAAAGTCGCTTCTTTTGTAACGTTTCAGTACGCCAACAAAATTTCATATCTAATATACAGTACACGACTTTATATTTTCTAATTTGATTCCCGATTATAACCACCAAGATTTTCATACAGTCGCTTATTTTAATGAGAGCGGCTGTATAAAAATGTAAAAGTAATAACTATCATAAAAAATATAATTAAAAAGTACAATTTTATATAAATTTTATTATAATCAGCAATGCGTGATTCTAAAAGCATAAAATTTGAAAGTAAAAATTACGCGAATATAGTTTCCAAATGTTTTTATACAGCGACTTATATTACGAAGCGATGTGTCCCGTTATTTTACATTATAGTTCTTGGATTGGAATTATTTAAAACTTTTGTGGACATATAGATTTAAAGCTCTTAAGCTCAGCAGCCGCATAATGCAGCAAATGTATGCATAAAGTATTAATGCGCTTTTGCATTGCAGCTCTCGATCTTTACCGCCGGAGTGAAAAGTTTGGCCGGGCAATAAAGAATAAAGAATTGAATGAAATGTTAAAATCTATTTTCCTTTTTGTATAAAATCGTATATCCCGGATCACAGGAGCTTGGAAAATTTCGTGATTTCCACGGGGAGGGTATTCAAATTGTGACACTTTTGCATCGTGAACGATGCTTCGGGCATTACCGCGTGTCGGGGCGAAAGCAGTTTGCACAATAAATCACGAAAAGCCTCGTTACGTGCATTTGAATGTCAAACGTTACTAGCAGTGGGGAATGTTATTACGTAAAAAACAGCGGTCGCGGTTTATTCGAGGGGGATAAACCGACGAGCGTGTGCTGATCCTCTCATGCATTTTGACCTCACGCGAGATTACGAAATCTACTTCACACAGTTGTTAAATTCAACATTATCTCGTATATGTGCGGCCGTTGAAATTAAAAAACCTGTAAGCTCTTGCTTGTATAAAATTATCATTTTCGATTTGTCGCTAGTAATATTGCATCTTTCAATTTTCCTAATGTATTATCTTCTCCTTTAAGTTTCTAGTTTATGTAGCACCGCTCGTGATACACATCCACGAAACACGCATTAATACTGCACGGAAACAGGCATTATCACGTTGTTACTGTAGTGGTATTATCAATCATGATGCAATCTGCAGAGCGAGCGGCTGAGGCGAGACAGCGCGAAATGCTCCTTTCGCCGGATAACGTTGTCAGCGGGGACGCGAGAAATGCGCCAGAAACTCGCAAGTTGATTGCTTCTCTCCCATTGAGAGTTCGCGAAATCATTTTCGCTGTCCATTCGTTCGTTCGATCGATCGATCGATCGCGAATCGCGATACGCCGCTCACGGCGAAGTGCGCGAACGTTGAGGACGATTTATGAGACTGGCTCCTGACTTCTCCCGCTTTCCACGGCGCTTGCATCCCGCCTTCCGCCGCTGCGAGAGATAATCGTTGAATGAATGGAAAGTGGGTTAAGTTTGTTTCCGAGAAAATTAAGCTGCTCGAGAAACTTTCGGCGATAGTTCGCGTTTAGCGACGACAATGGGAATGACCGGAAGCGCGCGCGCGAGATCTTTCCGAAAGTTCCTTTTATTCTCCAAACTGTTATTTCCACCAATTGCAAAAATTTCTATCGCTTACCGAAGCATTTTGACTTATCTTTTGTTTGCTTATCCCAGTTTAACTTCGCTGGCTTCCCGTCGGCGATAGCTCCACGCGAATCCTGACGCGTTCGTCGCGTAGGTACGTTTATGTTTTCGTCCCTTTGTCTTCCCGCAGCCCTTCCCTTCGCGCGGATTATATACTTCGCCGAGCTCAGCTTGGTATTTCAAAGGTGTGCCCATCGAGCGGCATTTACGTAAGATACTCTCCACAGAAAGCAGTTCTAATAGCGAAACTTGCCCGTTCGAGAGTGTTAGGTGGGGGAGGGGGGGGGGATAAGACGGAAGAGAAGCGGAAGCACAACAGTGTGCGGATGGATGCAGGGGCAATTTCTGACGGCGTATTGAATAGACCGAGTAGGACTTCAATGGCAAATATTATGTTAAATCTCTCGTGAATAGGACAATGCCGGCGGCGCCCTATTATCAGGGTCTTAAACGTGAGTATAAAGAGTATCATATTAGAGCCACATTGTTATATCGTGCTCGGCAGGTAGGCTCGCGCCGTAAAAGGCATCGGGAACCCCCGTGGGAAATATGTACGCGACTCTTCTTGGTGAAGTTCACCGGATGAAAAATTTATCCGAACCGTCGCGCAGCTCAAAAGCCGGAAAGCGAGATGAGAACCGAGGACTACGAACGTCTCCGACATCTCAGCATCGTCATACGAGTGAATCCGCAATAATTCAAACACCTGTTAACGGTATTCCTCACGTGTATAAATAAATGCAGGAAACGTCGTTATGTAAATTTCTCACTTGCAGAATTTTTCTTACGAGTTGACCGAAAGTTTCCTTTTTAGTTATTTTGAAACCACGTAATTTGTATCAATTGTCACCAGTTAAAAATAGACAATTTATATCTTATTAAAAATATATTGATTTTAGTATTTTTTTTTTAGTGTCAAAGATCAAACGCGTCAGATCGTTCAGATAATATGAATTTTTTATAAATTAAATTTCCCGATTATCTGATAAACTAATTACAAAAGAGCACACCGTGTAATATTACTAATTAGTATACAAAATTAATTTGAAGTCTTTCATAATTTTCCAATACATGACATAGAAATTTTTCGGTATAGTTTGTTAGCTAATTAATATGGCCATTTGAGATTAAATAAGATTCTTGTATAACTTTTCATTTGACTTTTTACGTGCCGCACAGAATACCGATTGCTATATTTGAAATTAGCAGCATCCGTTACGACGTTCGTCTTTACCGCACGCTAAATTACATCATTCGAATGAATGACATAGTTAGCCGTGACACGCGGCTAAAACGATAACGTCAAGTGAAATTGGAACGCGGCACTACGTTCGGGAACGTTTCATTCGGCAGGACACGACGGATTTCTATCGACGTAATTATTCGAGATGGGGAGCCCGCTCGGAATGTCTCGCTGCGCGAGGACACGTATTCTCGATCAAAGTGCAAATTTGTGCAAGCCAGAGCGGCGCGAATTCCCGGGCGGTGCCCATAGTCCCGCCGCAGCATCTGATGCTACAGGTGAAATAATAATAAGGCCGATATGCATTTTGCGTACATATCACGTTAAGCCATTTACTGTCGGGACACGTGCGCATTTGTTTGTCACATACAGCTTTGGAAGTGGAAACGTATGGATCGAAGCATGTCTCAAGTACGAAGAAATCTGTAATAAACGGACAAAAAGCACCTGTTAAGTAAGCTTGTCAAGAGATATGCGCACGCGAGCAAAACACAACAGTTAATTTCTTACAAATTAGCTCGGCAAAGTCGGTCGAAAAAAAAATGTAAATGAGAAATTTGCTTGTTATATTTTTTGCTGATGATAATTGATACAAATTATAACTTTAAAATATAACACACGTATGTTCCTTCCATGAATAAACTAATAGCTTGTGACCGCATTAGGAGTGGCGCGTTAAAAAGAAATTAGATAATTAATTAACACCGTAAATACGCTCATACATAATATTTAGAATAATATTTCTATTTCGCATACGCAAGAGGGCATGTGAATAAATTTCGCGAGATTATATATAAACGTTTATATATATACGTATTGCAGTGTGTGATGTTGCCGCCGGCTCTTTAGCAAAGTCTCGTTATAATATTCTGAATAATTGAGAGTGACAGACTGAGGCTCGTACGTTGCTTAAACATAGAGGCGTAATAATCAGAACAGTAGATGAGATTTATTTAGTTCTTAGAACACGACATTTTCACCTCACGAAACTGTTACATTCGAGCAATATTTTGCACTTACAGAAAATCCTAAAAAAGACATCTTAAAGACATTAAGCTCTGTGCTAATTTTATCCAGTAATCTTTCACAGGCGTAAAAAGTATCGATATATTGATTTGGCGTAGATGTAAATTTCTCTTCTATTGAATTTGTTGAAAATTGTATTAATTACATCATAGAATTTTGAAGAGCTGGGTATAATCTTTACATGTAAAAATTATCATAAGCCAAGTTTTTTCAACTACGACAGTCACGGAAATCTGCATCCTGCAGTCCGTGTCGCAGTCCCATGCGACCTCGTGCGAGAACTGTGCCGAAACCGATATGACTTCCTCGGAGAGAGATGTCGTGCAGCACAAAAGAGAGGCGACGCTTGCATGAGAGTGCGATGACCAAGCGCAAGCGCGAAAGGTCGCGGCGAACGACCCCAGAATAATTCCGGATTTAATTGCCTTTGACGGTAAATATAATGCGCGCCCACGTACTAAAAGAGAAGCGAAAAAAAACCATGATAGCAATGAGGGCGAATCGTGCAAAAAAAAAAATCAAAAAGCAGTGGAACGTCGCTATTAACGTTTACGCAGCGTTCTGAATACAAGTCCGACGAGAGATTAGCGCACTGCGCTTGACGCACCAACTTGGCTTATCAAAGAAATAAAAGTATTTGATAATAATGAGTCGTTCTCAATTGCTTTATATTGCGGTTTCATGTATATGTCGGATTACTGCGAGTTTAGAAGGATACAAAAACCGAAGGCGCGTATGTTGAGCGCAAAAGATACTATAAATTAAAACATGAGAAAATTACAAAAATTTTGGCTATAATTTAAAGTCGGCTAAGACTTGAACCTTTATTAATAAATTAATGATTGTGTACGATTTTTATTTTTTATTGTGACGAAGAATTTCTTCTTTTGTTATAATTCCATTAGTTTGGAAAATTGCTTACACAACGAGGATATATATTTTTTATGCTCAAATGTTTCTTTCGATACAAAAGATTTGCGTAAATATTTGAGATAATTTTGCATCACGATTATTTATATTGTAGCAGATTTAAGAAGCGAGTCAAGAACTCGGCTTTTACCGCTAAGAATCTGCCAAAGTTCACACAATCAAAGGAGCAACTTTTAATTAAAAGGAAAGCCGTTTTTTGTAACTTCAAAGAAAAAGGCTGTTCTACGTTTACATGCTTCCTCTCTGCTCCGCTTTTAATTTATTGGAGAAATGCTAAATCAACTATGCCATTAAATTTTTCAATTATGCGCTGATACCGCGGCTAAAACCAAAATCTTCTCACTTTTCATTTTGCGTGTATACATTTTATCATAATTAAACATTCTGTTTTCTTTTATTACAAATTTTCTTTGATCTCTGCTCTAACTAAGTTTTAATCATTCTTACAAGTAAATGTGTAAATTTTATCGTAATTAAAAATTCCGTCTGACTTTGTTATAAATTTTTCGCACGAATTCAATGGGGAATTCTTTGTAACACTGTTAAGCAGCCCACAACGAGACCAATGAATCGCTATTCGTTACTCGGTATTCGTTACGCTCCAGCATTACTAACTAGAGCGAAATCACGCGGAAAGTTCGAGTCGCGGAAATTTTGTCATTCGTGCTTTTCGATGAGATTAAATTCGGCTATCAGCGCGCGTCTGTGCGCGCCGCGCCATGCAAATTGCGCAGGTAGCGCTAATGCAAAAAAAAAAGGGAAGGAACGGGAGGCGACAGAGGATTGCGGCGACGAAAAATGGAAATGCGATTTGCTATCGGACCATGTAATTTTTCCAATTTAAATCTAATTCTCGATGCGACACGGTATATAGGAGCGCGCCAAGCGAGCCGAATCGGTCTCGCGCACCTCGATAGAAAATGTGTTACAGTCTGTGGTGAGGAAAACGCATTGAACTTTTACAAAGCCCCTTTTTGTTGTTCGCGGACCGACGCGTTTGCAATTACGTTGCACGTGCTATTTACGTTGCAGCCCGACGCAGCGCCGTGGACGCAATAGCGTGTTTCAGGCAACGGCTCCGTATTTCCCTCTCTCGTTTTCGCCTTTTTTTAGATACACGCAGTGTCGTTTACATTGTTAACCGCTAATCGACTTGTAAACAGCGCGTTTGCGATAAAATGATAGTAATGATATTATTATTGTCAATTTCTGTGCTACAGTTATGTTTAAAAAATCCATGCATTTTTCGATATACCCTACTTTTTTTTTAAAACTTGTTTTAAGAAATTATTTCTTAAGAAGTTTTTTTTCTGCAAAGGATATATCTTTTCCTATATATATTCATTTTCTTGTTGATCTGCTCACGACGTTTTCTCATATTTTCTCATTCTTGTTTTATGATTCTTGCTTCCTTTGTCTGAAACGTGCTAACTTCGCGAACGATTTTTCTCAGCCCAATTCAAAAAAGTCGACTTTAATGCTCGACTGAACTAAGCTGTAACTTATTACTTTGTTCCGTTCTAAATTTGCGACAACGCTACATTGATCCCACGGACATCAGTGTCAAGAACAAACTCCATCATTTCTATCGAGAAAGATAAGGCAAACAATGAAACCCATTTTAGTTTTTCGACTGCCATTTGACACTGATTAATTCATTTCAACTTGAAATGATATTGTTGTGTCCGAAACTTTTGAATGCAAGAAACAACGTCAATTTCTTTACTACTTTGTATAGTCCCTTCCAAAATGACTCTGCAATTTCAAAGCTGTACTTTGAATTCTCTGTGAATTTCTCTTGAATTGGCTTCACGAATAAAGCTCTTTCTACCGCGGGTTTTAATGAAGTAATGCCTTCCATTGAGTGAGCTCCGGTAAATCCGGTGCAAAAATGCATTGATAAATTGCGCGCATGCGATTTTTACTGCAGTGGAAGCCAAGGTTCTCAAATTATTTTCACTGGTTATAGCTCTTATCGTGGATTTTAATGATATCCCGCCTTCTAATGGTAAAGTTTGCTTTATAAAGCCGCGATACCGCAGCAACAAATTCAACACATATATAACTCTATCCCGTGCTTCGTAAATGCATTTCGAGATATGCTAATCAAGTTAAACGCTTTCAAATCCGAATCTAAAGTAGTTTATCTGGTCGCCTTTGATTTCGAAGTACATTATCCACTTTAATGTGATCAATAAGTTGAAGAATCATTTGACATTTGGAAATTCGTAGAATTTCACGTGCCTCAGACGTGAAGATCGCCCTGGTGTCTTTCGGTAAAAGTCGTGAAACCGGCAATATTCCCATCGTGTACGTAGATGTAAGAACCATTCGCCATTTCGGACCCTACCTACTTGCTGGCAATCGATAAGAGCGTCACGACAAATATAGACTCTGCACTCGTGCACCCCGCGCGCAATATTTCTCTGAAGTCGGTGTGGACAAGCAAGACGCGGAGGAATCTTCCGGGTGGCGATAGACGGCGGCAGTTCGGTTAACACGATACGTGGGAGGTCGACGGGAATGAATCTCGACCAAATTGGTTTCCGATGAGCAGCTCACGAGAAAGAGATAGAGAGAAAATGTATAGCGCGCTTGCACCGGGCGAGCATTATCGCGCGCGAAACACGAGGAGCGGTAAAAAGTGAAGAAAAAGGGACAACAGCTGCGCGTGTTAGAGTTGCCGGGAAAATGAAAACATCCGATCCGACGCCGGTGGTCGACGCCGGGAGAGAGACGAGCGCGTTGACGAGGTCCGACCTCGAAAATAAAGCACGGGAAAGGAAAGAGCAAGCCGGAGGATATCGAGAAGTCCGATGAAGTCAGCGAACAAGTACGAGACCACGGAATTCGGTTATATCCGCGCGCACGAGCGCGTTGCGTCCTTGAGACGCTGGGGAGATTTACGGGAGGGATTCAACTCTGACCTGGATGTTATTCTTTCGTATGATTAATACGCGGGAATTACGTCGAGGTTTTGCGAATGTGCCGGTCTCCGAAGAAAGGGCGAATTTATTAGAAAAACGTCGACTTTGCGCCGCGCAATAGGATATTTATTTCTTTATTTTGAAGCGAATGCAAACGCGAGACCGCTACTTCGCAGAACTTGCGTGTTTAATGAGCGTTCGCGGAAATCCATTTCCAAAGGGCGCTTACTGCTATCTTTTCTTTTAACCTGTAAATAAGTAAATATTGAATACGTATTATTTTATTCTTGTCCATTGTAATAAAACTTGTTTTTATCTGTCGTTATTAAAAATATTTTCAATTTTCTGTTTTTATAAAGGAATATATACGTTTAATAATATTGCAATGTACATGTTACATTATAAGAGAAAAAATTTGAATCATATTTGTGGAAATAAAGCAGTCCCGTAAAATAGCTTTGGTTAAAACCATGTAATATCTGTGATGTAACTCAAAGATATGGAGAGCTTTGTAATTTTTTCATATTTCAATCTTGTTTTTTACAGATATATTTATATTACGGAAAATATTAATATAATGAATATCCATTATTTAGATCTTAGATTTAGATTTATGATTAAAACAATACAAAACTACATACATTTACAGTGTTGATAAGTAAAGCTAATTAAATTTTATTTATAATTTTTTGGCATTCTAATAATTAATAATTAATGATTATCTGTTTTGATATTAAAAAAATCGCAAATCTAATCTTGTTTGTTCTTTTATAAAAACTCAGCATTTAATTAATTAGTACCAAACAAATATTATTTTAATAGTGTATTTTTATAAATTTACCGATATTTTCCATAAAATAATTATATCTGATTTTATCTAAAAATTATAGACTGTTGCAAACTTTTGAGCAATATTATTTTTATTTATATTGCAACAAATTAGTTAATATTATGTTAATTTACGGTTAATGACATGATAAATTCTTAAATTAGTTTACTCATAATCATGTCTGATTGCTTGTTGTAGTATAAATTGAAAGATGTCGCACATTTCTGGTTTCAGTCATAAATGAAGCCATACAGAAGTTAATGTATCGAAGTTACATAAGTGTAATCTCAAAAGTAAATATTACGAAGCACGTGCCACTGCAGCACTTTAGTTGTTTTACTGCATTGTTACTTCGATATTTGGAAGCATTGCGGGAACAGCTGCGAATGCTCTTATACTTTTGCGACGAGGCAATCAATATACTTGCTGCCGCATGTCGCGTCGGCAGACAGTACTTCGCGAAGAAACTACGGAAAGTCCACGGGAAGATTCTAAAAGGTGCCGATGCACAATCTCGATGGCGTACTCGGATAACTTTCGGCAGATATCGCGCGTGTAATATCAGGGATTTTATTTTCCACAGTTTCACCGCGAACATACAGAATCGACTTTACGTCAAAACGTCAGCACCTGCGATTACTATGATTTTCATCTCATTTATCGAAAAATGTTCCGATCTTTATAACACAAGATAAATATTATGCAGTTAAATTGTATTCGCATTTTCTGTCGCGTGAATTTATATTTTTGTTTGAGCGGAGAATGAAAAATGAAGTTATCAAGTGCTTTTAGCTCGAACAGTTGAAATGAAAGGAATTTTTATTTATTACGCATGTGGCTTCACGGGCCACTGATTATTTAGCAACACACAAATTATCATTCCATCCGAGTTTCTGTTTTAAAATAAATTATTACCACAAATGAAAAGTAAATGTTACATTGTTTTTTACGTCGAAGTTGGATTTTGATTGAATTTGTTAATTACATATTATATTCTAATACGCAATTATATCTTAGATGTATATAATAATATTCTCATATTAAAGATAAATAAAGCGACAGTTATCTGACGTTCACGCAATTCTGACGTTCACTCAGAATTGTTCATTAATTTGTTCGCACTTTTCAGTTTAATTAACCGACGATTTGCATATCATTTTTATCCGGATATTAAAATTACAAGGGAAATTTCTATCGGAAATACCAAATATATCCGTATTGAACATGCAAATTCAATTTGGTATCTCGTATGAGAAATGCAGATTCGATTCTGATCTAATTAAAGATGGTGAATGCAGTTTAATTGTATCGGATATAATAAATAGAAAGCGATATGTCGAAATTTCAATAGCATGAGATGCGCAAATTTAAATATGAAAAACTGCATAAATCTTTCTAAAAATCGATCGAGCCTGTTTGCTTGTCTCTCTCTCTCTACTTTTCCTATTAGTTCGCAGCAATCTCAGAGCAAGTACTTCCGTGCGAAAGATGATGACTTCGCTAAAAGTAACTAGTGCGTTCACTCGGTCAATTTAAGCGTTTTTTCCTCGGCGAGGAAACATCGTTACCCACAGCCAACAGAAATTGCCATTTGCACGAGGTGCGCGGCTCCTTAATTAAAATCCTAGCTTACTACGTTGTTCCTTGTCTCCTTCGAATTTCTCTTTTCGTAGCATAAGCTCAAACGCATTATTACGCCGACGAGAAAATTCAAGACGCCGATGTAAAAATTATTCGTATAAAATTCACGTTTCAATAATTTTCGAAAAATATAGTGTAACGTCAAGCTATAATTTTAGGGTTTAATAATTTTCTAGCACTGATTGACTTTGCTAAATATTATCACGAGTGTGTTATTAATTAACATTCTTAAAATAGTAATAAAAAAATATGTCATTATTGGTATACTGTTAATTGCAAACCATTATTCTTGAAATAGTATAATTTCTAAAGACAATTTTTCACGAGAGTGCAATATATATTTTTCATATTTTCAAATTGGAGAACTCTCGAGTCTCGGAATAAGAATTGCAAAGTGCGGAAGTATCATTTCTCACACAAATCGATTGTGCCGTACTCAGCCGTTCATCATCCGGTTACGTTGCTATTGCCGTGCGATTTTATTGGAGATGCTAATTGGCCACGTTGAGCGGGGAATTTTTGGGATCTTCCCAGAATTTTTCGGAAAGTTTCTTATCCGATAACAGCTGGCACGTCCGACAACTTGTCATACACGACAGGCTACGTAATGGTACCCCATAATAGCAGGCCGAGCGATGCGCTACGTGCGAGAAGTTCTCGAAGTGCTTCCGCACGATTAATCGAATGTGCGTTCATCGTGCACGCACTAATCTCCCTTTAAAACCGCCCTAATGACTGCGCACCGTCTCGCAGCGGTGCGCCTTGTTTCTAAAGAGCGCGACATGCCTCCCGTCCGCCTCTTCGCCCTTACGGTCGTGCGGTTGTACACGTGCGGGTTCGTACATGGCAGTAAATATGTACTTACCCCGCGGAGAGCAAGACGGCCGCGTAAATAACGTCGAAGAAGGGTCTGACGATATTGTCGCTATCGCGGTGCATGTCGTAAATAACTAAGGACAAGAGATACGATTTGCGGAGGCGACCGCCCTACACGTTTCAGCCTTTAGTGAGTCGCATGCTCGATTTAGGAAACACGGAATACGAGATACAAATCAACGGAAGAAGTGTCTGCTTTGTGGCGCATATAGACGCCGAGTGCTGCATATATGCGCGCGTATGTGTGTGTGTGTGTGTGTGTGTGTGTGTGTGTGTGTGTGTGTGTGTATCTGCTGCGAGATTGTAGGTCGAACTTGTTGCAGTTAGTACGTACGTTAGTGTTTTAAGCTTATTGCTGACGGAACGTGCTCCTAGTTTCATTGCGGCGCTAAGTGGAAAGAGGAAAATGGACAGCGTATATCACGACAAATAAATGAATCTGATACAAGAATGAAGATTGCTCGTTGCTATCTCAAGCGAACGGAGCAAATAAATGGATCTTGGCTCTTTCTCTGAATTATAAAATAAAATTTTCTTAACAATAACAAGAAGCGGAAAATTATTTATAAAGTAAGCTCTAATTTGGATTAAGGAAACACAGGGGTTCACTATTGTGAAAATATAATGACTTGTTGCGGGAAATCTGTTTGCGGAACTGATCATTTCACGAATCCATTGTGCGAAATTCCGGAGAAATGCATATCTATCATGAATAACGGAATCTAATTTAGCGAGCGTGAGCTTCGTTCAAGCGAGAGGTGTCGGAGATGAATATTACCGATTCAGATGGGAACGAAATAAAACAGCGATAAAGCATCGCGGGTTGATTTAAAGAGAGTCTACACGAGTTCTCGGCGCAGCGCGTGACCATTTTCCGCGCGACAGAAAAGCACGATGTTATAAAAGAATATTTAATATCGGGCGTATGCTGGGTGCGATCAGTGACGACGCGAGGTGGGCTTTAGACGCGGCGACTATTTTTCACGCCGCGCGACACTCACAACCGAGATTATTGTGATACTGGCTTTATTTTGCGAGCGTGCATTAAGCATATGGAAAATTTAATACCGTCAGCCCGGAGAACAAAAGACGACGGTACGCCGCCGGCGTTTTAATGAACCTCGGTCTTTAAAGCGCCTGTCAAATCCATAATTCTGGTGCTTATTATATTTACGTTATTGCCATTGTATCGCATTCTTCCTCGGGTTATTTAGCGACATGTATTAAATTAGATGACGTGAAAAAAGAAAGAATTATGAATCTTAAATTGCGAAACTGGGATCAAAAAATTAAATCATGCCGATTGAAAAAGACGTAGATAAATTACGGTGCAATTTTTGACTACTAAATCCTGTGTGTCTTACGCATCTTTATTTTTTTATTGTCTTTTCTTGGCGTGACATTTTCTGAAAAGAGATGACGCCAATATTGATATGATAGGAATTATTCCAGAATATAATTGCGCTCGTATACCCGATGTAGGCAATGTCATCCGTACTATCGCGTAATAACAAAAAGATTGCGTTAAGGTGGAGCACGGTTGAATTTAATATTAATGGCCCCTCTGTACCTCGCGCGCAGCGGGGTCGAAATTGCCGCAGGATATTTTAGACAAAACTCGATTAGTAGGTGGAAGTTCTCTGCAGCGCGGCGTCTGCGCCATTATTGTGAAAGCCGCGGCGGGAAAGTACCTGCGACGACAAGAGCCCACCTCCGCACCCTTAATTAACGTACATTCGAAGTGGCGCGTGAGGGTTACTTTACAACCGGCCATTCATGCGCTCGCACGCGGCGGAAAAAAGCGGAAAAGAGAGATCGCGCGGCAAAATTGCATTTCGTCGCAGCGTTGCGCAGGGCGCGTCGCGTCGCGCCGTGCCGCGTCGCGGCTTCGAATAAATATTACAGCAGTTATTATGAATAATCCATATTCACACACGCCCCGAAGTGGCACCGCGAGACGAGTGTAATCATCGTGCGTGAAAATGAGAGCGGACAGCCCGGCGAAAATGAATTTTTATCTCGCAGCGGGAGATAATCCACTAGTGTGCGCTAGTCTTCGCTTATCTGGGCCGCTGCGTCGGTCTTATCGCAGTAAGTTGCCATAAACTGAACGTTTATCGCGCGAACGTGCGACGCAGAATAATAACATTTAAACCGCGCGCTAATAAAAGCTCAAAAAGATGCGAGCGCTGTTAGCTATTTATCTCTCTTTCAATTTGCTGTAGATGTTATCCGCCGACTTTTCAGTTTATTCTGCGTAATACACCAGTTGCGATTGTATCAATACTATTGCCATTTTCAAATTTCGAATTTATCGAAGTTAGGCATCAGATATTTTCTTGCGACTCATAAATTAACTGTTGTTTGAATACTATTTGGAATATTTTTCAATGCAGTAATTGGCAATTTATTTAATTTTCTATGCCACATGTATGTTTTCCGCTCCATTTTTTGTTCTATTTTATTTATACATATTGTTGTGTTTGATCGGCCGCGAAACATTTCGTTCGTGTAACATTAGCCCAAAATAAATCACTCGGGCTTGCGAATAAATGCGGACAACTGCTAAAAAGTATTCCATTTATTCAGAATGCGGACTTATTTCAGACATTAAACACTAATGATGAGAGATATTTGAAATATTCCGAAAAATTTCTGCAAAAATGTCTTCTTTACTTAATGCTTCTAAAGTCTTCTTGACAGTTTGCGCTATATTAATCGCCAATTATACAGAAAGTTGTTAGCATAGATGCAGCCATATTGCATTGCCTCAGGTCGATCGCGTTTGCAATACTCGTGTTCGTAGGCAAAAACAGCACTAATTATACACTAATGACATTAAACGTTAATTAAACAACTAAACATTTAATTAAACTACATCACATGGAAAGGAATCAAGATAATGATTATGAACTCTTTGGAAATATTCGCAAACGACATATTTATTCAATTCTATTGGCCCGCCTTGAATTCTTTCTTTTTCAGTTTTTTGAATATTATCTGAAAATAATATTGCGACTAGGACGTATTCCAATTAATTCGCTCATAATGAATAGCTCGATACGCATCCATGCACTCGCGTTATTGGAAACGTGAAGCTCGACCAGATCAGAGATCAGTATGCTTTCGGCTTAAGCGTTAATTACCATTCATCAAATATCACAGTAATCTGAGATTCCGAGATACCCCTAGCATGCACAGTCTAAACTTATCGTTCTGACATTTCAACTAACGTGGAAGGATTATTTTGTCGTTTTTATATTTGCCAATGACGCTAATTTAACTTGATTAAATTCTAATAATCTTGTACGGTATTTCAAGTCTCATTTTTCATTCTTTCTGTAAATTTACAGTACATTATTGTTTCTAATTGAATTAACATTGACAACGAAATTGAAATATGACATTTATCATTCTTATCATTTTTTATTTCAAGTAAAACTTTTTAATATAATTAAATGGTTTTAATAAATTTATTTTGCCTAACAATGTTCTTAAAAGTTAATATTATTTTTAATTAAACACACTATCAAAAAAGATGATTTTTGTTACAATTTTTTTACATTTTTTTAAAATTATGAAATGCAAAATATGCTAATTCAACTTCCTAGGATATCGTTTTACAAAGAATTCGCCGTATTCTTGTCTATCAACGCTATACGATTTCCGCAAAATCATCGACGATATTTGAGGTCAGACCTGTTGTCGATAATGCAATATCGGTCTTCACGGACTCAGATCGCGAAGTCCTTTCTCGCAAAACCGCGCGAAAACCTATCAACAGAAAAAGAAAGGTTGAAAGGTAAAGCGACGCAACGTTCTTTCGATGCGCAACGGCTTGGGAAACGTAGGAAATTGAAGAAGCGAACTCGCACAGAGAAGAAAAATTCCGTTCTGTGCATCGTATGAATTGTACATGCTACCGTGCGCGTACATGTCGAAGGAGATGAAGGAAGCCCGAAAGAGAAAAAAAGATTTTACAATGCAGCTTACGGGGGTGACTCGAATGTCTGCGAAGCGCCTTTGAAAATGTGAGAAAAATCTCGATTGGTATAGCATTGGCGAATTGGATGCGTTAGCATTACTACGGCTACTCGATACATCGTACTTTACCTTTCTTAAAATGTAACTATTTGGCTGCTAGTGATATTATTATACGTACTTAAGAAGAAAAAAAAAGAATAAGTTTATCTTATTTAAAAATTGCATTGAAATAAAATAAGAATGTACGTAATATGAAATCTGACGTGTGACTAATTAATATAGCAATATAAATATATGTTTTCGATATAAAAATTAATTGCACACGCGAAATTTGTATTAAATAGGAACTTTTTTATCGTACGGATTAACTCTTACAAATTTGTAACCACCTTTCGTGTTTATTGTGCTCATAAATAATCTGTAAATTAAAAAACCAAATTTCGATTTTTACGGCACAACACCGACAAAATTACATTAAAAAATAATGTCAGCTTATCATTCGACTGCTCAATATCAATCGGATTGGATAATACGCGGAACTTATTACTGATACGCCGGTATGAAATCCTATTTTGTTAAAGCGGGATTAATAAAGCTTCAAAATGATGCACCTAAATAACCATTGAAACAAATTAATCCCAGTCGAAAGTACAAATTAATCCGTTTCAGAATTAATTTCGTGATTGAAATACGTCGCTGGTCAATTCTGTGCTCGACCGGCAGCATTTATTAACTGCGCGAATAGGTTCTATGACGAAACAACTCCGCGCCGTTAATTGTTTGTCATTTCAATACACGCGTGGCTAGTCAAATAATCGAGTTTAATGAAAAAAATTTATAAAACGAAGCAAACATTTGGTGTGACGTCGCGTAATATTATAGAGAATCTTTCAGTGCAAGTTTTTAAAGAATGTTTTCATTGGCCTGAGGTATTCATACTTTACATCATCGCCGCTGATGAGAAGAATAAGGACGATACAAAGGAGTACAAATTACCAGCTTCACTTTTTCTTCCTTAATGCGCCGCGAACGCGGTAAAATTACGTTGTTTATTATA
The DNA here is from genome assembly GCF_040581485.1 of Linepithema humile. Lineage (NCBI taxonomy): Eukaryota > Metazoa > Arthropoda > Insecta > Hymenoptera > Formicidae > Linepithema > Linepithema humile. The sequence continues at coordinate 32,034,603 of NC_090129.1, read as the reverse complement.
CAACTCGTCTTAAAAGGGAGCACGCGCAAACTTTTGAGAAGCAAAGTTCTCAACGAGAAGATTGCAGCAAAAGTGATCGAACTATGCGGTACTGAGTAAAAGGTTGCACGTATCCTTTGATGACGAAAATCTTTGTCCGTATCGTGATAATAACCTCAACTTTGCTGAAATTTTGCCAACAACGCCGACTTTGCTTGCCAACTGTGCTCATTTTCAGTTAATTTTGAAGTTACCGCTTTATAAATCTTGTCGGCGACGATGATTAATTATAGCGCAATAATTTTTCTCTTTAAAACTAAAATATAATAGTTGGATTATCTTAAAAAGGACATTTTATTTATACGTTTTAACTTTTAACTCACTTTAAACGTATATATTTTTATTGAATTTTATTTTAGTTTTGAAAGATAAATAATTTATGTGTATGAAGTTAGCCCCCCACTTTAATAGAATTAAAATAATCGAAATTGTACTGCATTGTACTAGTTTTGTACCAAATTGTACCGTAATTAATTTTTTGAAATCACGCGCGGATTTCCAGAAAATCGAAACTTTTGAATTTTTTGAGTAGCCCCACACTTTTCGAAAAATGATTTTTTCTCGACTGTACTACATTGTACTAGTTGTACCGAACATTGTACCGTTTGAAAAAAATTCCTAACAAATTTGGATTTTGAGAAAAACGAGAAAATCGAAAAATTTTGGACATTACGTAATTACGGCAAATCGGCTATTTTTTAAGATATCGAAACGCGGCCAACGGGGTGCGAAAGAGAATCGTTTGTACCGATTTGTACCGCTTTGAATTTCGTTTGCACCTCAGCCGGACCGGAAGTACCGAATTTTGCAATTTTTAACAATACGTAAATACGGTAACTCGGCTATTTTTTAAGTTAAAAATTGCAAAATTTGGTACTTCCGGTCCGGTTGAGGTGCAAACGAAATTCAAAGCGGTACAAACCGGTACAAACGATTCTCTTTCAAACCCCGTTGGCCGCGTTTCAATATCTTAAAAAATAGCTGAGTTACCGTATTTACGTATTGTTAAAAATTGCAAAATTCGGTACTTGCGGTCCGGTTGAGGTGCAAACGAAATTCAAAGCGGTACAAACAGGTACAAACGATTCTCTTTCGAACCCCGTTGGCCGCATTTCTATATCTTAAAAAATAGCCGATTTGCCGTAATTACGTAATGTCCAAAATTTTTCGATTTTCTCGTTTTTCTCAAAATCCAAATTTGTTAGGAATTTTTTTTAAATGGTACAATGTTCGGTACAACTAGTACAATGCAGTACAATTTTAATTATTTTAATTTTATTAAAGTGTGGGGCTAACTTCATACACATAAATAATTTGCAAGTTGAAATTACATTACTTTCAAATGTCGCCAAATATTTCACGTCGCAGTAGCACGCATTAAATTCGCTTGAGCCAGTAGCTTCTCTCTCACGGTGTGCCTCGCCAAACGTTACCTTCGTTTATGTTTACGTCGTTTATGTAAGGATTAATGTCGCATTTACATTACACGTGGTTAACATGTGCGCGCGTTTATCCGATATAGGAAGCTGCATGTACGTAAGATTGACCGTGTAAATGGTGCGAAAATAATTTGCAACGCCTCATGAAGAAGAGACGCGCTCGTCTTCAGCACCGCAATTACCGCGATTGTATTTACAGCGTAACAAGTTCGTTGCACCTGGAAAAGATGCCACGTAGGAAGCTTCGAGGTTTCCCCCCTGGGTCCGCTGATAGCCAGACATCTCGCGCAGTTAAATTGCCTCGGATCGTATTACGCGGAGCGTTTACGAAGGAGTCTAAAAGAATTGTAGAGTGACATCTCTGTTATATTTTTTTAAATCGTTTTTTCCTAAGGGAAAAGGTTCATAACAGAGGTTTAATTAAGATGTTATTTAACTCCGGATCAACGAATTTTATTACGAATAAGATGGACTGGAGTTATTTTTATCAGAGGATTATTCTGATAGAGAAAACAGAGTTAAAAAATATATTTACAGTCTGAAGACAAACAGTGATTAATAAAATGGTAGTCTCAATGATATCTAATTCTGAAAATCTGTATTTACTCATTCGTCGTTGATAGCTCGTTCACAAAGAGCATCGATTTTAAAAGCTAAGCAAATATGTACAGAAGTATAAAAATTTCCAGAAACATTGATAAAGACAAATACAACGAGATGAGATATTCAAACCGAAGCACAGTATTGTCGGGTGAAATTTAACGGATCGCCTACATATTAATTAAATAATATCATCAGCGACAGAGTTAATAGTATGAAGATATAATATGGATAGCGGTTAATTGGTTTTGATTGAATTTGGCTTTGTGTGTTTCGCTTATTTTGATTAGAATAATGTCCGGTAATCAAAATAGTCTCGGTCCATCCTACGTCATAATATAGAATCGTGTAAATGGAATTGAAAATTAATTGTTTTTATATATATTGTCTAATGTGATTTCTGTATTTATTCAGTCTACTTTATGTATATAATTGTCTATTCGTTTGGTACATAAAAATGCATCACCAGAATTGCACATAATTCCTCATGATTCTTTTATTCAACATCATTTTCAATTATTAAATCTTTTCAATCTGCAAATAATTTTCTAAATTATTTCTGCAGAATAAACTGTTAGAGAAAACCAGCGACAGGATATTGCAAAACATCTCATGAACAATACAGCGAATTCATTGTAAATTTAATAGTGTATAAAACTAAAAAAGTATATCGAATACCGGGTTGTCCGTTCTATTCTTTATTAATGTGATGTATCAAAAATGAAACGGATTGTGCTTTTGGTGCTACACTGCTTGCGGCTTGTAAATATTTCACTTCGCTTTCGCGCTTTTATTGTGTAAATTCAAAAGTATTTTTGATCTTGCGAACTAGTTGCGAATACAATAAAATGTATGACACCGTTTCTTCCGGTTTATGTTACTGCCTTGAAATAACGGCGAGACGCCGCATCGTAAAACCAGCCATTTAACATCACTTGGAGATTATAATGAAATAGATTGGTTCCAATAGATTGGTTCGGTGTCAGTATTTCAGTATTACTGTCCGCAACGCAGATTGTACTGCTTTCGCCGGTGTTCCGGCATTCAATGGTACAAAGGTAAATTGTCGATACCAAAAATCCCAATGCTAGCTACATTCGAAGTAATGTCGACACCTCTTTCTTTCTCTCTCTCTCTCTCTCTCTCTCTCTCTCTCTCTCTCTCTCTCTCTCTCTCTCTCCAGCGAACTTGTACGCAATCACGCGCGCCCGAGGATCGCGCCAAATGCAGGTCGCATGTCTATTCCCGTTGCTCTATGACTCGCGGTTTCGATAAACCGCACGCCGGGACACCTATGTCACACGCCCGCGCCGGTGGTATTCGTGACGTGTTTCGTACCGCATGCGGCGCGCGATTATATAATATTCCCCTCACAGTTCGCCGTGGTAATGTTGGCCGAGGCGGGTGAAAGGGCGAAAAGTGATGCGGATTGTGTATGCAGGAGCGCAATGCCGCTGTTCAGGTCCAATTCTGGGCATTTGAGTTTCCAACGTTTGAACCGTTGTAGAGAATTACGCGGGTGTTGCATACACGCGCGTGGAATATTGCGACCAAACAGAACCCAGTTAATATTAAATTATATTTACTGCATAGGAATGTACATGTAATAATTATTAACATCCTTGCGTAATCACGAGTTGCTCGTACTTCTCTCGCTTGTTTTAATATTCACGAAGCCGAATTAAGTTAATCAATTTAATATAATTACAGTAGCAAAGATTTAACTCGAATATCCTACTTCTAAAATAAACGAGAAACTGAAGTGATATTTCAGTTTAGATTGATTTATAATATTAAAATGGCTATTAGGTAATTAACATTAGATTTAAGATTCGCGATGGAATTCAGGAGAGAATTCTATTTAGAATCTTATCTATATGTGTATTTTATTCACGTTTTGGTGCATTTTAATCTTTCGCAAGATCTCTGTGTTGCACGACATATTATACGTAGAATTCTATATATATCTTAAATTCTACTTGAATCATATATATCGCCTAAGACACACGAAGAACAATTAAATATAACATTAATGAGAAGAAACTTTGAGAACGCACGTTATCTTTTGTTTGCTATTTTCGTGCTCAACTCAAATCCTAATTTCAATATTTTATGAAAATTATTTGAAGGAAATAGCGCAGAATGTCAGACACGTCCCAATATATTGAATCCCGATCATCAATACGCTCATAATAAAAGAGTTTCGGGTAGTTTTGCTTTAGCTGCTCCAGCCTCGACGAGATTTTCAATTAAATCGCTTCCCTGAGGAATGTTTCGCTAGAAAATTTGCAGAATGCTATATATGCGTGTTTCGTCGACGCGCGTGTACTCTCTCTTCGCTTTTCAGCACTGCCTTTTTACGGCGCGCGGAAACGGGTCGACGAGTTCGCACTGTTAACAAGGTTTGTCGAATTTAATTACATCACTTGCTCGCGGAGCCGGCGATTCTTTGCTCCGCTTTTTCCTCACTCGTCTTCGTTATGATATCATCGGTCTCGTTTGCGTTCCTTGAGCACGGGGCGTCCCTAATAATGCTAATGACTGTCGTTTCCTACACAGCAACGTTATATTTTTGTTATATTTTCTCAATACATTTTATATTTTGCAAAACCATTCATAATTTTGCAATTAGTAATTATTATATGAGAATATTTCAATTATTAATTTATGAATTGATTATTATTGCGACTAAAACCACTGTTTTCACACAAATATAGTTTAAATTCCACAATTACGTTACATTAATTATATTTGCATTTTATTAATTAAACTTAATTATTAATTTTCTATTAATTAATAATAAATAATTAATTTCCTTTTTTTTACGTACAAAATGAATTGTTCGATACTGCTTAGCAACTCGTATACTTCTGTCTTGAGCGTCTCTTTAGAAACAATGGGATCGTAAAATTGCGTTGAGATTCATTGTGCATGCATGATCAAGTGCCCTGAAAAAGCGCAGTGTCGGCAAACTCGATTACCGAGGCGTTACACATACAATCAATTTTCAAGTGCGTACACGATTGTCGTGTGTTTGCACAAGTTAAGTAATCGATTATCTCGCGGACATCACTCGATCTTGTGTCATCCTGTTTTTCACCGTTTTCAATTCTTTATCTTTCATCCTCCTCGCTTCATACTTTAGAAAATTGCCTTTTTATTTATCCGAGATAAATATTGTCGACAGCAATTCAACAAAGCGTGTAAGAATCTCAGGTTTTTCCTGTTCCGAATATCTCTGCGCTATTCTGCGGGACCATTTCGAATATCGCGCAGACCATTGAAATTTATGTTTTATCAGATTACCATCGATCAGACTTATGTCCTTTATTCCCTCTTCTTCTCTTCTCCACATCCTTGTATCCCCACGTGCTCTATCACTTTCTTTTCCTAGTTTTATGGCTTTCAGCAATAAAGTCTAAACTTGCTGATAAAATTGTTTGTCCGACTTTTCCGAAGAAAACTTTGCGTAATATTTATTCAACGCACTTGATAAAGACAAAGCTCATATTCCCATATTGCGATTGACTTTATAAGCGTTCAAAATGCAACCAGAAAGTTTCTGTTTCTTATTTTAAACAAAAATAAATTTTATGCAAAGAGTCTAGGCTTTCGCGCACTCCCTCGCGTCTATTTATATTATATATTGTTTGATCAATTTTGAATCAGGATGTGCTTGGGTAAATTTTTTTCTGAGCAAAAATTTGTTCAAGCGTGTTTTTTCACGTTGTGCTAATTTACGGTTTTTTAATATTCCATGTTAGGAGGTCTCGGACCGCAAATTACAATCTCACTGAGGTCCAATTTGGGTGAAATTAATTGAAGCGTCCGTGTAATTTTGATGAAACTGGTTTATTTAGAAAAGCGAAAATATGGTATTTTCACGATACTTTTGTTTTGCAACGAAGAGAAGACTATAATATGCAAAATCACTTTACATGATTTTTATATCCGAGACATGAGACGAATATAACGTATACATATATGAATATGCAAATTAAGTATTTTATCCAAGAGTGCAAAACGTTGCGTTATTTTGCAAGATAGATACTTTATTCAACGCGATATACTTTGGTATTTTAGTGAATTCGTTGAATAATGCGGCACATAACAAGATATCCCCGAAGCACCGTGATGAAAGCACGCTAAAGCGATGTACAGGGCTCGCGGGGCAAATATTTTCACGCGACGTTCTCCTGCTTGCCGTTCTGATTTTGCTCGACTTGAAGGATTTATGCATCGGTCGATTATCACGTTCTGAATCCAGTCTCTGAATTCGCCCTGGAACGCCGTCACCGCGACCAGAAATTTATGCAGCTGCAGATTATCGTTGATCCCTACAAGATCTGACGAAGCGTGCAAAAACATCAGTATGTGTCTGGAATGGCGAAAGCTGAAGATTAATTAGGTGTTTCGTGGTTAGATAGTATACTAGGCCTTGCGTATAAGAGCGCTTTAGCATTCATGCGTTTTCTAAAGAAATTTTTGAAGAGACATACGTTTGAATATTTGTATGTAATGATTATTTATATAGTAAGAAAATATAACTGACAGTTTAAAGTATATCATATTTTATCTATAATTTAAAGTACAAATTATTAAATGCTAAAAAAAATTTTTTACAGTACTTTAAAATTTGCTAATTAATTTTAATGAACATCTATAATCACTAGATAACTTTTATCAAAACTCAGTAATAGCAAAAAAAAATATTTTTATTTTGAAATGATTCTGTAAATTATGAATACAAAGTACCTAATTATAAACTTGATCGTAAACACATTTTATAGTATAAAAAAGTAATAGTGATTTATAACGGAGCATGTTCCTCAGTATTTTTATAAATCGGGATTGGTGTACCAAGACTTCCGGTAAAATAGTCGTCGGTGGGATTAGTAAGCAGTACCGCTTATTACTATTAGACAGGTTCGTTCGCGAATTTCCGGAGGACGCCGCAAGCGGTAATTTCCGCTGGCGGAAGTAGATCCGATTATAGCTATACATAACAAACCGGGTGACGAAAGAGAAACAGCGACGTTAGATGACGCGTAGAAAATTTACCTGTGAAAAGGTATTATTACAAAGCATTCCTTTTACTCGCGTCATGAATAATAATTTGAACCCGAAAGTGATAAATCTAAACTTAATCCGGAAGACTGCGAATAAATTTATGTCGACGAAAAGATTAAGGAATTATGAGAAAGTTATGAAAATATAATGAAAGTAGCAAGTAATAATGAAGAAACTAGTTTTCACCCGCCATAATTGTGCAGTTCAAATATTGAATTTTCTTCACGAATACATATATAAATGTATATATCAAAACTTTATAAAACAGATATACTTAGTATAATTTTTTATTTTGTTTTAAAAAACCGAGAAATTAAATTCCTTTATTACAATATCTTAATCTACTCTTAATAAGAAGAAAGCAGATGTTCGCATATAAATGAAAAACATCTTTTTTACTTTTAAGTCAGAAGCTTTCCAATCAAATGCTCTTCTTTTGAATAATCTTTATTATTAACGTTGATGTTCTCAGCTTTAACTTATCGTAATCTCTTTGATATGAACGACTTAATTTCAATATCAATTTTTTCTGAGAGTGCACTTTATTACCGCACTATGTTCATTCTTTTACGAAAGAGGGTAATTTAGCGGATTAATAAAAAGGTCGCTAAAAAACGGTGGCAGCTTCGCCTTTTCCGCAAACATGAAAAGAAAGAGTTATTTTACCGGGTTACATCCGGTGTAGCTTGTGTCTCGGTGTAATTGCTCTTGCATCGCGACCATTTATTTAATCGTAGGAATCCCGTCTCTCGCGCTGGAATAATACGAAGGTGCGAATCGCGCGGAAACCATACGAAACCAATTAAAATAATGTAATCCATTTTACTCGCACCTCCCCCGAACTTCGCTCGCAGACGCCGCCGCTTATGCGAAACAAAACAGAGAATTACGCGTCTTCCATTTAATCTCTTTACGCTCGCTTCCGCTTCCTGTTTCATTTATTGATTTATTCAAATGCGCTCTCTAAACTAAAATAATAAGAATTAATATTAATCGTCAATATTTGATGCAGCGAAAAAGGCAATAATAAATCGTTATGAACGCCAAAAGTATATTTTTTAATATAAACTACGCGTGGGTGTGTGTGTGTGTGTGTATGTGTTGCATGCTTGTTTGCTTGTAGAAAGCAAACAGAGCTTTAACAATTTCTATCTACAGTTTAAGAGACAAAAATAATTCTCGTCAGTATTATTTCACGTCGCTCACGTTCGTTTTACAACGTAGTAAAATTTCAACTTGAAAAAAATTTACAGTGCGCAAAGAGACGTAATTGCGAATGAAATACGTCAATCGATGAGATACGATGTACCGTATTTCAGAGCTTCTCTTCCGCGGGATTTCCAACAAGAAAATAAGGAATGAGAGACATTGTTTTAATGGATAATCCGTTTCCTGTGCAGCATCTAAGGCGATAGACGACGTGTTTAATTAAAAGAAGAATGGCGACAATAGCTACCGACAACGGTGTCGTCGACAATGTCGCGCCCGTCGGTGCGCTATATAGATCCGGTAACTATTGTCACTGAGACGAAAACTTTCACGTCTCAAGAAGCCATCTCTACCTCAAAGAAAGTAATTTTCCGGCTTAGCCAGCCGTTTAACAATTCAGAAATTAAACATTTCGTCCCGGCACTTTGTTTCGGCGATTATCGCAAATCGCTAATAAGTATCAGCTTCAAATATCGACATTTTATTGTCAGCTAAGAAACGAACAGAGCTGTTTTGTATTTCTTTCGACTCGCGTATCACTCTTCCGCGCGACAGCAACAATGGCACCCGCACAATCGTTTCCGCGAACAAACGCTCGTCTACGTGGTAACGGCGAGATAGTTTAAGTCCGCCGTTTTTGTGTTAAGCGGACTGTCATGTTCAGAACGTTACGTTATAAGAAAAGTACATTCTCCCTTTGAGGAAGAAAAATGGAGGTAATATAGCGAAAATGTACTAATTATAACAGTTGATAAGAAATTTACAACCAAGTGAACATGAAAAGAGTACGAAATTCAACAAAAAGACTGAGAAGTATTTGTTTGCAATGTGAAATATACGAAGAGATCAATGGGAAATATTTAAAGTTAAAATTTCGAGTTAAAAATCATTTTTTATTTCGATACTACGAGGTATTATTTGCTATGCGCGCTATGCGCCGGTCGGAAAAGAAAGAGAGAATTCGCTTAGAGATCAAATAGCAAAGACGGAATAAAATTTGTTTTTCGATGCTTCTCGTGCTGAAAACTACAGTTTTATATAAAAATACAAAATAGAACTATTTCACCAACACAAATAGATTATTATAATATTTAATAAGAAAAATAATTTGTTGCATTGGCAACTCTCTTCTCAATAACGAGAGACTTGTCATTGCGTCTCACCGCCGACCGATATTTACTAGCATTGCAAATTCGCGCAAAACACTCTAATTGGTGCGGGCGAGTAATCCTAAACAGCTGGTTTGCGGCAGAAGTTTCGACACGGTATCGATCGATGGCGCAAAGTAATGTAAATGTGATGAGTTTCCGACTACCCGGTGTGAAAGTCGTATCGCTGTCGAAACTTTCGTGGCGATCGGTCATGAACGTGGGATCGCAGGGAGTGCGCTCGTGCGCGCGCCGCGAATTTCGCGATTCAACTTTGTTCCAACTTCGGTGTTGATTAATTAGCTCCGACAAGCTTAAATGTGTACGTATGCAGGAAAACAACATTCGCGCGATAAGATTTATAAAATGATTAATATCAATGCACGATTGTATTTCAATTTGGGAAAATATATTTGTAAAATGTATGTAAACGTCACGGTTATCTTTTAAATTTTTTGTTTCGAGGGCAAATCTTGATTTGCATAATGCAATTTTCATATTTAAACGAATATAATTTGGCCGATATAAAATAGTTGCATATGTAACGTGCGATTTTATAAAATCAATAACAATATCGTATTAAATCCACGTAAGCGCGAACATTGTCGACAAAAAATCGTGAGGGAATAAATAGATTTAAATTCAAATTTTTATGTAGACCCATTCAATTTGCAACTGCAGACAGAATGATAAATTTCTTCTCATCACACGTATATAGTACGCTTTCACTCAAGCGCGTAAGAAATCCCATAATACGATTTTAACGTTGGTTAATTAGACGTTAGTATAATAATTAATGCTATTGTATGTTTAATGCTAATGCGACACAAAATCACTCGTGCAAAGCACGAGGCACGCGTTTAAATTCGGTGCGCATCTTCGTGCCGTTTCATACCTTGATTCGATTGGCCAAGGCTAAAAATTCCGCAGAAACGTGACAGAGCTAATGAGATTCATGGATGAGAGCAGTCGGCCAAAGCTACGACGAAGCGGCAAAACCGTTGCTTTTGATATCACGTGCGCTCGCACGGTTCCAAATTACGTTGGCGTTAACGAGACTGTACGTTTTACTGTTAATATCAGCAATGCGTGAAATTACGTTTGTGCTCGCAAAAAGGTGCGAGCTCAGAAGCCCGCGGTCGTGTCGCTGCAGAAGCGCATATAATTTCTTTTGTGCGAGTGACTCATTTCTTTTGTTGGTGGTTCCAGTTTGCGGAAATGTACTGGATATTCTGCCATTACTATTTCAATTGCGTTAAATAGCAAATTCTTTGACGAAACTTGAAGTTGACTTTTTTCAAGAAAAAAATTGAGAGCTTATTGTAAATTTTTTATTACTTTTTAATTCAATTAACTTAAAGTAGGTTAACAGAACTTTAATTATTAACAGAAGCTTAGTTATGAAGATAACATAATGGCAAGATTGTAAAACGGTAGTCTTCATCGTTTTTTTACTGCGGGATAATTTCTTTTGAAATTCTAAAATGATTAAAGAATCTGCAACATTGACGCAATAATAGCGAGTCACCCCGCATAATTTTTCGGCGATTATTAGCCTTGTAGATAATGCGCGGCATTATCAATGAGCAATTAACGTTAACAGCGCGTGAAATTGCTTTTTACGCCGACAACAAAGAAGAGCGAGTTTACAACTCGCCGAGCAACTATAGCGGCAGCGGCGTGTATCTTCAATCACGACAGTATCCTTGAGACGATACCACGCTTAAGTCGAGGGTGCTTTCAAAGAATTGAGCGCAAATGAAACTTACGTCTTTCAGCAGGCGCAAGTAATGTCTGTGTAAGGATCCTTTTGCGCTTTATCGAGTGCAAAGTCAACTGAAATCGTAAAGTCGGGCGCGCTTTCAACTGACGTAAATGTTGGCAGCAAACCTATTATTATTTTTCTGTAAAAAGATGTATATAATATGTACAGTAAAATATAAAGATGATATTTGTGTATGTACTGCGGAAGAATTACATAGCATTTAAAAAAATAAAATAGCAAGTTTATTATAATAGTGTAATGCGTTTCCTTTGCAAGTACTTTATTGCAGATAAAAATCTAATTTAGTAGAACGTTCTTAGCAAAGTTTGTTAATTACAAAAGTGTACATCGAAAAGGTTTTAACGAATAAAACTTCCACGGGGAAACCAAATAAGCTTAATCTGATTTTAATTAATTAATTTATAATATAATTTATCTAGAATACATCAATAATAAATTATAAACACATTTAATACTAATTCTTGAAACACGAACGAGTGAAATTTTAATATTTTTTATATTTTAAAGTCGTTCAAAAAAAAAAAGAAACAATATGCTAGATATTTTGTGGAGTTTACATAAAATTTTTTTAATAATAAGTACAATTTTAATATAAATAATAGTCGGCGAGATATAATTAAAAATTCGCTTCGAAATAACACTTTTGTAATATGTTTTTAGCGATTTGAACAAAGTACAGGTGGATTTTGGAACTTTCAATATATTTTACGGCGAGAAAAAAATATATCTTTATCAAGCTTAAGAATTCTTAGAAATATTGCCGCTATTTTTTTCCTTATTGACTAGACTAACATCGCGAAAGTAAAAGCGGTATATATCCAGATGATTTATATTTGTCCGTAACACACACGACGTTCTCAAACTTGAACATTAATCAGTCTTACACAAAATCGCTCTCTGCACTGTTTCGTGCTCAAAGAGCAAATTTCTCAGCGTCGTGAAAAACTAGTTAGTAAACTAATTAACGGAATTACCTACGTAATTATCTTGGCTTTTCCGGCGTAAGCAGCGCTCGTAAAATTATCACTATCGAGGAAATGAAATTTAAGAGCGGTCCGACGGACCGGCGCGTAGGCGCTCGCACAGCGTCATCGCACTGTTTTAAGACCCGCGATGATTCTGAACAAAAAAAAATGGCTCATCCGCGAGATTTACGCTCGTGCCGGCACGTAACGCGGTAAATATCTTGAGCGGCCGCCGCGCGAACGATTGCGCGGCCCTCTAATTTACCGGAGATATTGCAGCTGCCTCGGCGGGGCTGCCGCGCGATGTATCGCGCGAAAAGCTGCAGTCTCATAAAGCGAGGTTTGTGCGAGGTACCGCGATATAAAAAGGAGCGAAGGGGGATAATAGGAATCAGAGAGAAAATCGATGATATACGGCCACGCGACTTAACCCAATTTTTTCACCACCCGCTATCTGCGAAATTTATCGGCGAGATAAAACCTCCGCGAGAGCGCCCGTCTGCCCCGTTCGTCCTGTCCCTATCTCGTAAACGAAGCCCTACGCTCTGCGGGCGGCTGCTCTCAGTGGACGATCGAAGCCGAGGGACAGAACGGCACCCGACGTAATGAGGGAAAATCTGGTCTGGCTAACCTTTGAGTGCCTTGCGGCCTCGTCCGCTGGACGTTTTACTGCGCGATACATTAACGGCTGGTTTCACCGACGTCGGTCGTTCTCGTCTTCGGTTCAACTAATGCATTCGTCTGTTTTCAATTCTAACTCTAGAGAAAGATGAGCACTTACACCGCGACAGTTGGCTGATAAGTAAGGTTAACTGGAATCGATGGAACTTTGGTTCCGTAGCACAGAAACCACGGTTGCTTTTTTTGCTTTAATTAAAAAAGATAACTTCTATACTTTTGAAAAAAAAAGAAAAAAATATTGATTTAGAGAACTATCTTATTGATAATTAACAGCCCGGCAGTGTGTGCAGTTTCGCGAATCGATTCTACATTCACTAAGGCGTTTACGAACTCATTGCCACGATGCTCACATACTTGCGAGAGAGAGATAGACAATCGAAATCCTTTTATACGCAGACGGCGATCTTCTCGTTAGCGGGCTCGTTGTTTTAACTTCCGGTACAAGCGTTCGTACTTTCTCGTTTATCCACTTCTCCCACCTCGTTCTACGGATTTTCGGGGCTTTCGGTCTGTCGTCCTCTGCTTACGTAGAGCTTAACGTGCCAGTGTTCTCAACGAAGAGGATTTTTCCTCAGAGATATGCTCTCCGTGATCAGATCCCAACAAACTCGGCCGCACATTTCGCTCTATTGTCTCTGGATCATTTCTTTCTTCCGTTTGTCCAGTCTTCCTCGGTCTCTCTCAACAACATCTTGAAGAAATAATCCTCGTCGAGTACTTGAGATGTTCGTTCACCTCACTCAGTTTTTTTCACGTTATCCTCATATATTGCATATTGTTTATTTAATACTATAAATTTATTAAGTATTGTTATTTATTTCAAAACAATACAAAGATATTAAAGGATAAAAAAAGAAAACCTTTTCTTCAAGAAAATGTTTGAGTTATTCTTAATTCGTTATTAACGTAATTTTAGTTCAAATATTTTTCGAAGAATTCAATATTTTGATTATATTTTAAATATTGTGAAAATTACTTTTTAATTACTTGTTTTCAACTAGCTGTGTTTTTTATATATCTAGTTTGTAGTTTATTTCAAAACATTTTTTTTCACAGTACTTTGGTAGTTTTCCTTAATACATGCTTTTTCACGTGTTAGACAAGAATAACGATGGGGCGTGGAACATCATTATTTCGCTGCATTCGGCCATTTTTCCATCGATTTCACATTCAGTCCATTTATTCCCAATAGAACGTTGTCTTGTTGCACGATAAAAGCAAAACTTTGCAGGAAATTTTTATACTTGGATACTATAAATTATTTCATCATTTTTTCTTTAATAACAGTTACAAAATATAAAGAACAAAGACATGTCATTATTTATATTGATAAATCACAAATCACAAAACAAAATTATTATTTTTAAATTAATGTTTTTAATCATTTATTTTGCATGTTTATGAAAGCCAGTATGAAACTCTGATTTAAAAAGCTCCACGCATTTTGTTAAAAACTAATCACCTGCCAAAGCACGCAAATGTAGAAAATCATAACAATAGCACTTGAGAAATTTTTGATGTATGAAATGTGAATTTTCTGTAAAATATCTTTGTAATATCATACAATTTCGTTTCCAACAGTTATTAGCAACAAAACCAGTCAACTGTAATCTCCAGAATGACATTTCTAACGTGACACACGTCGAAATAGCTATAGTGTAAAAAGTTCCTCCACGAAATCCTCTTGAAATCGCGACAGGATCTTCTCTTTTGCGGAAGACCAGACAGCTCGTTGGTTTCTTTCTCGCTTCGTCGCTCGGAAAGCGAAATTAGTTTTCGTCGAGGAAGAATTCGGTGTCACTCCGATCCGATACGAGTTGCCCCTGAAAAAGTCACGCAGCAGACATCAGGGCAACACGTGAAGCCGAGAACGGCGGAAAAATCTCTTCGGGCACCGGGTCACCGGGTGTTCGGACCGCTTCGAAACTGACAGCGTGAAATAGTCAGAAGGGGGATCGGGAAATAGTTTCGGGAGAAACAGTGCAGTGAAGAACGATGGGGCGCGATTGCATCGCGTATTCTCGCCGTGCATGTCCAGCGTCGCGATTATAAAAATGCAATGAGAAGGCTGAAAAGCGGCCCTCCGTGCCCCGACTTTAATTCGATTTCCGTGTTCGAACGCTCCGGCCGGAAAACCCGTAAGCTTGCGGTAAACGAGCCAACTGGGACGCAATAAAATTCTCAATGGCGCTCGACGTGGCCGGACGTCCTAAGTCCAGCGCCGACGTAGAAAGCGGCCGATAAATATAGTAATTAATAAAGTCGTCACTCTCTCTTTCTCTCTCTCTCTCTCTCTCTCTCTTTTTCTCCTCGTATTCCGATGTGCGCGCTTCACGGCTTCGTAAAATGAGTAAAACGCTCCGTCTCCATCGACGCGACTAAGCTCGATATTCTACGTTAAATCTTGTTGGGATTTCTGAGGACTTCTGGAAAGATTGGAGGCGGGAAATAGGATTAAGGAAAGAGTTCGCTAATTGACTCGTTGCCCGTAAAATCCCGAGATCTCCGAGAGAGAGAAAAAAGATTGCGTGAAATGATGACGCGTCTGAGCTTTCATGTTGTCGAGTTTCACTACTGATATAAAGACATTGTGTTGTGCGTTCATTTCGCTAACGATCCGATCAACAATGCGGAATCGCGATGCTACTCCTGACAGGTCGCTTGATAACGATCGTGACTACGCGATGTGTATCGCGTGATGCCGATGTTTTGCCGAATATAGCCGGGATATACTTAATGCGCTTTGTGGATGCGCCGATTGCAAGTAGCGAGATCGAATTGCCATTAGTAGCTGCGTAAATCTCCACATCCGTCATAATGCGATTGCTCGTAGGAGAATAAATGACAGTCGCGTATGAAAGAGCATTTGCGAATATAAATTGCCCGATACGGTCTCGTACTACCAACTCCATAATCGCTGCTTCTTTCGCTGTAAATTATTACGCGAAAGTCCATTAGCAGATTACAGAATAAAAGGCAATCGTATGGACATGTTGTTTCAGCCCTTTTTTTAATCGAATTATCTCCTCTCTTCAATAAGCTCGGTGATGGGAATACAATTACAAGACGACATGCTAGACTACACGCGGTGAAAGCTGAAGATTTGTCTGTGTCCGCTGCAAGGGTCTCTTTTCTCAAGGTTTCGTGTTAAGAGCGGTGAATTATATTTCACCACCGACAGTTCCTTAAGTTTTTACGAGGGCCGGTATATTCGTAACTCTTGAGGCTTTTACGTGCTTCAATCGAGGATGAACGACGAGATCCGAGAGGGAATTAAATGCAGGGAACTAGATGAGGCCTCGAAAATTGGGATCATAAAAATTTCATTTACAAAAGTAGGAAATAAAATAGGAAACAGAATGACGAACGAAAGGATATGTAAAATGTGAAAAAACCATTTCATACATGAATAGCCAACAATCAAGCTACCGAACTAATTTACTACGCTATATTATTCTTTGGTTAATGGCAATTTATTGGCGCGTACATCTTTCGTTCGCATTATAAATGTTATGCATGTATAATGAAGCAATTATACTGCCTTTTATTATTAACAAGCGTATATTAAAATGCCGAAAATACAAACGTGAGAGGATGCACGGAACGAAGCCATTAAAACGATATAATATCTTTCTCGGCAGTAATATCAATAAATTTCGATATAGCTATTTTTATATTATCAATTTTATTACTTTTTTTCCTTTCGTTTACGCATGATACATCGTGCTATTTCTGATATACTTCATACGAGAATGACTTGTATGTGCAGACCATCGGAAAGTATCAGCGCTTCAGAATGTGATTTCCCATTATTTCAAAATTACCATCGAAATAAGATAATATTTTTTCCAGGGTTAGGTATACAAGAAACGGCAGCTATAACAAGAGCTCCGCCCATGAAAAGAGAAGTATCGGCTTTCCGTGGAATTGAATGGGAGTTGTATTTGGTCTCGAAACCTTATTATCCCAGTTGTCGGAGCTTAAAATTAAATCCTGCTGTTTCACCTTGATTCATGAAAGATGAACCGTCCTGCCCTCAAAAGCCTTCAGTCTGTATTTACGCTGCCATTACTGCAAATTTGTTCTGAAAAATGTTCGCAAATGATAAGTGGATAACAATGATTATCTGCTTTTTTTCTTTCAATCTTTTTCTAAATTTATTTTCTTTTACTCTTGAGCTCTTGCTATCTCATTTTAATCTAATATTTTGTCAGTACGAGAAAATTCGCAAACCATTCTGCAAACAATATGCGTATTTCTGAGAATTCACGAAAGCTGAAAAGATTTTCGATTAAGGAAATTTATTCTTTATCGTCTTATCGTCAAATTATTATCACTCTGTCTGCTTCTTTCTCCGATTTGTATCTTAAATATTTGTACTAGGAAGATTATTCTCTGTACTAAATACGGAGTCGGGAAATTCATTGGGAAAGATCCACAGAGAGTGAATCGCGATGTGCTATGAACAACGTTTACTTCCTTCAATTCTCGCGCGTCTTTCCACCGCAAAGTGGCTCCTTGATCCGCATTTCTCCGATTCGAGTAAGTCGGGGAAATTCAATCTACTGATAGATTCGCCTGCATGGCTGTAGATTGCTAGTCGATGACAAGACGCGAAAGGAATGGGAGAAATCGAAGATACAGCCAACTAGAATACTTCTATTCCATATTTTGTATCACACTTTCCACTTCATGTATATGCAATCAAAGAAATAGCTGCGAGACTTATTAATGTGTGTTACAGAATCTAATTGCTCACATATTTTTGATGATAGAAGATAATAATAAGCGGAATAAGAAATCAGCAAAATTATTGCTGCAATTGTGTTACTTTATAAAAATTAAAATACAAATATAAAATATAAAAATAAATTAAAAAGTAATTTACTGTATTTAATTATATTTATAATTAGATACAAGTACAAAAATATAATAAAAATTTTTTATTATTTATTAGTCTGTCTATTGTAACAACAATTTTTTTATTGTTGAAAATTTGATTTTTTATAGTAAAAATAATGCGTTCTCTATAGATACGCGTAAATATCTTAATATCTTCAGGGTTGATAATGTCAAAATTGAATGGCGCTATCAGAGCGCGTATTATACAATATTTTTCTATTCATATAAAATCTTGTAGATATAGACAGATTTACCATGCAGCGTGACGCTGCACGCAAAAGACTGAGTTGGCTGCTCAAGCTATACGGGAAATAAAAACGTCGCGTGGCACACGTCGCAACGGATTGGGACAGCGGTGCTTGCCGTCTGAATTTTTATTCGGAACCGAGCATGCATAATCGAGCGTTGCTCGTGAAACGAGCCTCTGCGACCGCAGCAAATCGATAACTTTTCTCTTCGATCTGAGCTGTGGCGGCAACGATTGCTTGTATCTAGATGTGAGGAATAGTTCGAGTACGATAGTAAAGAAAACGTGGTGCTTACTAAAACATAAACCTTCTTCGTACAATTGAAGATATTTAAAACTTTATTTAGCTACATTACTTTGAATTTAATTTTAAGATTTATAAAATAAATTTAAAAATTAAAGTTATATAAATTTATATAAAGTTGATAATTCTTTTTTTTTTAATTTTGTAATTATATATTATTATTAGCAGAGTTTGCTAAGTAATTAATTTTCTTTTTCATACTTAAATCTGAAGATTTCGAATTTGTTATTGTTATGAAGAAAATATAATAATTTCAATCTGTCCATAAGCACTCCTCCATATAAATGTGACATGTTGATTCTAACATTTTTTATGAAAAAAAAAAAAAAAAAGACATTTTTATCAACACACTGCATTTTTCGTTCACATTTTTAAGCCGACGCGAACGTGCAGCGACACGCGTAAGCCAATCGTCATGGATCGATGAGAATATCGGTCGGCAGCAGAATCCGCAAAAGCGACCGAGCGCGTTTCAATGCGGATTCTCAAAGCTTCTCGTGCGCTTGGCCGATTCGCGAATTTCCGGCTCCCTAGTTCGACCCTGAAGATCGCCATATCTTTGCGGATATTGAGACGGATATCGGACGTACGGCGTAACAGAGGAGAGACCGGTTGCAATATCCGACGGTCTATGAAAGACTGAGAGGTAGAGCTTTGGAGGAACGAAAGAGAAAGTTGTCGGTCGCAAATTCAATACCCTCTGGGCTTTGTTTCGCCGGTCAGGATAAATTAGCAGCCGCACAGTGCACGATGCGGCGAACGTGTTCGCGGCCAACTTTGGTCTCGCTTAACAAAGTGCGGACTAGTCTGGGATTGCGGCGAGTAAGTAGTTCGGGAGACTCGGCAACAGGAAGTAGCTAGAGTTTCCGGAAACTATCGGGAAGTCTTGGCAGTGCAGGGAATTCATCCTTCAGTCGTTACGCGTGAGAGCGCGAGTGACAGCGTCGTTACAACGACCGCAACAACAGGAGCTCAATCTGATAACTTGTTCCGATTGGCATTCCAAGCATTTTCGGAAGCACCACTGCTACCAGTGATTTGTCACCCGGCAAAGTGCTCGCAAATTCCGGAACTTTGCTCAATTGAGCAAGATGCAATGACTTACGGTGACATTAACAGCGTTCAGCTTGAGAAACAAGACGTATTAATTAATACGAAAGTTAAAGCGTGTCGAACAGGATATCATTCCATTTTATCATCGTACAAAAATTTTTATTAAACTCTCGTACGACTTTTACAAGTCGTGAAATACTCTTTTTTATCTCTGAGAAATGTTATTAATTGAACTTTATGAGTTTTAATGCGATTAACACATGTATGAACGATGATTGATGACTATGGCTCCGTCATGTTCGCGGTCTCCGCCGAGTATACTTGTTAACTCGTGTAATTCGTGTCGGCGCGATCAATATCGCATACAAGTGCAGGACCGACGCTAAATGTGAACATGCATGATACACCGACACGTTAGATTCGTCATATTAAACAGAATCGTGTGCAAAGAACTTTGAAGATCCGCGAATAGATTATTGATCTTGCAGATAGAACATTCGTCACTGCGGACGAAGTAGAAGCTGCGCGAACTTTGCGCATGGACAACTTCGTTTGCGGCTAAGAGTCGACTCTCGCCGAAACGAGTCCTCAAAGTGGTCGCGGAAAGAGATGCACGGATGTGCTCGAAGTTCATCGTGCGCTAACTTCAGCTAAAGTTTTAACCGGAGCTCATACGCGACGACGTTAGAAAACGTTCCTATGTTTGAGGAGAGTCTCTCTTTTCCTCCTTTTTCATTCTCTTAAACACGTTAAACAACTGCCCGTAGCAATTCGCCGGCCGTGATTAAGTCCCGGGAAAAAGTTTCGGAAACTCCATTCAGCAGTCGCCGCAAGTATGGTGGGTAACGAAATTTGTTAACTTACGCAAGAGAAGCGAGAAGCTTTCGCCCGCAATCCGACAGAAGAGTAATTATAGATAGAGGTCAGTGAAGTAGCGTTATATAGAGGAGAGATTGGGAAAATTGTAGCCATGATAGGATCTTAACGACCGCAAATTCGATGCAAATTAAGATTTCGCCAAGTTCAATTGCAAGGATTGTTGGATTGCGCAGTGTTATTACCTCGGCCGGAGTATTTAAGGAGTTACAGTGTGCTAACAAGAAGTAGTATAGCCAAAAGCCAAGTCAGACGTCTTCGCAATGTCATCCTTTGCAAGCGGAACTTGCATTTACGGTGACGCGCTGTGTGCGTACTTTCCCAGTGTGTTCAAAGGGCTCGTCACTTCCTCTTTACTTAATTTAGGCACACGCAAGCAGCACGTCATTTCGGCGATAATTCGCGCGTGTAATTAATTTTTTTAATTACTAAAGCGCCTCGCGCGAAAAGCCGAGCTTCGTTAAGGGAGAGGAAGCGAGGCAAGGAGGCGAAAGTGTGACGTATTTACAAAGCACACGCGACTATATCGCTGCGATAAAATGTAAACAATGTATGCGGAAAATTCCTGCAGGTCCTTTAGAAACGTTACACCGTAAAACGAAGGAGACGTATGCGCGTGACTCACATTTCCTCGCCGCGCCACAAAGCCGATGTCCTGCGGGTGCGATGTGACGCGTCCAAAAACCGCGCGAACAATGCGAGCGTTATCTTATGCGTGTGTGAGATAACTGACGTTATTCGAAGCGGGATAAGCTTTTTTTCACGAGCGGATCAAGGCTGCCGCGAAATTGAGCCGCGGCGGCATAAAAATGTAAATGTAGACCACAATTTCGTTAAGAAACTCGACTCTCACGCCCATCGCCTCAAGTTCGTCACGAGAACTTGTTGCTCGCCCGTCACCTTTTAATTAATCATTTCTCTGCGCCCACTGGAAGTACCCGAAAGCAGATATATATTCTTTTATCGCCAGTTTTTCTTCCTTTCCAACTTCAAGTTTTTGCAAGCAATTTTTTATTAACAATATATTCATGAGATTATCTTAGCATGAAACTATTATTTTGAATTAATATTACAACAGTTATATTTTTCACACACAATTTCAATTCATAGTAATAGATTTTTTATACAACGGAACATTACGTAAGCCAAAATATATTTTATAGTAAATAATGAGATTTTCGCGTATATTATACAATAATATTCTTATGTTTGTCAGAATGTTTTTAAGTTAAATGCGTGTTATTTCAATTTCATCGCTCGTGTGCTCAGCAATTTTGCACTTTGTGTATGATGTTGAACCTTCACTCGTGCGCGTGTCAGGTACAAATTAAGTATGCAGGATCAACATGTCACATGTAACATGATATATAAATAAGGGACTATAAATTCTCTCGAAATGCGGAGAGATCCCTACATTTATCTCAGTTACTCTTTACACTGACATTACAGCGGTAAATTAGAACGGTTGCAATCGATGCTTGGTCAAGCTTCATAACATCGAAATAGCATTATTGATGTTGTTTGATAAAATGCAGATTCACGACTAGTGAATGGAACGTCACAGGGTAACAGAATAATTGTTTTAGGAGCGTACATTAAGGTATGCATCGGAATTACCGAGTGCGCATTGTTTCATAATTTACGATACGTCCGTCTCGTTATACGTCTAGCTTAGTTAATTAGTAGAATTAGTTTAACGTAGATGCATACATACAATTTTCTACTTATGAATTATATACGGCCATAATATTTCCTCCTCAATTATTAAGTACAGAAATTAGATAATTTTGTGTTAAATGTCATCTATAATTATTTGTACTAATTAAGAATTGATTAAATCTTGTGTGAAATTTTATAACACATGAGATGTAAAATATTACAGGCGTAATATAAATTTTTAATATTAACTAATCATATTCTATTCATTAAATTGCGATGTGATGAAACTTATATTTGTTACCTTAATAATAATATTAAATTCTGTTTTCAATTTAGTTTTGTTTTCTTAAATGAGTTACATTTGGAAGTTTAAAAGATTGATAATATGGAATGCAAGTATCGGTCAAGATATACGCGAAATGTATCTATTAGATGATTTATTAGAGAGATACGTTTATTAAATACGTTATTTTATTGGATAAAAATAATTAATGATGTATCAATCACACATTATTTATTAACAAAATATATTTTTTGTATATTTCTCACCAACATCTTGAAACTAAACTATGTATTTTAAATGAATTATTTTTTATGATGAACAGCAAAAATCGCTTCCAACGAGCGAAAGTAAATACGTTCATCACAATCGTACATCAAGCGAGAATCTTCTTTCATACATTTTATGAGTGAAAAGTTTCGGGAAGACTATCAGACTTATTCAAAGAGAAGAGTAGACATTTCTCTGTGTTCCTCGGGTTATCACGGAGATATTTTCTCGCCCAGAAAAATTTAATGTCTTTTAGTCGATTACTTATAAGACCTTCATTTCGGATGAGCTATCGAGTTAATTAAGAGCCACTATATCTCAAAAATGTAATATTTCACTCGTGACGTGCAGGGTCATCGATAAATCGCATGTTTCTCATTGCGTTTTTCATCATTAATATATACTTACACATAAGTCTATTTTAGATATTAAAGTGCTCGATATTCTTGCGGCAATATTCCGCGCTTGATTGAATCTTTCTTTTTAAAAAGAATTTCTGAAGAATTCGTGAGAATTCTCTCGTGCTTGCGGAATCGTCCTATAGTCACGACCGAATAGAGACGGGAAACTTACTTCTATAACTTTGTGACGGAAGATGAAGTCGGGGATAACTCGATATGCCATTCTTTTTGATTTACGAGATTGGAGAATTTTCAGTCAAGTTACTGCATAAAATGTTCCACCGTCATCAACGTATATCTCGACTGATACCTACATTCCGAGATTGATTGCCAATCTCCCGAACTTTCAGACAAAAAATTTAACTTTAATATTAATATGTTAGAGACTTTGATTCATGACGGTGCATCAATTTAATTCGCCTCAATCACACGTATACATTTATTTACAAAGTGATATCGCGTTCATTGTCATGTGTGAATTAGTAAATTAGTCGCAGATACAGCCGAAGTATTAGACTTATGAGGAGTTGGAGAGAGAAAGAGAGAGAGCTACGCGTATATACGAACTAAGTAACAGCGTTGGCAGGTGTAAACGGTGTAGCACAATGAAAATTGGATTATTAAGTTCTCAGCAAGGGATCCCTTTCTCACGGTATTGAGTTAGCAGACTTCAGGAAGTCAGCCGGGTTTGGTTGAGAGGAGCGAACGAAAAAGCGATAAAGACGGCGAAACAAAGGGATAACGGTGGCAACCTGCTGGTAGCATCGCCTAACTAGGGCTCGTGTCGCGCGAATGGAAGCAGAGTGCACACGATGACAAGTCTGACGGAATACGTAATGCCGT
This sequence comes from Linepithema humile, assembly GCF_040581485.1. Classification (NCBI taxonomy): domain Eukaryota; kingdom Metazoa; phylum Arthropoda; class Insecta; order Hymenoptera; family Formicidae; genus Linepithema; species Linepithema humile. Next base: position 32,010,831 of record NC_090129.1, on the reverse strand, counting down.
TGTGCGCGCGATAAGATTCCCGTCTGTTACAAACGTGAATATTCTAGTAGTAATTCAGGCAACTGGCAGCACTACAATTTATCTTATCCTCCTCCCGTCCGGATTCTATAGCGTCAGGCTTTTAGCGAAACGTTAACGGCGATCATGCGTCAAAGAGCCCATAAAAATTATATGTGCATGAAAAAAAAAAGCGATGAGAATTTTGGGAAAATATTGGCCTCATAAAAATGAAGTGGATGCGTGCATCCCATATGTTTCAATAAACGCATAAATCTACATATTCTATGTGGGACGAGCGGGATCAGTTATGTATCAGCATAGCAGGTGTAGATTCGAACTGCGCTCGCAACTGCATACGTGCAGATGCATCTGAATTTATCATGCGGCCATATACAATTTCGCCTCAACTTGTACAATACATGCACACAACGCACGCATTTTCCCCAACAGCCGTATTCCATTGCAATTGAGGTTGACGTGAACGGCGTACGCGATCTGTCGAGAATCGATAGTCGAAAACTCGGTAAGCACGCGCGCAACAGCATTCTATCAAAATACTCAATCTAACCTTTCCATAAAGTTGCGCAATAAGTAAAACACAAAGATGCAATAAACAATCAACGGCAAATTTTGAATGCATGATCTTACAACGTAATTGCAAATAACGGCCGCAAATTACAAGCAATTAGTTTCGTTAACAACAAGAAATTGCAATTGCCATAATTTATCCAAAACTTTCGGGATCAATTTATCGGACTTTTAATTAAAACCTAATAAAGTCATACGTGTTAATAATTACTAACCGTGCAACAATATTGAACTAATTAATAGGCACATATTGGGTCTGGGTTCGAGTTTGACACACTTTTTTTTTAAAATAAAGCACTCGATTTATTATTGACGATGTTTATTTGTGTAGATTGCTGCTAAAATTATTGAGGTATAAACATGTTACGTAGACTCACTTAAAAGCAATTTCAGTAGACCACTCTTCCTCTGCAGAGTTCTTCTTTGAGAAACTTCTCATTAATTTTTAACAAATTTATTAAACTAATTCTTAAGAAACTTGATTTTCCACTTGAAGCTTGCATTGGTTGTTGAAAATTGTTAGCGAAAACTTGTTAAAGCTTGTTTACACGGGAAACCCCACTTCTAAAAGTCTTCTTAGAGCGATGTCTTTTGGTACCGCTGGGACAATTTTAAAAGCTAGCGCGATTGCTGTGAAACTTTCGCTGCACAAAATAATTAGGTGATTCTTATCTTGTATCGTTTAAAATTAAAATTTTAATATTGAAGTCTGAGATAATCTCTTCGGTATTAATCAATTCATGTTTAGTACCAACATGCAATCCGAAAAAGGTTGAAGCACAAATCGTAATTAAACTTACAGAGTTGTTGAAAGTTTGCTGGAAACTCACAATGAATATTGTATCGCGAAGTAAGCAAATGGAATGAAATATAGTAAAGAGACACGTGGGTATCCTTTACTGCAAATTTAAAAGCTTTAGTGGTTTCAGTAATACGTTTTAACTTTGCACGTCAGAGAATACATGTTGTATGGATAAACTCTTTAAACTCTAACTTTTATCATGCCGAGAACAATATTAAATAATAATTTAAAGACAATATATAATATATTTTTATTTTTACTCGTTTTATTTTTAATAAAATATATTTTTAATAATGCGCTAACTTTATTAAGCAATTTATCATGTCATTAATTTATATCTTTTAATGCACTCTACACAAAATCGATACAAATATATATACGTTCATCTTGAAGTAGCAGTAAAAAGGAAATGTAGCCACGAGTAAAGAGGTAAATCGTGCCAAATTACCGCAATAAAAAAGATTTGGCGCGTTTCCTAATAAGTCTCGCTTTAATGCACAATTGCACTGACAAGAATCTACAGCCGACTTTTTTACGCTATCTCTTCTTAAGTCTTATTTCTTCTAAAATTAAGTAGTATGAGTAAATGTATGTAAGATTTATTTACGTAATATATAAGTAGAATCTAAAATACCAGAAATATCTGACGAATTTAAGGTATCAAATTTCTTAAGGTAATTAGTGTAATTGATAATAAAATAGGAAACATAAACTCTTACACATAAATCTGACAAATAATTAAGATTATTTTTCTAAAAGCCTGTTTTTAATGCATTTGTAAAATGTAGACCCCATAAAAACTTCAAGAAAATTTATGATACCGTCGGTTACTGAGATGATCCCCTTTAAATAGCTACTTTTATCTCGCGGTCAAGGTTAGAGATTCTTTACTCAGCATAAATCATGAGTTCTCATAACTTCTGTTTTTAGTTGATACAGTAAAATTACGAAATAAAAATCAACAAAAATTATGCAACTTTGATTATGTCCGATTATCATTACGAATTATCCTTAATTTTAATAACAATTTTAAATATCTAGAAATAAATCTTTGTCTTGTTTGACATTATCCGATTTTTACCACGGATGCATGTAGACTGTCATATAAACTTTGTTCGACGGCAGGCACGCATATCGAGATAATATTAGAAGTCATTTATGTGGCTAACGATAAGAGATCCGTGCCAAATTACCGTAATAGAAAGAAACAATCGCGCATATCCGTAAACATCACGCGATCCCATTACACGGCGAACGGAATTTACTTTTTAGAAACCGTGCACGATTTGTGGATCAAACCGATTTGGCGGGAATTCTCGCGGAAATTCTCATCGGTAGGCTGTGCCTAGTACGATAACTTGCATATTGCCGAGGACAGGGAAGTCTGGGATGGGCTGCCGCGAAGTTCCTTGATATTTTATTCATAGGCAAACTTATGTCATAAAAGCAATCCCCGTGTTCTTGCTTCCCTATTCTTCTTTTCCAGCTTTCGTCGCCTTTTCTTATTTTTCGCCCTTTCTATTAACTTAGACTTAATGCATGCACGGATACGTTAGTAAGCGAGATAAATGACCCCATTAAGTCTTTGGTTATAATGCACACTGTTTATGATAAAATTACGAATTTTCTTACATTGATATTAAACACATATTTTCTTGATTTATTTAGAATGATAAAAAAATAATTACTGTCAACAGCAATTATACACATAATATAAATATAATACATTTTTAATAGCATTTTTCTAAATTAATAAAAGAAGAGCCTTAGGCGACGCACGATAATGTGAAAATTCAAGATAAATAAAATTATCTTTGCAGTGTTGTGCACATATTTATATAAAAATAGTAGTAAGAATTCTAGTGTTAAAGGCCGATAATGTGATTAGTAGTCTATGTGAGATATAGACTGTGCAGTGGCTGACTAAAGTCGCCTTTATCTACTTCGTACCGCGGCTCTTACATTTTGTAGCCCATCATGGGCCGATGTGTGGAAATATAATTAATTTACGTTAAACCAACACAATTTTCGTTAAAACAAAACATAATTTCATACATTATCCCAACTATAATGTTCTTGTTTATTCTATTATAACACTAAAAAAAGTTTAAACATTTTAATAATATTTTGTTATTTATCTTTCAACTTTAAAACGCAATTTGCAATTATTTCTTGATTCTTTATAAATCAGAATCTTCTTTTGACATTTTTGCTACGAAGATATTAATTGAATAAATCTTGAGAAAAGAATACTCTCTTTAAAAAATTAGTTTTTTTTTTTTAAACTACGCATAGTCAGTCTTAAATTGTAAATATAAATATTTGCAAGTTACTTGCTTCTTTTTGGTAGGGAAAGAAGTAACAAGTGACCAGCTACAATACAAATATTATTTCAATAAAGCAGTCGCGAGAGATACCGAAAACGCATGCGGAATGCATGATGAAATATCACTGCGTTAGTAGGAACCGCAACTAAATTACCCAACCCATAAATGTACCGAAAGATTATGATATTCGTCGTTAGAATTTATGCGAAGCGAATGATCACGGATCAGTGACGCATCACATTGACCTATTCGCCAGCTAGTTATGTAAAATATCAGCCAGCATCGGAACTTTCGACGCTTTCATCACGAGCGATTTAACCGAGAGCTATCTATCACATTGATTTTATGTGCGTTATATATGTTTGTGTTAAAATGTGACGTATTTTGAATATACGATCTACGTATAACTTGAAAAACATGTCTAGAAAATATGTAAAAATAAAACGGAAAGTTATGCGTAATGGAATAAATGCTCCACAATTTGCGGCGAGATGTTATGCGTACGATTAATGTGTTGATTAATCCGCACGTGTCATTTTGATGGAAAGAATTTCAAAATTCGCATGTTATATTTACCAACCACTTGCCACTTCAATCATTTTACTAATAATATTATTGAATATTTACGAAACTATTAAAAATATATTTGTAAAAATTAATATTGCTTAATTAGTCCATTTATCGCTGGAGAAAATAGTAACAATGTTAAATTATTTTGATAAAGAAAAAATTTTGTCGTGTCTTTTAATAAGTAATTACTCTAGATAAATAATATAATTAGCGGCCATTAGATTTTCATATCTGAACATTTGCAGAGAATGGTGTAAAACTGAAGTAGTTTCCATTTTCAAGAGAATCCACCGAACTAGGTCGAGCCGTTCATGATTTGAGCGCGGGCGTGGCGTATTCCTAATGGAACTTGAGTAAACCATCATAATTTTGTATAATACAGTTTTCGCAACGATCGCTTCAACAATAGTTATGCAAATATTTAGTTTATTTAACGAGATTATTGCGGAGCAGTCGTAAGCGTCCGTGATAGTGTACGCATTTACGAAAGCAATTCCTAAGGACAGAAAACCACAAACTAGAAATATTTTCAAGTAATATACATCTTAAAAGATTTTCAAAATTAGTATTTATTTACACAAATGTAAATTAATATTTTAAATCATGTTCGGTGCAAGTGCAATACAATTAAACGTACGCCTTTTAATTTTGACGTACAAAAATTTATTTATCGCATATTTAAAAATTAACGGAGTGACTATAAAAAAAAGTAGGTCTGCTCATATTCAGGTGAAATATATGGTTAATTACGCTGAAAACCTACGTGCTTTTAAAAAGATACATTAGAAGCGACTTTACTTTAATTATAGACAGAAAGAAAGTCATACAGCACCGTACCGTTCTCGTTTTTTTTTTAATTTCATCGGATGAAGCTAGGTAGTGGTAGCTTCACTGCCGTTGCAGAATTAACTGCATACATACGGAGATGCGCAGGCAGCTGCGTGTGACGCGTGATTGATCGAGAATGTGTCAACTTCACGTTACAGTACGACGCGTCAACACCTCGGCCCTACTATTACGCGCCCGACATAATAGAATTATAGTCGACATTCCGAGCGAAGTGACGATGCCGAAGCGACGAAACGCAACCGGTAGTCGTGCGACGAGATTCGTTTTAAGGAGATTTAATAGCTCCGATCTTGCGCGATCATTCACCGAAGCGACTGACTCTACGCACTGTAATCTACTGGCGATGGACAAATATTTGTCTTCATAGGTCTCGGAAAGATTAATTCTCTTGTTATTGGAGAAAATACACAAGAATGAATGCGCTAAACAAGATGAATTGATCAGCAATCTGACAGAGGTGTTGTTCTCGTTTTTTTTTTATTTACGCCGCACAGGTCTAATATATAATACACAGAATAATTTTAAAAAAGATTAAAAACTATACACAGAATAATTTAAAAAAAAAGATTAAAAACTGGCGCAGGAAACTATTACTTGCAAAACAAAAAATATTCATGCGAGTTTACAAATTAATTTTGATACAGATAAAACAAAATTTAAAAAAAAAATTTTGTTTTCAGTCACAGGTTAGTTTAACTTTTGTAAAAAATTTATCAGATTGAATTTTCCGCTTTACGCTTCTGTGCGTAGAATTAAACATGGTGCAATTAAATATTCTGATTAGAATAGTAAACTCTGAGCAAATAGTAAAATTACACATTCATTAAAATGATTCGATCAATACCGATAGCGTTAAGCACACAAGAATATTGACAAAATAAGCAAATATCGCAGTTCAAACTGTTCATCATGATGTATTGTAGTTTGTAAATTAATAATTTTCGCAAATAAAAGGGATTGGCTGTTTGTGCCGCAGTCGCTTTGCAAATTGTTAATTAAAATTAAAAAATTTTTACTTCATTTTTGTCGGCATTGTATGCCTCTAAATTCACTTTTTAGATTATCCTGTATAAATATCCTAAGTGTGCGTTGAGAGAGAGATGTAATGGAATCACAGAACCTATTAAATCGTCACGCACACATTTATATGCAGTTGTGCTCGGAGTCACGTTTTCCACTCGTTTTCCATTCATACGCCGAATGGAAGTTCGGTATTCTTTGGAATCGCGTTCACTTCGATTTGCAGGAGTTTATTGAAAAGATCAGTAACGCACGAGGAAAAACTTAATGTTTTTAGCAAAGTTGTTTTATTAAAGTACTTTTTCACAGCAATTAAATATTTTGTTTTATATCATAAAAGATTTAGTTGTTTTTTACGTTTTGACCACATAAGTTAGCTGTCTTGACCACATAAGTTAGCCGTTACATTTTATTTGTTAAATTATATTGAGATTATATTGATTAAATTATATGAAAAAAAAAAAGGAAAAAGAAGGAATGTCGTGTGATTTATTTATTTAAAATAAATATCGAGGCGATATGAGATGGAAATGATAAATTATCTGAGTTGTTATAAATTGTGTAACACAAATTTGGTACATCAGTTAAATCATATGTATCGAAAAATTTGTTATCTAAATTTATTGTGTGGACAGTCGTGTTTGCACAAAGCGGCATGTATTTTATGTATTTTATTCTGTGAATATTTACCTTAATTTTATAAATTAAAATTAACATATATTTACTTATGTCATAACATGAGGTAAAAAAATATCCTAAACGTTTTAAAACGCAAAATTTCAATAAAGTAAAATTAATTTTTATCTTATTGCAAGACAACAGTAATGAATCTACATGTAAAAATTTTAAAGATACGATACGATATAAAATACGATACAAAATAAAAGATACAATAGTAATTATATATCGAAATTAAAATTTTAAACGCTAGAAATATTTTGTAATATGTAAAATATTTCATAGCATGTTAAGGCCTCTTTCGCCAGCTGGTCGCCACGACTTCTTGTAGTAAACAGTGCGCAAGGAGTCTATGAGCTCCGAGATCGAGTCGCGGGAGTTCGTGGAATTGTTTACGTCGTCGCGTTAAGTTTACATCCTCTCCCTCTTGAGCTATGTATCGGTACGCATTCTTTCGACTCGGAATCGACGCGACCTTGTATTGTCTCGTTAATCGCACGGCGGCATTCGTACGAGGTGGTTCGTATATCGGGACGCGCGTATCGGCACGTTCTTCTCATCATTTTTACAATCTCGGCCACTTTCATACTATATTTTTACTACTCTCTTATTACAATTACCGTCCAAAATCACTACTCGGGTCCTCATGTGACAGGTCGGGAGTGCCGTATAAAATATCGCGCAATAATAATTGTTCGCGAATGAATCGTGTTTCTTTAAGAGACGAACAGGCTCAAGACATCGGGCATCGGCAGAATGATTTTGAGGTATTTGTCGTTTATTTATTATGCATTAATTGTATAAAATATTGCACGTAACATATTGGAACTTTTAAGTAAAACATTTGCGATATTTAATATTCGTAATTATTAATTTTTTTATTTTTATATAATGATGGAAGGATATTTGTAATATTATCTCACCGGAATAGTGATTTTTTTGAAGGTTAATTATAATGAGAGAATAGTAAAGATGTGTTCGTTCGATGTGTTCGAGTGAAGTTGTTCGAATGATTGAAATAATCAAAGTAACGCGCCGATACGTTCCGATATACGATTCGCCCCAACGAGTGCTGCCGTGCGAGGGATAACAGGATAATAACAAAAATAAGGTCTCGCGCAGATTTTGATTTCGAAGAATGCGTGGAATGTACGCGCCGTAAGTAGCGCAAGAGAGAGATAATGAGAAAAAAAGAGAGGAGATATAAGGCCCTAGGTCATGCGCGACGACGTCAACAACCCCACCATACCGCTCGGCTTCGAAGCTCGTATTCCCTCTCTCTCACTCTCTTACGCTGTGTATCAGTCCGTGTACATTCGAAGCATTCTTTCTAATCAAAATTTGCGCGATCTTGTTTTTACTATTACCTTGTTGTCTTTCGCACGGCGATACTTGTACACGGCAAATCGTGTATCGGGGCGTATCGGCGCGTTATTTCCATCGTATCAACCATCCCGATAATTTCCATACTACACCTTTACAATTTTCTCATTAAAATTAACCTCCAAAATTTTTTGCGTTTTCTATAGAGTGTCGAACGTATTAGTGCGATAATATCCGAGTATGATCTTTGTTCTTATGTGACAAAGTACGCGTCGGGAGTGCCGTATAAGATATCGTGCGATAATAAATAATCGGATTTTCGCAAAGTAAATTGTATATATTGAAAGGAAAAGGAGGCTCAGGACGGGCATCTGGTATCAGCAGAGCAGCTTTGAGGTATAAATACCTCAATTTTTGTAAAATTTAATGATTTTTTATATTTATAGTATTAATTTTGTAATTTTTACATCTATTATTTGTATAAATTTACTAAATTTTTGTTACAGTGTACACACGGCAGAATGTCGATCGATGCGTATTCCGTGCGATAATTCGAGTTTTATTTTTGTCATAACATGACAAAATACGCGTCGGGAGTGCCGTTTAAAGTGCCGTGCGATTCGCGTCGCGAAATCGTGTGTGAATACTTTGACGACCACTGAGAGGAGGAGGAGGAGGCTCAGGAGGAGCATCAGGCGCCGGCGGAGCAACGCTTAGGTAATTATTTATTTATTTGTTATTCGCAAAATACTGCATATAAAATATTATATAATGTAGCGCATATAAAATATTTAAAATACTTTAAATATTTATAATAGGAAATTAATATTCATCATTCTTAGAAATTTTTTACATATTATTTTAACTAATTAAACTTTTTTTTGTATTCAAAAAATATATTTTTGAAAATTTTAATTCTTTAAACGTGTGCATAAATAAACGAATATAAAGTTTAATGTGCGCAGTAATTATTTTATAAATATTAATTATTTCAAACACTAATCTGCATTTATTTTTTTATTTTACAGATCAACTTTGTGCGCGTAATCGGTGCTAAATATATTCGTTCCGTCGTATAGTATAACAAAATGCGCATCGGGAGTGCCGTTAATGCCGGGAGTTATAGCGAATCTATAGATGAACGCATTTTTGCTGTGTGACAAATATTGGGACACGATTTTTTTTTACTTTGGGCTTGGCTCGGGGGAGGGAAAGGTCGGTTTCAATCATAAAATCTCGACTACGGCAAAGATATCTTTGGTGTCAAACATAAAAGTCAGACCTGATGAAGGTAATCGTGAAAGGCTACCGTGGTTAGTCAATGGCAACCGATTGCTTTTCAGATGCCTTGTATCTAGTCGGTTGATTGGATGACTAATCGCACCTCATCTTCTTCGAGCTTACCTTTGCCCTCTGTTTTGAGAGAATCGTGCCCCAATTGGTAAATGTGGTCGTCTGAAACGCGGACGGAATTCGCGCGTAACGTCACAGCTTTACATACACAATTCGATTCGATTCGCCTGTGGCGTCGGGAGTGCCGTTTTAAGTATCGCGCGATTTTCGTATTCAGGTACGCATGCGAGCAACACATGCGCCGCGAACGCGTGTGATTCAATGTGAGTGCTTCGAAGGACCACTGAGAGGAGGAGGAGGCTCAGAAGGAGCATCGGGCGCCGGCGGAGCAACTTTAGGTACAAACTTTTTGAATAATTTAATATTAAAAATTTTGAAATACATATATGTATGTAAATATAAATTAAAAATAAAAAGAATATGTTTTACACAAACGCGACAAAAATTTAAAATTTATGTTATATTCGAAATAATTTATTTAATAAAAGAGCGGACTTTTTATTATCGATTTTGAAATATATTTAGTCTTGCTACACTTGAATTTCTTCGGAATCTTTCTTAGTCTATGCATCCGTGGTCCCATGGCTTAATTGATTTCATGGTCGAGCACGAAAATTCGAAATTCGTGGTTCCATTGATAATGGTCGAGCACGAATCTCGATCAATGTTAATATTGATCGACCATGAAATAATGGTCGACTATCAACACAAATTTTAGAGCTCTGCGCTAAGCGTTTTATAAAAACCACCGCTCTTAAATTTTTTATGTCGAGAGATACAATTTACGAAAGTGCGTATAATATAATAATGCGATGTAAAAATACGTAATGGCCGCTAATTTTTGGACACTTCTCGTCCATTAAATGCCGCATCGCGTCGCAATTGTAATTACCTGCCCGGTGAACGGAAGGGTTCGAGCGTAACGCAGTCGGTGCAGTGTCTAACGATTCATACACTTCACTAATTAGTGAATGCGCTCGAGTGGTCGGTGAAGATATGCCCGCGCGACGAGCGCGAAATTAGAATTTCCGTGGGGCGTCCCCCTCCTCTCCGACGCGATGCATCTGGCGCGACGTTTGTTCTTTCCAACCTTGTTCCACGCCGGCGGAACTAATTTTCGAGAAGAGCCCACGTTACATGAGCCCAATGAACTTGCGCGTACAAATTGGAAAAAGGAATGAGCGTAACGCGATTCGCGAACTTGATTCTCGTGGCTCACGCGAGTGGACTCTGCGAGCAAATCTAAGCCACGATCTTCTTGTTTGCAATGGTCTATTTTATGATGCAGTGTGGAAATTTTTATCCCGTATATCCAAACTAAGAAATTTTGAACAAAGAGATGCAATCTCTTTAGTCTATTATTTAAAAAATTTATTCTAGATTATTTAAAAAAAAAAAAAAAACTGAGAGACATTTTATGTATTGAAATATTTATCCATCAAGTACAATCCAAATAAATGGATTTAGTCAATCTTTCTTAATGTTTACAGTTTAGTTTAGCTTTTCGTATTATGTACATATGATATCTAAAGCCTTTGAAAAATAATAAAATTCTTTGCAATCTTGCCCAATTTTTCACAACAAATTTTATCGATGCGAGACAGCAGAAAAGAAAATCTATGTAGATCCCGTGTCACATAATTTTACATCATAATGATGCATAAAGGGAAGGGTTTCATAAAAAAAACTATATAACACTATTCAACTTGTATTCATTCGTCTGAAAAGAAATCTAATCCACGTGAAGGATATAAACTTGTTACTCGCCAACATTCGCTTTTCTTCGGGCAACCTGTGTATCCGGGAGCGATCCTATCAGCGCGATACACTCGCTTACGTGTGATAAGGCAGCGCCTTATGCGGCCACCTTTATTGGAAAGGAACAGCAATAGAGAGATTATAGTCGAATATATATGTATACGTGTATACACCCTCGTATGTGTGTGACAAGTGCACATTGTTAAGCGATAAAGGACATACGCGTTTGAATAGCGATGCGGTTATCGAAAAATTTCAGTGACAATCTATCTAGATAAATTGCTTTCTAACCATCTAATATCCTCTCAGATGAGCCATAACACACTCATTCTTATAAAAAAAGTCGAATTCTTATGCTTGTCGTGCTTTTAGTACTTTTATTGATAAGAATCAATATTGATATAATATTTATTATTTTCAACAACAACAGAATATAATCGTTTGAGGAATGTATATATATATATATATATATTAAAAAAGCACTAAAAAATATATAAAACATATACTATTTATTATGCAATAAATGCGCGTGAATGTATGATAATCATCATTCATGACAAGGATAATTAACGTAAAATTTATAACGTTACATCCGTCATCGTTCATCGAAAACGGGTATGCTGGTGTCATTATAAAATATGAAGAAAATTGCGTATCGATCGGCGCCTCGTCTCTCCTCTCCCCCGTTATTAGCACTCTTCGATATATTAACCAGCTAATGCGATTTACATCATCGGCGTTCTCGTTAACGTAATCATTTCTTCTCGAGGCACGCTCTTGTCGATCTCATCGCGCGTTAATCAATCGTCGTCGTTAACAAGCAATAAATAATTAATTATTTAAAATTAATTATACAAAAAGTTATTAATAAATAAGAAAAGCTTATTAATTAAAGTGCACTTACATTTTTACAAACGTGTCTTTCTCGAAGGATATTGAGTAATTAAAATATTATTAGAACTTGTTTTACATTTTTTTAATTTCATGAAAATGGTTGATATATAATATTAACTGAATCACTTGATCCATTACACGGTGTCTTCTAAATGTAAGACGTTTTAATTATCGCTCAACGTATCAGTCATCTTTAAGGAATAATTAAAGAAGCACCATCTTCTCTCTCTCTCTCTCAACGACGTCGCCGCAGTCACTTTCTGCGGAACTTAGTTCATATCGGTGGAAGTTTGATGGGTTATCGTTAATTTCCCTAGAGAGGTGCACCCTGACCAAATTCCTTATCAATTTCTCTTGGCACTCTCGTAGAAAGGTAGGCGAATTGTGGTCTGCGTCTGGTGACGTTTTTTTTTGCCAATTCAACTATTCTGCTCGAAAATCACATCACGTGACTCGATTACTCTTAACATTTACCCAGTTCGTTTATATATGTCACAAACTGGCGGTGAATTTCATTTTTTAGGAAATATTGAATTGAACAAACTGTCTCTTTTTGGATTGAAAAAACAACAATTTTATATAACATTAATGCTTTATGTAATAACGCATTTGTTTCTATAATTATTACTATTTAGAATATCACAATTTGATCAGGTTGAAATAAATAATTTTCTCTTGTCCTAAAAATTGGAAAATTTTTCGCACGATTTAATGTATGAAATACGCATTTTAAGAGTAATATAAATCCATTTTGGTCAATGCTATTTTATATACGTAGTCATTTTAAAACCAAATTGTTTTTGAGATAATGTTTAAATTATTTTTATATAATTTTTATATCAGTAAAATGATAAGTAGAAAAAAATTAATATGTAATGCATTTAATATAATGAGAATACCGATTTTTTGCTATTCCTTATTATATCTTATATTGTTGTTATGCACACGCTTTAAAATATAATTTTATATTTTACTGCAAAGGGAGATTAAATGTATGTATCGTTTTAAAAATAAATCAAATATTTGGAATATTTGAACACATGCATATTTTATATTAAACGTTGAAATAAATTTTTATTAATCGTCGACATGTGCTTAAATTAAACGGGAGATCACATTGATGTATATATATATATATATAGATATATATATATATATATTACATTTTTATGTTATTTTGCAAATTTTGTGATTTCCTATGTATTCAATAAATTCATAAAGTGAACATCCGCGTTGCGAGGCTCACCTCGTTTCATTTCCTGACAAAATCCAATTGAAAATAATCTTCAGGGGCCGCATTAACAAGCTCTGTAATTAAGCCCCAATTCGTGCATTCGTTAATGAACCGCCCTTGTTCTGAAATAGCTTAATACTGGTGGTTATTTTAAAGTAATTTCACGAAGACACGGTTTGATTGCTGTCTCTCCTCTCCTTCTTTTCCCCTGATCCAAGAATCTTTAGCCTGGTTCACTTTTCAACGACCCTTCGCGCTTCAAAAGAGAAAAGAGAGCGAAAGTGTGGTACGATGAGCCAGATTAGCGAGAGATCGGAGGTATTTTCTTTAATTCTGCGAGAGTTGCGTTTAAAAATTTCATACATGTAGAGACGTGAGTGCCGCGATTCGATCGCGCGATCAATTTATTTCTCTAGAATAATTTATTTTTGTTTATTTATGACTGGCCAAGCTTCGCATTAACATTCTGTGCGCGCATCTTGAACTTGTAACATCCACAAATTTAATATCAAGAGACATGGTAAATAGTATTTTTCATATCCAGTACCGTGAAATATGTAATATTCCGAAAAAAACTACCGAGTGTTTTTTTCTCTGCAGCTTCCTTAAATTAATTTGCAGACAACATTTCTTCAAAAATGTCGAGAAAAATTTTTTATATTTTTTAAATTTCTAACATTATAAATTTTTGCAATTAAACTTGATGAAATTTAAAATCTATTTAAAATTAAGTAAAAATTATGATTATTATTTTATTAAGTTATTACATTAATTGAGAAACTCTTTTCTAATTGTTAATTTCTGAAAAATTGTAAATTCTTGGATTCGTTGAAAAAAATCGAGTAATTAAAGAAAAATAATGGAAAAAAATACTTGGTGGTTTCATATTGTACAAAGCATTGGTACATGTTTTTTATGAGAAAAGAAAACTCCCTTTTTTAATAATTGGTATACTTTCAAATAATTAAATTCTCTTTTGCATGATTTTATTTGTGCGCATTCGTTATTTTTCCAAGCTATTTTTCTATATGTTACAAAAATATTTAACGCCGAAACGGAAAGCCTGGGGCTTCTTCCGGCTCAGTACCGCTGTACAGTACAGTTAACGACAGTAACGTCGGCCGGCAAATTCCTCTCCGGCGCGCTTTAATGCGGCGCAACAGGGTCGACGGCGCGTAGCCGTAAATCGCAATCAGTTTAATGCGGCTTGCATGTTGCAGTTACGAAACGAGTCCGCAAACTGCGACGGCTGTACCGCGCGACGCTCTAGCGAAAGAATACAATAATAAGGATACCGCGGTCGCGAAAAAATGGTGGTAAAGAGAGAAAGAGAGAGAGGAAGAAAAATGGAGGGCGGAAAGGTCGAGCGAGGAAAGAAGGGAATCGGATGCGCCGATCGATTAGCTCTCAACTCCGCTTTTCTCGGTCGCTGGAGCTTCTCGTGAACGCAATTATGACTTACTCTTCCTCCCTCTTTCTCTCTCTCTTTCTCTCTGCCGTTTCCTCGACTGTGCTCAAGTAACGCGTCTCTTTTTCATTCGCCTTCTTTCTCGCTACCTGTTTTCTCTCCCTCATGCCGTCAGGAGTCATAAGAAGTATCCTTGGCTCCTTGGCTTCGCAGTGCTTGGTCTATTTTGTCTCTTGTCTGTTCTCTTCTTATTACTTTCTCCTTCTCGTCTCTCCGCGTTCTCATTTGCGCACAGGATTTCTCGCGCGCGGCTCTTTCGATCTGCCCCCGCCTCTTTATATTTCCGGCTGCTACGTTCCTATCATTCTCCGGCTGGGATTCTGCTCTAGCAATTATTTTAGCCACGGTGATGGCGCGGAAATTGAAATAGAGGTCTTTTTGCGCTTTCTGTTTTTCACCGCATAAAAATGATTGCGATAGAACATCTTCATTAAGACCTGGAATTCAAAAGATCCTCACCGCTATGTTTTTGCGCGAAAGATAATTCTAGCCGCTGAGTTAATTACATATTCTTCGCGACCACAAAGTTCCATGTAATTTTATTTAACAATTTTCATTACAACGTATTTAATTTTATTATCGTAAATACGATCTCTGTAAGTTTTTACTTTTATAAAAATTTAAATTATATTTGAACAAATATTTTTATCAAATTTTACGATAACGATCTGACGAATAATAGCGATCAGTGATTTTTTCTCCTCGACAGACATGTAACGTAGAAATGCAACAAGTTAAAGTTGCAGGATATTTTTGTCACATGGCAGTAAAAAGCCAACATTTAATATTTCATACAAGGAGCTTCTGATCGGGCTATTGTGCAGAGAGAATATTAATCCGTCAGCAAATCCACTCTAACTTTCGTATTCGCTGCTCGAGCTCGCCTCGCCATACATTCAAATCGTTATTCGCTGTTCGTTATTCAGGGATCCGTTCGTGGGCCGAATCGCAAGCATTAACCCCCCTCTTATATGTTCGCGCACGGATGGGTATCGTCGATTACGGTTGAAATCCGAACCGGAGATCTGCCGCTCATCTCATCCGGGTAAACTTTAATTGCGTCCTGTTTAAATTGCCATTAGCGTAACCAATCTCTATTTAAAAATGCGCACACATTGCGCCACGTCTTTCTGCTACTTCGCCGGCTTCGGCTTTCCGTTCCCCCTTTATGGCGGATATTGTTATTCCGTTCACGCGACGATAATGGAGTTTTCAGGCCGCGAGTTGCTGCCCGTCTTAAACTCCACGTTCGTATTTTTCGCGACGGCCAACCAAGACCAGCACACGTAGCTTTCCCTCGCGCACCTTCCACCTCGCAGACGCGCCCATTTCTCCCGACTCTCTCTATCCCTTCGCAAATCACTCTTACAGATGCTCCCTTCTTGATAGATTCCTCCACGCGCGTCGTAATCTAATGATGCAAAATTAAATCTTTTCGGAAAATCACAGTTAGGGAGTATAGCTAGTCGAAAATTGTGTCGTATTCAGTTTATACGAGCTATACAAAATTCACTTTGCTTGCTTTTAGTATAAGCTCTTTACAGAAGAATAATGTAAGTCGATAGCAAATTCTCTAAATTTATTTTATGTAATTGTTTTTCAAGATTTCTTATTAATTATTTCACAAATTTTTGAGAACAAATTTCTCAAATTTGCCGAAGATCGATGATAAAATTTGATAATGTGAAATATATAGTTTTAATGGTCCCTTTCGAGCAATAGCTTATCTCGTCTACGATTAAGAATATATTCCTGCTTGATCCGCCGTTAAGCCGATTTCCTGTATCCACCTACGATAAAAGGGTCATTCGATTTGTTCGATCAGATTCCAGTATCCTATCTCTCGACGTTCTACTCTACGGTCTCCTTTCCTGCTCTGTCCCATTTTTAATTGCATAGATTTTCCAGATCCTACACGCTAAGCTTTATTGTATTAGAATTCAAGCAGGATGCTTTCTAGGTTTCAAGTTTATATCTCATTTTAATCTACCGCGCTAAATCTGTATCTCGAACTATTTATTATTTAACTGAAGTTGCACGTCGATATTTAATCTTAAATTATTTGCTATTTGTTTATAAATTGATAGCATTAACCTTATTGATCGTTTTAAATCGCTAAATAATTAGTAAGAAAATATAAAATGAGATAATTTAGGGCAAAAAATATAACATTTGCATATATATATATAATTCGTAAAAAGGACACTAATGATAATGAAAAATGTTAAGTAGAAATTCGCATACTTCGCTTTTCGCTCGTTGGTCTGTTTCACGATCAGTCATTCTACTGACAGTGAACGACGCAAAAGCACTTAAGTTCATATAGATCGATAAAATAATCTGTCACCCTGCGCTTCGCTGATAACTCTTGGTTTTAAAGTGAAGTGTGTATAACGCCGCACATGCGCTATATATATATATATATATATATATATATATATATATATATATGTGTGTGTATATGTTTTATTAATTTATTTTAATTTTTAATAAAAATTTGTTTATATTTAACTTTTGATAATTTGATTCAACTTATAAACTGAAACATCACTCTATTTATTTGTAATAATATTATTATTAATAAATATCGAGTAATCTTTTGTGCGAATACATGAAGAATACTACGAAATGTTTTGTTAGGAAGAAGCAAATTAGTAAAGAGTAGAAATAATGGCATTGATATACGCAATATATGTGCAATGCGCATATGTAGGTATACATAAGTTTCTGGGTGGTTGCTATCATGTATTTGGTGATTTGCTGCTACAATTATCGCCGGCAATATATAAGGGGCGTAAGCATGGAGATGGCAATCCATCACGAATGTTTCCACTTTAGGCATCCGCACCGGATCGTTCCGACGGAACACCGTCAGATCCCCTCTCTCATCGAATCAGCTTTTACGTCTAACAGAGAGGAGTGAAAGAGAGTAGAACAAGGATTTATTTCATATCCTAGGACGCGTAAGCTCTCGTAGAACACATAAAACAAAAAGAAAAAGCAGATAAAAATAAGATGAATAGCGGTATAAAAAAAAAAAGAAAAAAGAAGAGAGAAAACTAAATTTATTTATTATTAAAAAAAAAGATATATACATCATAATTTGTGGAAAAAAGTTTTGAAGGGCAACAGGCCAAAGTATATGTGGACGATAAAGGAATCTCATACCCCTGTCGAGCTGGTCCCTCCACCTTGCACAAGTAAAAAAACCAACAGCGCAAAATTATAAGCTATTTATGAGCTTTCATATTTCGCAAATTAAAATTTTTGAGCTCATCACGCTGAGCATGAATTTAATGTTTTTTGTGGGGGGCTGAGTCGATATCGACTCAGCCCCCTCAGCTTAAAAATAAAAATATTGAATCAATCTTTGCGGTAGAATTAAGAGCTATTTATGAGTTTTTGAACTGATATAGTTTCGATTTTTAAGCTCACCCCCTTAGTCCTCAAACAACCCTTAATCGATATCGACTCAGCCCCCTCAGCTTAAAAATAAAAATATTGAATCAATCTTTGCGGTAGAATTAAGAGCTATTTATGAGTTTTTGAACTGATATAGTTTCGATTTTTAAGCTCACCCCCTTAGTCCTCAAACAACCCTTAATTGATGGAACTCGAGAGAGAAGTACTAGAAAAAGAAAAAATACATTATATTTCAAACGTAGTATAAAATTCCAAGAATAAATCTTTAAAATATGCGCATTTTGATTATTGAGTTGCAATCTTTTTACAAAAAAACCACCTCTCATCTTCCCGACACAAGAGAGAACTATTGGTTTTTTTATTTGTGCATGGCGGGGGGGGGGGGAGGGCAGCAGCTCGACAGGGGTGAATCTCATATATTCGTGTACATGCATCTTAATAGCGCAGGAGATCTGATTTGCATAAATTTATGCCGACTCGGCACTAACTCGTTATCGAATTACCGAGCGTTTCGCGCACTCCATCTCCACTAGCCGCCCGTATTCGTAGCAGTAGTCCGACTTGCGAATCGCGCGAATACTCACCGCTGGTAAGATTAGATTTGGCTCAGCTCGGCGCGTCCTTCAAAGAGCCGGCGCACGGAAGAAGTTTTACGTCTGACGGAAATCGATACGGCACGGAAACTGTTTTACAGCGATTCTCGCGCGATCCTAGAGCCAAACGGCGGGACGAGTTTAATGGCCATGCAGGTTCTTATAAACCTCCGAACGATTTTGTGAGAGGAAAGATTAAAGACACCGTGTGATAAATTGTCGTTGAAGGATTAACAAAATGCGGCTATCGTGGCGACGTAGAAATGTCCTTTTATTTAACCGCAATAATAATGATCTTAGCGATTTCAAATACTTTGCTTATACTGCTACACATAAAGCTTCAGATAATCTACAATAAAATTCTAGATAAAATTTTTTTGTTTTGTAAGAAAATATTTGAAGAATTGAAATGAATAACAAATCAACGCATATTTCTATTTATCCCGATAAAATCTCTCGATAAAATGTTTCTAGGTGACTATAAAATATTATTCTGTAATATTTAAGATACAAATTTTTTGAATGAATGGTTCTTTTACTGCGCTATTGTTATTTTTTTCTTATTTTCTCATTAACATAGGTATATGCAAGGTTTCACTGGGAAGGGATGGCTACTTTGAGGTATCTCAAACAATATATGTTATATACATATGTGTGTATTCTGAATTTTTTTAATATTTTCTGTGTCACGCGACACAAAATTATGAATAAAATTCTATTTTGTCGCGAATTATGTTTAAAGTGAGTTTAAATCAACAATTGAAAAGTGAAAAATCAAATGTATTTCCTTAGTGAAATTTACATAGTAATCGAGAATAACTAATATTTTCTTAGTCAAGTTTACATAGTGATCGATAATAACTTGTATTGACGTAAAGGGGGAAAAAGAGACATTTTGAATTATACACGCAGAACTGGAGAACATTATGTAACATTTCTCATAGATTTCCCCGCACAATTTGCGTGAATGTTGAATAAGATGTAATGTGATGTATTATCAATGAGAAAATAATGTAAAATCGGTAGCTGTTAACAAACGAAACTGCTGAAGAGATAAAAAATAAGCGCGCGCTTATACATATATTGGAGGGAAGAATTGTAGGGCGAAGTCGTACAAAAGACGTCAAGAGATTGGGAAAGCTCTTTTCGCATTCGCATCCGTGAAAAACCCTATTTTATGAGGAAGTAAAGGGAAAAAATAACGTACTAACGGCGAGTTTATCTTGCAAGAAAGAGTCTGGGGCGAGGACTGAATACATTCAATTCCAGCATTAGTTATAAATCGCACTTTATAAATAATTAAATCGCACCAACAGCATTCTATTCTTTAATTCCATGTACAGAAAATAATAACATTTTACACAACATAGAGGTAGAAATTGAAAAAGCTAGATGTAATGGTTAAATTTTTTTTCTTACGGTTTTCAAGAAAATGTAAATCGAAGAATTTTCCAGTACATTTCTGAAATATAATTAAACGCGTGCGCGATGTTTATGGCGATGAACGCAACAACGTTTTAACGCAACAAAAACACTTGAACGGTGTGTATTTTCACGTTATAAGCAGCGAGCGGGCGGGCGAAAGAATTCAACAAAATCCATTGAAATATCGTAGGTAGACGTCACCGGAAACTCGCGAGAGGTCACGAGTAATTTATAGTCTCTGACACACGGCGGTGACAGCGGAGAAAAGTTCCGCCGGCCGCTTTCCTCCGCAGTTCCATCGCGATGATACAACCTTCGATCGTAAAAACGATTTTTCCGTCGTCCGTCGTTGCTCGTGCCGCTTCCTGGCTAATATTTCGCAAAAATGTTCGGGGCCGCGGAGAATTATGACGTTTCTCCCGCAGGAGAAGTTCTGCGAGTTTTCGTTCGCGCGCGTACAATCGTACGTGCCGTTCGCGATGCACGATGTCTTTCTTATGGCGAATAAAATTACTATATTTATACCTTCGTGTCGAAATTCTACGGGTCTTAGCATTAAGGAGTGGGTCATTCGGTGGAAAATTTGTGGTATATCGATCGTCACCGTCTTCGCTCGAACGTCTCTGCCCGGGAATGCCCGGCTTGCAGTCGCGAAACTAGAGTTCCGCAAATCAGTTTCGCTTCAAATGTACTCAACAATGAACACTCTGGCCCCTAATTCCACCGCCCATTTAACGCTAAATGCGCCTGTCTGATGTTGATAGCGAGCGCTGTTTTCATATTAGGCAAATCAAAGGCAGATTCCAGAGATCATTTAACTGAAAATGCGTCACTAAACTGTAATAGTAGCGCAGGCCGTAACCAAGTGTAATGGCTGCGTCAGAACGTTAATAGAATCAAATATCCTATTACTATGAAAACTCGGAAATTGACAGCGATATAATGGTTACGGAATTATTTAGAGTTTAAATTATGGCTCGGGAAAAGAGAGGGAGCAATGAATAATTGAACATAACCGGGTGCCAAACTGTCGCGATGCATATGCATGAGCATCCTGTTGTTGAGCTTCCGTATCTCCTTCGCTCTGCTCTTCCTGGAAAATAAGATGCGCGATAGATCTATACAGGTGTTTATACCTCGCACACTTCCTCTTTCTTAAATATTCATATACATTAAAATTATTACAAATATAGCTTTAAAAATTTCTATCCTCAACATTTTTAGCACTTTTAAAAATAATTTCTATTATGCACAACAATTCCTATACGTACAATAATGTAACAAGATACAAACCGAGTTATAAAATTTTTTTTCTTTTTTCAATTACAAATTTTGCTGCATTTTGTCTATCGCTTCTAGCTTCCTCACTTTTCTCCTTTTCTGTGAAAAAGTTTTTTTATTTTAATATAAAGTTGAGCGTTTTCTCCTCACATTCTTACATGTTCCCTTCAGCCACAGATCCAAACACTGCACAATTTTATGGACACTCCTTCTTTCGTTCAATTGTTCACTATTTCCGACTCTTCCTCTTGCAATACTCTTTCGACGACAGTAGATACCGGGATCTAGTGGGATTCCGTTATCTAACCGTCTTTCCCGATCTCTTTCCTGCCGTCAGAATTTTACGTCGTTTCGCGTCGGGCGCGCATTAGCTTCCGCGCGTACTCGTATTACATTCATTTTTGTGAAACTAATCTGCCAGACTCGCCACTCGTCCCTTTCATTTATAATGCGGGAAGCCGTGATGTGCTTTTCGCGAAAGATCCACCTCTTTGTACGAAATCGAATGGCAGATAGTAAAAATTGGTAACGTGATACGCGTTCTCCGCTTACATCGTAAAATAAAATAACGGAAGTGATAATGCGATCGACTGTGCCGTCTCATCATTCCGCGCTTTTCGCACAAAAGACACATTTTACATTTTATAACGTGTGAAACTCATTTGTTTTAATTACTCAGTTTTATTTTTGTTCGCCAAAAATTTAATTTTGTTAAATCAAAATTTGTGCAGTTTTCTGCAAAATTTCATAGTTTTATGCGCAACTAAATATAATAAAAGTTTTAATTAACGCGAATTTAGTAAATTTTTTGATTTTTGTTAATTAACTATTTTTTAAAGCGTATTATTTGAAACATTTTAATGATATATAGGTTAATAATTGTAATTAAAGAGAATAATTTTCGAGAAACCTTTTATTAATATATAACATTTTAATTGCAAATTTTAAAAGTTTTATTTATGTACATGTTACTATAAAATAAATTCTACCGACATTCTTTTGCCCTCTCTTCCTTTTTACATGCAATTAGTTAGCAATTAGTTAGCAATTTTCAGAAATCTACATAAAAGTATTCAAATTGAGATTAACGTGACTCACTTTGGAACAATATCGCAAATATTCATCGGCGATCCTCATTGGTGTCGCACTTAATCGCGCTCATAATCTGCTCTTAGAACGACGGCGGACCGTTTTCCAGATGATCGACGATCTAACGAAAATGACTGCAGCCCTTAATGGATTTCCTATAACTCACGTCGCCGGGGCTCAGTTTCGTGTCCCGCTCACGTAAAATCTCCCCTAGAAAAAGATCGAAACCAGATTCCCCGTTGAGCTTTCGCGCGATAGCCGGTACGAAGAACTTTTCAAGCCACACGGGCCGAAAGTTTACGGACGTTGGGGAGAAGTTAGTGTCAATATCGTTTCACGTATGGCCGGGCAAGAATACGATAATGCATCCCGCTGCGGAAAGTCAATGCGCGTCGTGCTCCGATAGGCTGGATCAACGAAAGCTCGGCACTCGAGTTTCAAGAGGTGAAGCGAAGAAGCGGCGCTAAGGGCAGATAAAGTGCGATACTTTGTCAGCGTTAGGAATCGATAACGACCTCTTGAATTTGCCCATTATCGATTCCAAACGCCGTCGGGTATGCCGGCGAAATATCGTTCTTCTTGGATGATAAAATTTGACTCGGGATCATTTCCGTCGGTCATTTAAGAATAGATATAGATTGTCGCGCGTTTTTTTTTCTCTCGGAATATAAATTCTCCCTGCTTTCGGCACTAAATGCTCTACATACGAAATTTAGGAAAACTAGTCTCTGCACTTTTGAAGAGATTTCTGGCAAATATAATTTACATTAGCTCGCGGAATTGACGAGTTTTGGAATATTCACCGTTCGAGATATTTGGAAATGCATTGGAATTTTTGAGATGCTCACAATTTTATCATTGTGCGTAAACATTTTAGTGAAATGAAAACTGTACGGGAAACTCAGAAGAAGCAAAATTATTGGAATATTTCGCCAAAAATGTACGACTCCGATCCAATCTTCGCTGAAATACTAATTGTAGCGAACGCGAGCGTAACATTTTGAGCAATTTTGCGTATTAATCGGAACACTTCGCGCTTTGAATGTGACAGATCGATTCAAATCGGGCAACGACGTTCGACGTGCATGTATATCATCCAGATAAATGCAATTCCGCGAACTGCTAACGAAGTACGAGCGGTCTAACCCGCTACCTCGATATACGCAGCGGGCGAAAGTCGCTGAGTAACGAGATTTTACGCCGCACACATTAATAGTGTTTACGTGAAGTATCGAATCGGCTGTTTCCCGTTCTGGATGTAACGCGAATGCTATATCTAAGCCTTCGCCACTTCATTGCAATGGTCAGAAATTAGTCCAATAATTATAAGAGAAAGATAGAACATTTAAATTATTCATAATTCTACTTTGGATTTATGTATTCAAAAAGGCATAGCATATAATGATATTATTTATCATAAGGTATGGACACCGCTGAAACTATAATAACGCAGAATTTTAAAGTTCCTTTTTAATGGATTAACAATTTTATCGTCACAAGTGATCTAATATTAGTGAATTAAATTAAATTAAACTTAGAATTAAATTAAAACTATCAGCATATATTTTTATTTAATATATTATTTAAAAGTATTGCTTTTTCTCTTTTACACACATATAGATTTATTTATACAGATAAAAATGTAAAAAGAGTCGTGCGCAGCTGAATTGCAAAAGGAAATATTATAGTCTGATTAAAAGCAAAATGGTGTTGTATATATATTATAGAGATTATAATAATATGACAATAGTATATATTTATTTAAATGCAACGAGGCATTATAATTAATACTGCTATTATATCTGTAAGGGAACGTTTCTACTTTGTTCTCCAAGCTCGATGAAAAACAAACCGCTGCAATGTCGCGGCGAAAAACATATTTTCACGCGGCGCAAACACTGTGCGAGTGTTCGGCGCTGGTGGACAAAAATCATCGTGTGCTGGCAATTCTCAATTTACCCCCTTTTTTTTTATCAAAAGTGTTACGCCAGGCATGCGAGATTTGTGATGTGCTCGATTTTCAGAAGCGGAGAAAGAGAGCGGAATGGTTGGTCAACAATGTTTCCTGTCCGAGTATGAATAGAAAAATGGCTCGCTATTGCGTTATAATTTCCGTAGCTATTCATGCAATAAAGATCGATTGTAGTGCAATACACTGCATCAAGTACTGCATTATGACTGTATCAACATCTCGCAAATGCAAGGTTTGCGCAGGGGTTAATCGTGGAAAGAGCAATTGAATTTTGGTTACTGACACGAATAATAGAGCGGAAGTGCAAATTTGATTAGTAAGCTAGTTAGAACTAATCAGAGGTGATTAAATTCTCGTTGTAAATTTACATAATTTGTGATCATAGAAAATCTACCTTATATATAATATAAAATTTATGAAAATGAAACCATATCAAATTACGTATAAGAATATGCAGTTCTTGCAAAAAGCAAACGATCGAATTCAAGTCCTTTTTAATTTCGGGATAAAGTGGATTACTTCGATAACTTCTAATTTTAAAATGTACAACAAACGTAGTTATATCGATTTGACCAATTGATTTATGCATTTGATGCTACTGCATCTCTTTATTACACTTGAAATCATGCACGCATCGCTTGATATGCTCAAGTATCGGTATTCAAATCGTATGAAAAGACGGGAATTTATTTTGTAATCTGAATTCTTGTATAATCGAGAGAACTTTTAAGTAACCCGAAATCGTCAAATATATGAATTTGAATAGAATTCGACTCGGTTAAAGCAGATTCGCGTCGAACGCATCGGATACCGGGAAATGTGTGGAAATAAAAGATACCGAGAACTCCACCACATCCACAGTGATATGATCTGCTGCTATCTTCAACGAAATAATCCATTTTGTTGTTTCAAAGGATCGTGTTACTCAGCGTCATGAATGAACATACATGGAAACATACATTCAATACGCAGTGAGAGGATTTTATATAAAAAAAATGTAACGTAGGAAATAAAGCGTATTCAGTGAAAACAGCATTAGTGCAAACAGCATTAATAACAAAACAATAAAAATTCATTCTCATTCTCTCGCTTTTCTCTTTTCATACACGCTGTGCAATGTTGATGCACTGATCGAGCAAAAAGTTCAGTCCGTTATTTATCTTATTGTACGAATCATGAAGTCGTCATCGGGTACTATCGAACATTGGGCGGCTGAATAGCTCGCGTTTAAGCGAGCGAAATAAACGTGAAAAAATTCAATAAAACGTTTGTCAAACATTGATTCGGCTCTGTGGCGCGTCGGAAAATAGCTTTTATAAAATAAGAAGCATGATATTTTCTATCGCAGAAAGATAAGCAAAAAATATTTTTTTTGAAAATATACGCTACGATATATACACGGAAAATCTGTTTGCGACACACACTTAAGTTTTTTCTCACGTATTAGAGTAATCCAATTGTTTCGGAAACAAAGATGGAAAAAATTTCAATTTTCTAACAATTTTTAGTCGAGTTGTTGCGAAAAGACAACAAATGCAATTCGTTTAATTGCAAATAAAATACGTATATTATTTTTGTTCTTTTTTCACTTATTTGTTTTTATTTGTTCTATTTCTTTTATTTATAAAAAAATTAGAGTATGCAACAGAATTCAAAGATAGTAGCAAAATTTATTTTGAAAGAAATTGTCTTCTCTCAGTTTTAACATATGTTCTGCTTGTTTATGCATATGCTAAATATTCCACAATTTTAATCCGCTTAAATCCGTACTTAGTATCGAAATATTAACTTTTAATATCTGATACGTTAAGAGAATTTTAAAAAACTGAATATTTTATTGGATATTTTATTTTAACAAAAAATATTATTTTTAACGTAAAAACATATAGATAAGATATAATTTGTTTTAGTAATACAAAATATATTTTACTAAATATTTTATTCATATTTTATTTGTAGTGTATAGCGTTAATTGGTTTGATGTTACAATAAATGAATCGTAATAATATTTAGAAAAAACTACAGAATTTAATTTCTTTATTCGCTCTTGTAACGAAATCGTAATTGAAAGGGATTTTTATTCTGTAAATTTAACTTAATTTCTTGGGAATAATTATTTCCTATCGGAGATGAATGTTCGAATGTTCGGGGCGGATACGTGAAATTGTAACCAATCTGATGAACGGTGAATCGACAAGACGTGAAGACTAATACTGTCAGCTAGCCGGCCGCTAGAATGAAGCAAGCGAAAATCAGCTTCGCCTCGCGGGATGAATGGCGGTCTAACTAGGACCGGTTTTCCGTCGTAGCCGCCTAATGCCGTAATTAAAAGCGATTAAACGAACGGAAACGCGACGCGGAATTCAAAACCGGCAATCAGCGGGAGTCGGTGAGAAAAAACACACGCGAGCAAGTAGATAGGGAGAAGAAAGCCAGAGGATTAGAGATAGGAGGGAAAATCAATATGTGTTACGGGCGATGTTCGGTGTTCGATCCCGACGCTGATGAAGGTTCGTAAAACACTTCTCTCGTCAGAAGACGGCAGTGCTCGGCACCCCGGACAGTGGTTGTCAAACTTGCCCTCGTCTAATGACTGGCATAACTGTCAAACTTTCCCTCCGCCTAGTGACGGTTATCTTGCTGCGATTTTTCGATGAGAAATATGTTCGCATCTATCAAGCTAGTTAAAAATCTCAGTCATGCATATTTTCTCAAAATTTTGAAACCAAAATGAGTTTATTTTTCTTCTAATGTTTAATTCCGTTTGTTGCGAAGTTTATATGTGTTTTTCCATTAAAAATTTCTTGGCAATTTTCTCATCTTATCCGCGTTAAAAAACATTAATTATTCACGTAATTGTTATTAATTATTGTAATTAAGATTAATTACTTCACGTTTGGGAAAATAACATGAGAGGATTCGTGAGATAGTTTAAAAGGGTGAAAAGCGTAAACTCAAACAATGCACTCGAACCACTGACGTTTTCGAAAGGCGGAGATTACAGCGGATTTCAAGCTGTTGTTTAATCAACCGCCGCGAACACAAAGCGCATTTTTATTTTACCACAAAAGATGTCTGATGCGTTATCTTTGCAAATCGTTGCACTATAAAAGTTATGTTTTATTTTACGTCGTATTTCTCTTTATTATTACATTTTTATTATTACTTTTTATTGTTTTTATATAATTGCTTTCACATAAAGAACAATTGTCTATCTGAAAGTTTTTAACTAAATCTTAAAAAAATATTTTTATGGTTTAAGTAAAGAATTTTAAACTATACTTAATTACATATATAAAATTTGATGCGGCAACATTGAATAATCTGCGTGGTATGTCAGACTTGTGGAGTCTTTTAACGTTTTGCAAATATTTTTACGCTATATTACTGAAAAGTAAGGAAATTCTTCTTTAAAAATCAGAAGTTTTAAGAAATATTCGTGGCATGTTATAAGGAAAATTTCACCTCATCGATTTCTATTGAGTTTGCTTCTCTTAAACTAAATTTTTTACATTTACAAAGGAATATTAAATTTTATGTATATTAATTATTGTCAATATTAATCAAAGATTATTATGCATGTGTTTTCTATATTATTTTTTTATTTTCAACAAATAAGACAAATTTAATCTATTTGATCTTTTTTTAAATACATTGTTTTATTATTTTTGATAATTAATTAGAATATGATTGCCTTATATTCATAATCATATTCATTTATTCATTGTCTTGTTTACAATAAATACGACAAATTAATTGTAAACAAATATAAATTACAATTATTAATATCTCACCAGAAGATGAGGCCGTCACATTTAATGAATGTATATTTGCAGTTCTTTGTTCTGTACGTACCTGAAAAGAAAGAAACGAACAAGTTAAATTACATAAAAAAGATAATATTCTAGATACATATGTAATTATAAACTTTTTAGATTTGTATAACTTTATTTAATCAAAAATTACGTATAAGTATGGAGAGATTCTAAAGTAGCGAAAGGACATATAATCAACTAAGCGTTTCAAATCTTTATTTATTTTAAAGTAGACGAGTTTTTTTATGAGAGAAAAACTGATTAAAGGATTAAGCAATGATATTATCAATATTAAAAACGTCGCGCTAAAAAAGAAATTTGGACTTGATTTTCACTTGGCACATGGAGGGATATGAAAGGAAAAACCGAGCTCGGCAGACAAAGATCAGGAGCGCCAACAGGGTTTAAAGCCTCTTAAACACGCCAGATATCGATATAGATCCGTTTGCTCGAATACACTGCGGGCAGGTACATGCGCGAGTGTATGTACATAAACATGCCTATTTCCAGCGAGACCTCTTTGATCCAATCCGACGCCATTGAGGGAGCCGTTGGGAGACACGATGGCTTTCGATCGTGTGCCCTGCTTCAAAAGCTCCGAAGATCGCGCTGTCGAGGGTCGCATGTCCCGTCACCGGCCTTCCAGCAGCCGGCTTACCGTCAATATCGCGTCAGATTAAATCCCCCGCCATTTTTTCGCGAACACGATCGCGTAACATTTTTCAAACACACCACTACAGTAAACAAGATGTTTTCAAGAGAAAATCGAACGAAAATCATCGTCTTTACCTTTCAGAGCGACGTTCATTTCCGTTAAACTCAATGCTGAGTTGAAAGCGAAAAACGATTGCAAGTAATTTTATTGCTTTTATTTAATTTTTACACTACTTCTGGACAGTTAAATCTTTTTATACGATAATGTTTAATTAAAAATTATTAGAAATACTTGACGGCGTAATATCAATGTGTGAATTCTTAAATTACTATAAGTTACTATAATTTTTTTGCGATGAATAAAATCTCATGTAATTTTATACCATTTTGAATATTTGATCTAGTATATTTTATTAAAGTCATCCACGATCAATTATTTTATGTACAATACATATTGCTACTTGGAAGATAGTTTGGATAGTTTTTGAGAAAACTTACAAATAATCCATCAATAGATAGTTTAAGATTTCACTCACTAAACGCCGGATGTTTTATTCCAAATAGAAAATTATTCAAAAAGTTAAACGATTAAGAAATTGAAATTTATTCTCTTGATTCTGATTCTTCGAACGAGAAGTTTTCATTGAGTTATGGCTTTATAACATCAAGGTACGGAAGTTATTTTCATATTTTATGACTAGAGTGAGTTTCGAGCATGCATTTGCATTTTAATTATTTCTTTATGGAAGTAAACATCTTCCTGATTAGGAAGTTTTGCTACTGCTTGCAAAGTAATAGAACGACAGTCTGGTTATAATAATTAATCTACACGGCGAAAAGCTTATAAGAAGCTGTAAAACCATATAATTTTATTATCGGTTTTAGAAATTACATAATTTATTTTCATAGCAGACATAAAAGTGAAATTTATCTATTACACAAATACTTAAATTTTAATTACTAATGATTATAATAAGGATCAAAATTCGATTATTATAATTTTCATTTGCATTGTGACATACTTATTATGTTAAATAGTTTATAAAATTTATCGCATATTCAAATTTTTCAAAGTTTCTTATATTATTTCAAGTTTTTTTTATTAAGAAACGCAGCAAAATATTTTCTATTTATATGCATTCTTTCATCGTGTAAATATATAACTTTGAAAAGTTGCAAAAAGATGCTTACAAAAGAAGGATTTTCTCGCAGATTTTGATAGTGGAGTAGTAATGAAATCTGAGTACCGCTTACTCAAACGACACGGAGAATTTATTGTGCAAGAAGTTCACGATAACTGGCGCGATCATACCGCGCGCGCAAAGCAGAAAGTTTCTATTACTATCTATTACTTTCAATAATGGCGCGATCTTGCCACGGAAGTAAGCCGCCGATCGCATATGAGAACACGTGATACCGCGCGCTCTTTGCTGTTCTCTACCCGTTAAACTACGGATCGTAATCGTTAGCCTCCTTCGCAAATTACATCGCCAAAAAGAAATATTGTATCACGGTTACGGTTATGTCGCGCGAAAACGCGCGGCAAACAGCTTTAATTAAAGAATAATCAGACTGTCCGAGCCATTTTGCCGCAATCATCGCGCCTGTCTTGTTTCGTAATTGCACAATGTAGTTTTAACCAGGCAGTGTCTAATGGCACGTGTATATTGCGCCACGATGATCAAACCGCGCTAACAGATTGTACTGCCAATAGGCTGATAGCTTTGAACAGCGAACTGTTCGCGTGTGCGCACATGTATGTACGTTCGAGGATATGCGTACACTTTGCACCAGGCTTTGCAGACGTGCATAAACAATTGTGAACACACACACTGGCCCTAGTTAATGGCACGTAGGGAATCCATATACCGCATTGTTCTCGCACGTTGGAAACACGTGTACAAATCTAGAATGTATATTTAATAAACACCTACAATAATCTCTGTACACGAAACTCAACAAATGTCGGAATTTTTCTAAAGTGAATCGGTAAATTTTACGTTTTGCTCACTAAAACATTTATCATCCGGAACGAAAGACTTTTCTAGTTTTCAAGATGAGCAGGAATTAAAATAAGTTCTCGAAAGTTCGGCGATTTATTTTAGGTGACTTAAAAATAAAGTCGAAACGCGTTTCTAAAATTATCGCTGATTAATCTCATTTCATTACGGCGTGCACTTTCCACGATGCGCTTGGCTCACGAGTTTGCTTCAAAGATTCAGTTTTATATTAATCCTAAAAATACTTTAGTGTTTAAATTCTGGATAGAGTAAACGTCTGTAGCAGCGCTTTTTCTCTGTATAATTTTTTACTCATTCGTAAAACACTCTTGAATTTATAGTCTCCTATTTCCATTGTTAGATTGTATCATTTTACGTACTTTTCCTTGCTGTTCCCATAAATTTTCGATGCACTGCCGTGCCAAGTGCCGTGCACTCTATTTTTTTTTTTTTTTTTCCCCTCTCAATTCGCTCTCGCACCGATTCCTTTCGATCGCTTTCACAACGCTTCTCTTCATCTTTTCGCGCTCACCCGGATTTCATTTCTCGCGCGATGATCTCTCACAGCTCTCCTCTTTCTCGATTTCTTTCGTGCCATTATTTTCTTACCGCGCCACATCTACCCCTTTTCTCATCCTCTCTCGTCTCCCCCGCAGCGTCATCTCGCGCGCTGCAACCCGCGTCCGATCTCACGCTATCCTCTTACGTGCCGCCGATTCTTTACCCGCGACACCCTTCGCCCATCCCACCCCACCTTACTCTTTCGACTGCGCGCGCGTGCGTTCTTTTCTTACTGTCCGGAGGACACTGGAATCGCATAAAGCTTTACGCCGGATTTTCCATGCCGCCATTTCCACCGGTCGCGATGAAAGGCGGTATCCGTCACGGCGGCACCGATCCGGCCGGAGAAATGGCGAGATCTCGCTTTGAACGAAGTCAGAACGAAATTTCCTGGGCTCCTTATCAAACGTTCTGATAGCAGATCGGCAATGGTGAAAAGGGTTCGCGAGCTTTCTGGAAAGTTATAAACGGGCCGATAGATGGAAGTGAGCGAGGGTGGACAGGGAAGAGCGATTTAGCGGGAGAAGAGAAGCGGACTACGGTTACAAGTCGCTGTTGTCTTCCCCGCTTGCGTTTATCCGGTAAGATAAATGTCTTCGGACTGCTTCTTCCGCCGGTACTTCTTGCTTCATCTATATCACCGCGACCTTCCAACGAGCGCGCATAAGTCGCAAGAAACCCGGATTCTCCCTTTGTTTCCGGCGAAAAGGACAAATAGCATGTTCGTTCTATGAAAAGGCAAAATCTCTTCGCGTAAGTTCGACCGGTTCCGTCATCGATCTTTAAAAGACATCTTCCTCTTTTTCTCTTACAACCAGAAATGCTTGTTTATGTTAAAATCAACGGCGTTTTCCAGAACGCATTTACGTCGTTATGCATGAGGCATTGTCTGCTGCGCACAAAGAATTCATCAACCGGCATTCGAGCGACGCTCTGTCGGATGATGCACTTTTACACAGGCAGGAGAGAGTAATGCTTTAGCTTGAAGGAAAATATGGTATACAATTTTAATGATATAAAATGCTCTTCCTAAATGATGTGATTACCTAGTTTGTTGTCGAACGGCGTAAGCTCCGTTGCGCGCCAGCGTCGACGATTGTTCAAAGAATTCTTATAAAACACGGGAAAATACGATACGGTGTATTTGGATTGTAAGATTAATGTAGCTCAAATATGATGCTCTTTGCGCTGGAAGCAGTTCTCATCGTGAAAAGAGCCGTAACAAATTCGGGGAAAATGTCGGACAAACTCAATTTCTGGAATAGCGTATAAAATAATAAATTGCAATTGTCATTTTCTACATAATCATAATATTTTACAATTTTATGTATAATCATGATGAGTTTTTTATGCAACGTGCACGCCAACGGGAAAAAAGGACACTGCAAATATAATTTGCCTAGGAAATGCGGTAATACCTTAAATGCAAAAATGAAAAACGCAATATGAAGTCGCAATATAAAAGTATAATTTTACATTTGTTTATCTTTTCCTAATATTAAGATTATATCTGTGGAAATTTATACACGCTTGTGTCTGTTATCTCTGCATATTATTGCAAAACAAAATTACAAAAGAGAAATAAAATTTTTAGAATTTAAAAGGAGTAAAGTTACGTAAAGTTTAAATTTAATCTTTCACATTTTCTTTCTCAACAAGTGTGATTGAGGTCATTGATTGTGATATTATTTGCGAATTACACGCGATTAAAATTCTAATGACTATTTAGATTAATATTAATAATATTAATATATTAATAGATTTATATTAATCATGTTAATGATGATTTGTCTATTTTCTTTCTAATTTACTTATCACATATTAACTATAGAAATTAATGTCTGAGAATCAGAGGGCGGCTCGTAATCTACAATTGCATTGCTGTTCGTGTTCAACGGCTTTTCTCTTTGTACATTGCGCATCAAGCATCACGGATCGCTTGCTTTTAGACTTATTGGCAAGTGCGTCCGATCAAACGGCTGACGGGGCATTAGCGTGAAATTACCGCTGAATCTTCCAGCGGCTTGCAGAAACGGCTATCGATTTAATTACATCTCTAGGGTGCGATTACACGAGCCAATTTGGAGGCCGATTTGAAATGTAATTGTCAGTCAAATCAAACGCCACTAGATTCACTATCGGACGAACTCTGTTTCAAAGCGCGTCCACGTAGTCGATAACAATTGTATCTTGTTTATTGACGCGCAGGAAGTACAGTGCAACGTAATCGATACACAAGTTAACTAATTGTTTACCAACTGTGTGCGAGCTCTATTACGTAGCTGAAACAGCAGTATCGAATCTTCCTAAAAAGAAATACAGGCCAACGAATTTACATCTCGCGTGCCATTTCGATATTTATCTGACTAATTAATTTAATTAAGCGTGGCTCTCTGATTACACTATTAATTTTCAGTCGCGGTGAACAAATAAAGAACATTCGTCGCGCATAATAATGACGAAATTACGAGAAGAAATCTTACAACATCACAAGATCGTTTCTGCGTATCTCGAGTTTCTTGTCGAATGCTCACGTTAAAGACCGCGAAGACTTTTAAGACATCCCATTTATCATGTTATCGCCCGTGTCTTGTCATATCTCGTCTAACAGCTGAAATCCGTCTTTGCTTTAAACGGCGTTTAAATCCCGCGAACATGCTCGCGCCCGGCGAAATGGCGAACGTAATATACTTACTGCACGTGGGGCGCGGTCCAGATGCGAAGGATGAGCTTTGCCTCTCGCGGTCCAGGTATTACGGAAGTTCAATGAACGGTGCATCGGGGCGCGCGGAGTTTATTTCTCCAAGACTATTGTTCAGGCGGTATATAATAGCGCATGATTCATGGATACTGACGTACAAGCCGGCCGTGAAGAAAAGGACCGAAATAAATCAGAGCGGCAAAAGTAATACCGGGCACGGCGTTGCATAAATCATGGCGCACGTGTTGCATATACCGCCTCGTGGAAGGGTATTAATGACTTATGGTGACGGACCGGAAGACCCGTTAAAGTAGTTTTGCTTAAAGGTCGGCCGAGAGTTAACGTTTTTAGACCAAAATCTGCAGCTCGGTTAAAGATATATGTATATATTTATTTTTATGTGTATATATATAGATATGTATGTGTGTATTTTTAACTAAAGAAATTCCGTCGAAGGATTTTGTCGCGTTTGCCGCTTCAATTATATACCAGTTCCACTTACTTCCGTTATTATATGCTGTTTGATAACAGATGCACACTGTTTGATAAAATATTAATTTTGTGCGTTTATAAATTAATAAAAAGAAAAGTAGAACGACAGAAGCAATAAGAATTAATAGGAAATAATTAAAAATTTCTCAGATATAATTATATATGATACAAAAAGAGAATATTTTAGAGCACAAAACGCATTTGGATAGCGCTGATATAATTAAGGAAATAAGTTTTCAAACTACACAAGTTAAGTAGTTCATTTTGGTGCACTGTGGAGTTACACACAGTGTATATGCAGCGTATACGGCACAAGAAAATCGTGGAGCGCTCGAGATAGCGACGACTGCCGCGCGGCGGTCTGTTTTTTGCGCCTAGGTTTCCACATTATCGGGCAAAGTTAATTAACGCATACGTTACACTGTGCACCGAGCGTCCCGTTTACAAGAGCCGTCTCAAAAAGCCTCTCAAGCTTAAAATTCCCGGCTCCGGATGCGCCGTCCACGCAAATACTTGTTTTATTCAAGACGAGACGCTATATTAATATGCGACCTCGCGGCACTCTGTCATGTCGCGATAAGTGAATAAATCGAGGGAAAGTCAATGCGGGGGACGTGACCAGACCACGCGGACGTGCCATTCGGATCGGGTGCATCCGCGAAAACGTCACAGCGATATCCGCCGATGGACAGCACACAATAGCACGCTAATACCGCAAAGCTAGCACGCGAAATAACGAGAAAATTGCGCGAATCACGCGAATCGATGAGTGGCAACCTCTATTGAAACCAAGCCAATTTCATTTGTCGGTCATTTCGGTAATAGGTCGCTCTTGAAGCCACAATAGTCCTTGCTTGTCTCGGAGCGTTAAAAAAAAATTTCAGCGTGGGTGTCTTTTATGATATTTGCTTCCTTCCTACTCTCTAGTTTAGTTCTTCTTCCGTGGCATCAATTTTTTTTACCACTCGATAATACGTATTTTCAAAAATCCGCGTGGCTCGCGAAATTTTGCAAAACATTTTCAATATTTCACGAAGATTTGTTATTTGAAGAATTTTATATTTTAAGCGCTTTGTGGTAATTTAAAAGCACCGTATAAAATATTGACGTTTCCGTCGGAGCAGAGCGGACTTTCCGGCGCAAAGGTTTTCAGCGCGGCTATAGCTGTGTTTTATTCATGACGAAACATACGCCATTAGATACATGTCTACGACGTGCACCGCAACATGGATGGCGTCGGACAATACCGCGGATAATGCGTTTTCTCGCAGGGTAAACGCGCACGTCAATTGACAGAAAATTGCCGTTCAAACTGCGTCGAAAATGTAATAGCGCGCGTACACCGTCACGAAGAAGATAGCTGTAACGCCGACGATATTGTGCGGCGTGGGTGGCGGATTTCGACGTAGCTTCACGCTCTTGGGAAATCTTTGTAAAATGAACCGACGATGTCGTTGCGTCATAATAAATGCATTGGCCGCGTCGATATCGCAAGAGAATTCTAGAAAATTAATTGCAGATATAAATTTCGTTATTATTGTCCATAATAGCTTGTCCATAATATTGATATATCATATAGATTAATTGATTAATATTCATATTCAATTTCGAATACAATGGATAACGGAAGTAATAATAAGACAAGGACGAGGGACGTCATAATAGTGTACAAATGTATCGCAGTAATTATGCTTTATGATAATTGTTTGCAAATACGCCTGAACGATTCATGAGCAATGCCGATAGCGAAAAGCGGGAGCTACCGTGCGTCCGGTTTATTAGCGTAAAAAGATAACATTATCAGTTTCAGTCTTTCTGCAGATATCTTTCTGATTTCGCGCACTAAGATCGTATCTATCCTCAGATACGATTATCTAGAGCGAAAGAAGCAACGTACGGATAGGGTGTAGAGTTGGAAGACATCGATGGGGCCGATATAATCGGATTCTGAGTATCCCGGATAAAGTCTGTTTGATTTCTCCCTCTGTCCAGCGGCATCAGCCATGCGGAATGAAGTCCTTACACGAACTATGCCCCGCATCAACTTTCCCACATCAGAGAACCTATATCTTCCCGGCTCCGATTTATTCCCGTAATAAGGACGGAAGTATTCCCCTTTGCGAAGTAGATTACCAAGACTCTCCCCGCGCGCCCTGAAAGAAACTGCGACGCTGGCACGCTCCTCTGCGAACGTCACAATCCAGAGATAACTTTATATTTTGTTTTTATATGACTTTCTTACGAGAACGATACTTTCATTATTCCTGGGAAGACATTTATAAGACACATCAACGAAACATTTAATTCCGCAGTTGTATTATAATATGAAAGATCTTATTTCATTCACATTTTTATCGTATAAATGTAAAGACACTAAAGAAAAAAAAAAAAAAAAAAAAAAACCATTGTGTAACTGTTGCCAATGTTGTTTATTAAAATAGTTTGAAAATACTCGGTTCTTTGCTCGATGCATAAACATGCAAATTGGTTTACCAGTGCTGGAAAAATACTTGGAAAAGTTTTAAAACACCGCTCACTATCCGAGTTATTGCAAGAAACAGGGCTGAACATCTGTCGGATTATCGCGGCATTACTGACGTTCGTAATACAGCGAAAGATGCTGCGAGACCGTCGTTACGCGTCTAAATGCACCTGCCAATAAAGAAATTGGAAAGGAATAGCGTGCCCGCATTGCAATCGCTAAAGCACCGTCGAAGTTAATTCGCATAAGGCGAATAGGGTGGACTATAATTTTCTATATATAGCTTGCCAGTAACTTTGAAGGTTGCCGTTTGATTTACGGCGAGTACGCTTTTATTAACCGTGCAGTTCGCCCAAACGGAATTGCGAAAGCCAATTTCGTTTATTGCCCGCTACGTAAAGTAAGAAAAGCGGCAGCTTTGCGGGCGCATTGTAAATTTGCACTGCAGTATATTTTTTTTTTTCACCAGATATTAACTGAATTGGCGCAAAACGTAGATTTTCCTAAAGGATTTTTAATTATCAGAAAAATTTTAATGCACATACATAATATATGTATTATAATATGTTATTTTTATTATATCTTGTTATGTTAAAAACTGTTGCTTTTTTATCATTGATAAATATGATATTCAATAATAAAAATAATGAGATAATTTTGATGCTTTATTCTGTGACGAGATATGATAGAAAATTAGTGTTGAAATTTGTCAACACTGATTAACTTCCCGATAAAATCTGCTACGCTTTACAATTAACGACGGGCATCTTGAGCCTGTCGCACATTAATCTTGCTTTTCGCGCGCGCTGCGTTTCACGCACCGTTAACATCGGGGCAGCTATCGGGGCTCCAGGCGGCTTGCCTATGGAATATCGAGAGATCGATCGTGCGAGAGGTCAGGCGCGAAACCATCCGAGAAATGCCACGTAGCCCTCTAAGATGGTAAAGCAAATAACGACAGAAAATCGGGCATCATCGTTGTTTGGATATCGCTCGAAACTTTTTCCGAAAAGAAAGTTTCACCCTTTTTGCCCCATGTCTGCCGTTACTAAAACTTAACGAGAAAGCCGTAAGATTTAGCTACGAGATGAAAAAGCGAAAGGGCGTCGCTGCTTGGGAACTATTCGGCGATCACGAATTGACGAGTTTGCGTAGCTCGACATCGAGCGCGACATCAGTGTCGTGCGTTCTGCTCTTCTTGTGCGTTTAAGTTTCACGCCGATAATGCTATAGTTTTACAACTTTGCGGTACTGGATGCGCGCGGATATAGAAACAGTCTTTCGCAACTTGCGAGAATAAGATGATATCATTAAAACTACTTTAACGAAAATTCGTAATTCGCGTAACAGTATTTTCGAGATAGATAAGATGAGCGTCTGCTGGAAGGCGGACGGTAATTCAAGATTATTAGATATTAGAAAATGTTTTCAATGCAAATTATAATATGAATATTATCTTTTCAATGAGATGGAATAATGTAAAGTAATTAAATGAGACGGTAATTGAATGTTTTTGTAAAATTAAAGTAGGCGATAATACCGAATGCCTTTAATGTTTGTTGCGGAACAAAGAATTTTGTTGCAATCTTCAAGATGGATTAATTAACGAAAGCAATTTAATTATTCCACAATTGTGTGTTATTTTAAAAAGGAATGTCACAACGTATTTAAATCGAGACAATGTCCGTCCGAATATCTAATAAGAAAAAAGATGAAGAAAACGTCGAAAAACGGGCATAAAAGAAAGCACGTAGCCGAAAACTTGTTCCACGGCATAGAATGTATTTGTGTCATTTTGCGGACGATGTTCTTTCATTTAATGTCACAGAAAACACTTAGGACGCATGTAACTAGAAACAGTCTGCGACTGTAGTTACTAAGTTTACTAAGCTTCTTTACTTAGTCAGTGAGACACTTACATTGAATTAATTACTAAGAGAATGAAAGGCCGAAAGGGAGAGAAAGAGAGAGAGAGAGAAAGACAGAGAATGCTCAAGAACCGCAAGAAGAATGTTAAAGAGAAACGCGGACATAGATAAAGAAAACTATCGTTTTCAACAAGTTCAGCTTCTCGTTCCGAGTTTCTAATTCTAATTATCTTACTATGAGAAGACGTATCTATCTGTGTTAGTAATTAAATTAACGTTTTTGTTTGTGCGTTTTCGCAGTCGTATTCAGATCGCGTATTCGACCGCGCGATGAAGCGATTCATCGTCGTGGCACTACGTCGTTTGTTGGGCACCTCGAGCAAACTGCTATCACAGTTTATTCGACCATTAATCATTTCAGAGCAGCTGAGGGGAGGAACAAGGCAGGCTTTAGCAACGGCTGCCACCGTTGTGGCTGCGATAAGAAAGCCTCGACTGTCTCGAAATGTCGAGAATTCTCGCATTCTCGCATTCTCGCATTCTCGCATCGCTATTGCATTTATTTCAAAAGATTCGGGAGCGCAATCTTTAGCAGGTTTATGCAAGATGGATCTTAAGATAATAATAGAAATTATATAATTATAATTGTCTATTAAAATAATTTGAATATTTCAATAATTTCACGGCTTTTATCTTTAGTTTTAAAAATTGTGGCATTGTTGTTTTAATTATATTTTATTTTGTGTGTTTAAACATTTTTAGAAAACATGTTTTGTAATTAAATGAGAAATATGTGCAGTTTTCCGAATAAACACATTTTGCGTTTTATGCGAGATAAAGCGGCAGTACCTTTTGGAGTGTGAGCGAAGAGCGAGTATTAAAAGAAGGAAATTGTCGCGTCGTTTCGGAGTTTTGTGTCATTAAGTTTAGTTTCATATTTCTGCATTTTGCTGTGCAGTAACGCGTAGAATTTATTATTCCTTTAATCGCCTGAATAATTTTCA
The DNA here is from genome assembly GCF_040581485.1 of Linepithema humile. Taxonomy (NCBI): domain Eukaryota; kingdom Metazoa; phylum Arthropoda; class Insecta; order Hymenoptera; family Formicidae; genus Linepithema; species Linepithema humile. Next base: position 31,970,607 of record NC_090129.1, on the reverse strand, counting down.
AGCCCAGCGAGCTAAACATGAACATTATTTACGAATGATCAAGTATGCTGTAATTATCAGATAAAACTCTTCTATATTTTACAATCTACTTTATACTCAATTTTATACTTAACTTACTAAATCTCAGAATTTAATTTCTATTTTACTCAATAATAAAATACGTGTCTATTATTAGTGAATAACGCAATTCAAAATTGATGAACAAGATCTTAATATGTTTAGTGGAATTTAGTAGAATTTTCTTCAAACAACTGAATTATATACAAAATACCTATCTATCTTTATTTCGAGATAATCTTGTTTTCGTTCGTTCACAAAATTCCCTTGGCAGTTTAGAAAAAATATCTCGCGTGAGGTAAATTTCCATACGAGAGGGCTATGTAACTATTACTGGCGAGACATAAGAACTTGGATATTCAATAAGACTCCTCTATCACTGTCGTCCCGTTTCCACACCCCCGCGGCGTGGATTATTTATTTTTCAACGTCAGTATAAAAGTATAAAGGTGCAGCTTACAAATTGCAAACAAGTATCAGATATGACTTATAAGATAAACTCGGAAAAGGAATGCACAAAGTAGGACAAAATCAGCTGATTTTATCGGCAAGTTATTCCAACGAGCGATTTCATTAATTTTTGAGTCAATTTCCATCTTCTACGATTTAACATTCGACTATTTGTCAGCTATAAATTTAAACGAACGCATTCGTCTTATGTAACTGACATAAATGCATCGTCAGCGCAGGAAATTGGCAACTGTTAATTACAGGCATTCCTTAGAGAGCCTGATTACTTCGTCGCGCTCATTTGCGCGCGTCTTTGCTAGGCGCGAATCGATGTGCTCGATGTTCACGTCATTTGATTGCTACAGCAATTTCTCTCCGCTCCGCTGACTCTTTTGTCATGAGAGAATTCATCGCTTACTATGACACTCTGTGTCCCACTTTTGCGGACGAAATATTTTCTCCCCGGTCTCACCAGACGTCCCGACGGAGTCGGAGATCAAACGACTTTGTCATCTATAGTCGCCTTCATCACTCGTCTCGAAATCGTTCTAGTTTATTAAATCACCTTTCCGCCCCGCCGTCGACATGCAAATTCACCCGCGCGCAAGTCTTCGCCGTGTCCCGCATTCTCGAGAAAGCGGAGAGAGAAGCGGGAGAGAAACGGTCGGCGTAATGCATCGTGTTGTGCCGCGAATAAAGAATTGCGAGTGTCATTGCGCGACATTTCCATTCTTCTCTTCTCCGCTTTTTGCAAAGTAAGTTGGGATTATTCCTGAATGAAAGCGGTATATACCACGCTCAGAAGTCGGTTTCCGATTGAGAAGCATGTTTAGTTTAGAAAATATATCGCTTTTCTCAACGTTGAAAATTTTACGTCTGTAAAATAATCTGCAAAAAAAATGATGCCACAGAAATCCAAAAGCAAATTGTATAATGTGACCCACTTTTGTTCCATCAAATAGAACTGAATTGTCTGTCGTCTGATATATTAATTTCGATAACATGTAGCGAGAACAGTTAATTTTATTTTATTGCATCTTTCTATCTATATATCTGTGTAAATATATTCACACTATATTATAATTTTACACAAGTGAATTGACAATTGTCTAGTCCGTTTGTCTTACTTGCGGTGCTACATGAATTTGAAATGAGAAACCGTTCTCTGAATAATTCGTTCTATAAATGTAAGACATATATAAGCATATGTAAATTTATTTATGGATATTCTGCTTCATTACAACACTACAAAGTAATTTGACCTATAAGCAGTAAATTTGCATATATGTAGAAATTTGCATACATTAATTGACCCTACAATAACTAGCTATAATAATTATAATTTTACATTATTTTTTTTTATAATCCTGACGATTGCATCGAATATCGTATATCGAAGAATGATTGGAGAAATATATTACGATACAGTCGCGTGGTATCCGCCCGATTGGATTCTCCGACATAATTTTTTCCCGCGCTATACAATTCATCGGTGCAGGACGGCGGTCGAAATTCGCTTACGGCGGAAAAACCGACGGTTGAAGAAGCACGACGACGTGGGGAAAAAAGGATTTAACCGCGGAGCGAATCGCGCCGGTATGTTTCTCCCGGTTTTCTTTTCGTTCTTTTGGTTTGTTCCCTTGGCGGTGGATGTACCATGCGGATGAACAATTCTTGTGTAAACGAACGCCGGTCGCGACGATTCTCTCGCGGTAAAACGGTACCGGTATATGCAAAACATTGCGAACTCAATTTCTGGTCTTTCACGCGCGTGCTTTCTATCTTCCCCGCTGTTTCGCTCTCTTTGCGTCCTCGCAGCGACGGAACTTTTTTCGCTGCTTTATTTTGCCATGACATCGCTTGAATGCGCGACGAACGTGTCGTCAACGGCGAGTCAGGCGCGCCCCGCAAATCTCGTTTCAAATGTTGTACGAATGATCATGAATGAAGGAAGCAAAAGAATGTTTGCATACACTTGACAGGTAATCCGAAAGAAACAACTGCCTGTAGCAATTTTATTTAGAAGCGAATTATATATTGCAGCTACGTGTTTCTTTTAGATATTTTATTTAAAAAAATATACTAGATTTATGTTACATTTATATTGATTATTCCAATGTAGTTTTTCGCATTAATTTCTCTTTATTATCTTACAATGTAAGATATTTTCTGAATTGTTTTGTAGATTAGATTTATACCTATACTACGAAATTAATATAATTACTTATTAATATTATTCTTTAATTATTTATTAATACATTGCGATTAAATCGTAAGCTAATAGAACGAAAATTGAGGTACGTCAAATCAAAAACTGTTTGAAATACAGATACAAGCTTACGAATACCGACAAGGTTAACTGTTTGCTTAGGCGAGACAGATATCTACGTCGAACGTAGATATCCATATTTGTTTGACATAGGAAAAAAGCAATAGAGAGATAGAAAGAAAATACGCCGAGTCACGTATGGCGAAATTATTTTGTCGAAAATTTGTCGTCGTGCTACAAAGTTTTCGTTCGTATGAGACGCGCACTTATACACGCTTATCAGAGTTATCAACAAGCGCCTAACGCCTCGCGTGAATCAACTTGAGAGACCGTATTCGTCGCGTAGCGCGAGCGATTTTGATAAATGGAAGACGCGAAAAGTTCACAAAGTTCCCAAAAAACTTCTCGCCAAAGAACTGACGACTTCAACTCGCTACAAGAATAGTGATGGGATTCTGCTAGCAGTACAGGACTTTGAGAGATATTCCGCGTATTGGAAAATTTATTACTCGTTTTTTCCTTCATTTTCTCTTTTTGTAAATTTTCTTTCAAAATTGCAGAATTAAAAAAAAAAAAATGCAAAATTTGTAGAATTAAATTTTTTGCAACTGTTTACGTATATATTTTCTCTTGTTAAATCATCGGTTATAAGCAAGACGTATAGAATCTTCAAATATTGTACAGGAAATTTCCGATATTCAATATGATATTGGCTGCAATGTACCGTAGACGTTATTTTCGTTTCAATTTGCCGAAAATCACGATTGGCTTCACGATAGGCATTAGAAAAGCGAAAAGCGTAGGTGGAACACATGTTCGCGAAATAAAGTCGGCGTGGGCGGCAATTTCGGTAGGCCACCGTAGACTCGAACGGAGTGCAGAAAATCCCGTGGAGTAGTCTCTTGCGATTCAACGGCGAGCAGCTTCGCGGCACAAATTACTTGGGAACGCCGTTCACGAGCGAGAAGACGAGAAAGAAGTCCGGTCCCTCCGTGAAACGATTCCAAGTGCGTGGTGATTTTAAAAGAGAGAAATCTCGATGAAAGAAACGGGCGGCTAAAGCTTCCATAGGGGAATTCAAAGACAGCGCTCTTCCTTTTCCGATTTTTATTCGAAGAAAAGCACGTGTGCTCAAACACGTGAACTAACGCCTCAAAAGTATTAATACCGTCTTTTGGTGCTTTCACGGAATTCTCACCGGTGAAATTCCGATAATTGGATCTTTTTTCTAAGTGATCGGAATTACGTACCCTTTCGTAAAGATTTTCTGCGATATTATATTCTTTGTCGCAAGCGATAATGAGAAAGAATGAACTAATAATGTGAAAATCTGAGATGCGAGAGAAGTATTGCGAAAGAGATTGACAGTATAATTTTATAATTAGCAAGTTAAAAAACATTTCACAGTACAGTCAAAGCGGTATTTTGCCTTTCAAAGATAAATATTATCGCTTGGATCAAATTGAACCGTGTGAATACTTGTAGCGAACAGAAAGAAAACATTTTCTGTATAAAATATACAATACAAACCAAAAACATTTTAACAAAAATAAATAAAAATCTTGATTCTACAATATATAAAATGATTACACGACAACAGGAGGTAGGAAAAATTTGTTAATTGTGCCAGGTCATTCCGCTCTCGCGGCATAGTTGAAGCGAAATTTTGCCTTCCAAAGATAAATATTATTTTTTTCAACTTGCCACACACGTCATAACACATCTATCCGTTCCAAATTCTTGCAGATCCGGCATGACGTTTACCGAACTAATCTATCTCTGGCACGTATTGTGTTTCGGGCTTTTAGCGAAACCCGTAGTCTCCCGTCGCGCGTTTAAATCAAATCCCGAAATATCCGGAAAACTTTGGCCAGGAGAAGGCAATCGGTCAGCTGCAAAATGCAAATTCCTACGGACACATTTCTCTCTCTTCCGCGTCCCTCTCTGTGCCGCGCTAAAACTTGAACCGAATATATCCGCCGTTTCCGAAAACTTTTTTTCCGTTATTGTTTTCACTCGATCGAGCTATAACGCTTCATCGCGTCTCTGCCTCGATGCGAGCAATCGCTCCAACCTGACGCACGACGGATTTGCACGTCGACATATGGATCAGAAGCGCATATCTAGCGTTGACATTTGACCGACCGACAACCTGATGCAGTTTTGTGTGGCTGCACTTCGCTGATCTTACTGAGCGAAACTGTCAAAAAATATAATGGACGATGATGCGAGATAAATATTGCACAGACGAGAATTATTTTTCAAAAATGCTCTGAGCTTCTTTCGGTAATAAAATTATAATTTTTTTATTATTCGAAGATTCGATGAGTTTGGAGTGAAAATTGTATTGTAATTACAATTAAACGAATACATGTAACTTTTAATAAGAAAGATATTTTTGAAAGGATATTTTTAAATTACTTTAACCGGAGCAATGGAAATTTTATTGCATCTCCCTTTAAACGAATTTATAATAGAAGAACAGTGCGCGTGAAATAATATCCACGATCTTAAGAATTTAAAGCGCAGAAAAATGCCAACGATAAACGATAAGCGCAACAAGTGCAACACTTTGCTCGACGAAGCGTTTAAAGGCGGCTGCCTTTACTCCGAGTCTTTTGTCTTCTTGCGCTTTGTGTAAAAATGAGCGTATTTTATCTTAGAGGTGTCTTTGATCGCTATAAATGACGCTATAAAGTTATGTCTCGATCAATCGGGATTGCTTCATGGAGATTGAGAACAAATCTGGATTGTGCAATGCAGTAACAGCTGGTACGTGACGCACGATAGCGCTTTTAATGCTTTATTGGACATGCAGTGAGCGGGTTAAAATACGAGCGAAATATATTTTATATGGCATGTGTATTCTTTATTGTCTTTGGATTTGTAAACAAATTCTGATAATCCTCGTTTGTTCGAGGGTGCGGAGCGAGCGAGTAAATCTTGTAACACTTTAAGAGCATCTACTTTAAAATCGGAATTCGATGGGGCAGAGATATATTTGGATTACTTTCAATACTTTTTATCTCAATTCACATATGCATGCGTGCTCTTTTATTCCTTTCTTCAATTTTCTCAAATAAACACAAGAAAAATTGAACTATATTAAAATTCTAAAATTACTTAACTCTTTAAATATATCGATGAAATATTTATGTCCTGATCAGTAGTTAATTATGCGAGCTTCGGGAATCCAATCCGATATTTGAATAACTGATGTGAAAAGTTACTTTGAAGAGAACTTATTTAATTTATGGGCGAAATTAAATTTGGTTGGAGTTACAAAATTCATGGATAATCTACAAATCAGCTGCATGCGCCTGTTCGGTTTTAAGCGGCAAAGGTATAAATTAATTTCGTACTCAAAATTGGTCGTTAAAACAATATGCGGTGTGCTTAGTTGAGCATGGCTATGGAAACAACGCGTGCTAATGTATAAAAAGTCGCCAATAATTACAATCAAATTTCTGTTTATTTTCTGAACTTTGCTTTCCTTTCATTTTCTTTTTTAAATTTACTTGACACGAACATGTACCTCTTGTATGCACTAAATATATTTTCAATCGGGGGAACACTTTTAACATAAGCTCTAATTATGATTAAGTTATTATTTTAATTATTTCACATCGTATACTAACGCTATTGATTCATTATTACAAAAAAATTATACTTTGTTATTTATATTAAAATTTATTACATAATATTGCCTTACTCGCTTCTTTATTCTAACATCATATTGTTAGCCAAATATTATAAAGTGGTGGGAAGAAAAGTGAGAAAAAAAGAGAAAGTCAAAAGAAAAGATACAGAAGTTTGATTATAATTGATTCACAAGTAAAGTTTTCCCTCTGTTGCGAAGGATATTCTTCGAGGATCCTCTCTTCTCGACAAGTAATCATAAATCAGATATCGCGATGTATTTGGAAGACTCTTAAAGAGTTTTCGAAAGAAAGCTTCTAAAAGTCTGCACGTTCCGATCGACGATTTACGTTTCTTTTTATCATTGTCATCGACGGACGTGACGGATTCGCTTGGCAAAAAAATACTAACGGTCGGTTTATCATTTATGATTTATCATTGGTTGCGCACAATTGAGGATAAACATTGTCTACGATTACACGGCAGCGCAACTCACATTTAACACGCAATGACCGAAATACCACGCGCACAAACGAAGCGAGAAACATTCGCGAAAACGTTCTCTATCGAAATAATTGAAATGTGTAAAATTGGAATTCCTATTAAAGGGGTAGCAACATCATTCGCGCTTCAATTCCGTGTTGGATTTTTGTGACGTGTTTCGATCTACGAATTTTTGATGCATAGTACTTCCAATTAATTCTTTTCCTGCTATGTTGAAAAAAAAAACAATCGAAACTATGTAGCTTTGTAAATATATTTTTAAAAGTTGGTCACAAAAATGAAAAAAAAAACACAATTACAATTGTTACATTAAAACTTATTAAGCATGTGCAAAAGTGTATATAAAAATTTCAAGTATTTTGAGTTTCAAATTTGTGTTTCAAATTTAATTAAACTCCTTTGCGTGAGTGTTTGTAATATAAATGATGTAAGTTAATGATATAATTATGTAACATATAATTACAATGTAATAACGTAACTAATATTAATATGATAGCACTTCAAAATTGAACATTAATAATATTTTTAAAGTTATTCAGCTATATTGTATTATATTATGCACATAAAGTGCATTATAAAGTAATATAACTTGCATAGAGCATATTTCTCATTGCATATTTTGTTATTAACGCAATATTTGAGATTATACTCACAAATTGCACAGAAGTAGTAAAGCGCACGTCATCGGATGTGAAAATAACGAAGTTGCTCAATAATAGAACTTGATTGTGCTCTTGTTAGCGATGATACTGTCATCAATTTGCACGCGTATTGTTGTATTTTTGTTCAGACTATTGCGACACATTTTGCGCGACCTCATCGCTGCGACGGGACTTTGTGGTTGATTATTCTCGCGATCTCCGAGGATCTCGCGATTTGAGAGGATCTCGAAACTCGACGATTACCATTTCGTCGCACGATGAGGGGGGATTTGAGCGCGAGAGAATCTTCGTGGGCGAGCAAATTGAGCAGACACCTTTCCTGCTTCTCATCTTATCCAACGCGTATCCAACGTACAAGGGGGAAGCTCCAACTTATCCATTGACAACTTACCTTGAGAAGCGCGCGGATAATAGAGATAAGCGCAAGAGACGTTGGCAAAATCGAGTGCCAAGAGATAATCGCGGTAAATGTTCAGTTACGAATGCTTAAGCATCACGTACTTGCAACGGTGCTTCCTGGATAGCGTTACCTCCGCAATTACGTTGAAGGAGAAGACGCTGGTTGTAAAGATATAATTGAAAGTCTGCTTGAATTCCATTTTGAGTTTTTGTTTACCATTTTCGTAACATCATTCAATTAATTTGCGATATAATTTTCTGTTATGTATTTTAATAGATATCTGTATTGCAATACGCGGTATGTGAAAATTGCGATATACACACCGCACGTATTGAGTTTCATTATTGGCGAAATTCCAATTAATTAATTTTTTTATCCGTATTAATGTTAGTTACTGGTACAGTTGTATCTATGTTAGTTAACCCTTTATTATTCTAAACAAGAATATTAACTAATAATAATGAATATTATATTCGGTTAATTTATTCGACAACACACGTAATACTCGAATATTAATTATTTGATATTAGGCTTCTAGAATAAATTTTTCTTACTGTCTTATACATATAAATATTTTTTATTCAAATTATATTTTGAGTTTAATTTTTCTAAAAAATTGCTAGCTTTTTTATTACTTTTCCACTATAAAGTAATGAAGAGATATAATATCATAATTCTATCATGTTTGTTGTATCGTAAACTTATTAAAATACGATATATGTCACTTTTCGCAAAACTTATTCGCAATAAATGCATAAAACATTTAACTTTGCTCGTCCATAAGAACATGACAAGACTATTTTAAATAAATGTATTTTATTGCAATAGTAATTCAAATTCTCATTTCTCGCGCGGCGCGAGCAGAATTATAATATAGTGAAAAACCTGCTTTTTAACCAATATATTTATGCTCTTCAATTGCAGAGAACTTTGTGCAACTGACTATAAAAAGGAATTGAACAGAAAAGCATGTATCATTGTGGTACCTATATTTTTTTTGAACTGGCATTTTTGTAGTAATTGTTATAGATGAGTGTTGTATAATGGAGAATTTTATACAGGATCCATTAGCAATTCGAACAATAAACGTTTTTCACGTAACATTGTTAAATGTAATACATGTATAATACAGCAGAAAAATAGAAAAAGAAACGATTGCACGACATATTCATTAAACGAATATAAAGTTATTATTTTGCTGCTTTATCGCGAGGAAGATATAGAAATACGAGATCGCGTTTGGAATTGCACTATAATAACTTCTATAACAAAGAGATATATAAAAGAAAGAAAGCAAATTATTGGGTCATACGAATAAAGTGAAGCAAATGCTTTTGCTTATAGTTATCAAAGCATCGGAAAATGTAAAAGTATTAAATTACACGCTTATATTTCAATTTCAGGCATTTTCTCTTATGTTCTATTAGTAAGAAATTATAAGAAATTTTGTAAAAAAGCGCGGTATAAAAAAAATACTAATTATACATTATGATTTTGTACGTGCTTAAACAATTGCATTATTGACATCCATTCTGATAACAGGCAATGACATTTACAAGCAACTATTTCATGATAAATGTTTTATAATAAATGCAAAAAATTATTCATGCCCTCAAAGACGGGATGCGCTTTTGCCTCGTGCTTTTACCTTACTGACGCCTCTGCTTTTGCCTATTATTTTCTGCTAAAAGCACTTGCTTCACTTTTATTCATGACCCATTTTATAGATACACTCATTTGTCAATTCGCAGGTGTTAATGTTTTATTTCACACCCCAATAATTCACTTTTGTCAAAAACAATATTTTTAACGGAAACTTCGCGCATGATTATCGATCACGCAGTCGTTTGCACACGCCACTGATTATTATTAATTAGCAATCCACCGTAGATGGTGCATCAGATCATTAATCCAGGAAAGATGTCGATTTTTGATAAACGCTCGACACTGAAAAGCGAATGGGCGGTAAATATTCGTCATCGGAACGGTTCGGCGCGTCTACACGTTTTACGATCCAGCGAACATTTCGGTCGCACCGGCTATTTCCGACGTGTCAGAGGCGAGAGAAGAATTTTTTTTGCGAGGATCGATTTAATATCTCTTCATTAGTCAGCGTTATTTTTCCCCGACTTTATCTAACGTGTAGTTTGATTAGAAGTTTGATTAATACATATGTCGTTAATGTATTAGGTGTTATCGACAAGTCTCCAAGTATTCAAATAAACTTGATTAAATTTGATTGAACGCCAATGAACTGATAGTAGCTCACGACGATATTCAGGCGAAAGAATTCATATAGTTTTACATTCAATTTATAAATATATCATCACGTTCGGATTTACAGTCGTGAACCGCTGGACTTATTGGAAGCCGATAATAAAAAACTGTTACCAATAACAGAGCCTCCATTAGTGACGTAAATTGCGATACGCTTTATTGGCTGGAATAGCGCGAAAATCGTAACTGTAAAATTTTTATACACATCAGGGTATATAGATAGAAGCCGAAGGAAGCGGCAAATGTACTAAGGTGCTGTTACGCGATGAAACTAATAACGTCAGTGCGAGGTGGCGTATGTACGTGCGCGCATAAAAAGTGGATTACTGCACAGACCGGTCGGTCATAACCCGACTTTGTAATTTAAACTCTCCTGAGTGTGAACATCCTCACGAGTCGTTTTATAGCGGCTGTAAACAGCGGAAATAAATGTAATGTAAAATGCAATGTCTGTCCAGTCGTGCGCAAGAGTGTAAATAATCGTATAATTGTGAAGTTTTCCTGCTTGATGCTGAGCGGCTGAAGCTTCTTTTTTAATTATGTCCCTTTGAAGTGACTTCAAGGATAACTTGAAGGATAATTTCAAGAATTTAGAACGTCACATGCAGGATGTTCCACATCTGAGCCACTCTTTCCCGTTTCAGCCTTTAAAAACGTCTCTTAGGGACCTTTAATAAATTTTACCTAAAAGAGGCTGTGCGACAGATCCATGTTACCTTGCATACATATTTTTCTCTTATTTATGTGTTGAATTCTCGTTTGATATATTATTGAAATATTTAATTTACTTTATTTGCGTGTTAAGTGTTTTTTTTTTTTTTTTTCTGTTTTTAATAAACTCAGCAAATTGACTTTCTTCTTTAGCGTAAGAGAGCAGTCATCGACAAACGGAATATGAAATTTAAGAACGTACTAAAATATTCGCTTAAGGATAAATTTCAGTGGATCTTACTTCCATTCTCTATTTGCTTTCTTCGCCGTGGCAGAATTGAGATATCTTTTGCGAGTGACTCGAATGTCTCCGCAATCTCGCGTGTTTACTGACTGTGAGATATTCGATACACCAGCGGGACGGATGATATGGTACGTGGGTGTTGCCTCGAGTATATATTCGTTTATCCGTCATCCAAACTCCATGTAATAACTGTTTCACGACTCGCGATACTCACGAAGATTTTTCTATCTATTTCGCCTATTTGAAGCGGAAAACACTTCTAAGAAAGCCGATTTTCACGATATGGCGAAAGTTACATTATCCACTTTATTTAGCAAATATACATACAGCTATTAAGCTTTTTAGTTTTTATACCAACATAAAAATGTACATCTGATTATCTTGGTGGGAATCCTGGTTCACGAATAGTTGTTTTCCACATTATTTTACAAGAAAAATTTTACAATAAAAAGAACATGGTGCCTGTTACAGAAAATGTAAAACAGTTATAAAACGAATAAATCTCATTCGAGACTGATTTAATGATTCTTGGTCAAATAATATTATGCGATAACGAAAGGAATTTTACTTATGAATTTTAAATATTCATAATTTATTCATCAATGGTAAATGGAAATGTTAAGAAGTTAAGTCGTTCCCTCGCCGTTCGGTAATAAGAATAAATCGCGAGAAGAATCTTCCACATTTTAATGCATCACGCATCTTGGTGACAAGTTCGGTTCTAGACGAAGGTAAGTGGATAAAGTGCGAGTGTAGACAGCCAGTTAGACAGCAAAGTCTGGTGCAAAAGGATCCGCTCTGTGGGGCTCGTTTTATTCCACTGCCGAAAATAACCCGGCACGCTCCACTGACACTCGCTTAGAAACTCTTAGAAAAGTCTAAGCTCCCTTGCAGAGCGGTGGAAAAACTACGGCAAGCGGAAACTTTGGCGGCGCATTAGCATCTTTTATGCGTCCCTCGGCGGTGCGACTCGTTTTGCATTTTTTTTCCCCCTTCTTTTCCCCCCTCCTAAGAGAGAGCCTTTGAATTCCTCGCCCCGCGTCTCCCCATACCAATTTTCTCGAACACGTCGCAAGCATTATTTTCCAAGCTACACCCGCGCATAAAAGCTCCTCGAAGCATGCCTCGGGTATTTACAAGCGGTGAGGCAAAAATTCGGCTTTGCCGTCGCGCGGTTATTTTTCGCGCACTCTGAGGCGACGAGCCGTTTCAAAGCCGCGAGACTAATTTAACGCGAGGACACTTGAAACTTTATAATGAATTCGGAAGGAGAAGTTATAGAGGCCGATGTCAATTGCATTCACGCAATCGCCGCGTTTGCGCGGATAAAAACTGCGATATTTAATAAGAATTTTTACATGTGCAAAGTAAGGACTTGGAATCTTGCAATATTTATCTTGCAATTAATGTGAAAGTAAAACAAGACGATTAATCTAAGAAATGCAACTTTATCACGCAAGCTATAGAATTTCGTGTATTTAAAACATTAATTAAATTTAACTTGCATGAGCAGCTACAAATATTTCAGCAATTTATATAATTATTTAATTTAAGAATTTATGCATAAACTCTGATTCTCGTAATACCAACTTGTTTTGAATGTCACGCTTCATGAAGCATTCTATTCATTGGACATCATTATTTACGACAGAATATAGATAACGTTTTTCTGGAGAAACCGCAGAGTTCCGTCAAACGCTTAAAGGCAAATGACTGCTATTGTTACTGCTCTTCCATTCGCAACACTTTATTCTTAACTGTGGAACTGCCATGGAACTGCTGTGACGGGAGAACAGAAACCGCAGCGTTTAACTGCAGCATGACATGTCTGTTAAATATTCCTGAAGACAATAGCAACATTTCTACTTCACTGCAGTGAAGTAAAAATAGAGAAGTAGCACATGCGGCTGCAGCGCATACGTGCGTGTAACGCGAGAAGTGTACTTCAATGTGAATTCAAATTGACTGGTGTATGCTGGATTTGCATTAATTACGAAGCAAAGCAACTTTTTAGATCAATAGAACGTGCATCGATACTGTAACATCCTATACGTACACACAGCAATCGAGGCGCCATTTTTAACGATGCTATTACTTAGTCGCGGGAGAATGGAGCGCAAATCTACCGGGGAATTAAACCTCTAGTCGATATCGGAGCAGAACTCGCGGAACTTACGCCACTTAAAAGTATCTGTTGATTCATAATGAACGAAGCTCGTAATGTCGCAAAAAAGAATACAAGATCCGAGATGAAAAAAAAATATGTATATCTATGTAGCGAAAGATTAAAAGATCCTTTACATCGACCGCGACGGGTATTGCCTACGCGGAACTTTTTAATCAAATTTTCTCGATATTGACTTTCAGGGTTCGCGTAAAGAAAGTCATTCAATGTTACTTTCCTCTTAGCATCTTTCGACTTTTCGGCACGTATCTGTACGGAATTTGGCGGCTTTGAGAAACCTCAAAAGTTTAATTTATTAGCATACCTATAGCTTGATTCTTTTAATAAAAAATTAATCAGACTTTTTTATGTTTAACGACACATCTAAATAATTATACGTAAATTTTGAAGTTTTATATATTTTTTGTTAGTGTCTTATATGATTTTTAAATTTCTTCGGATTTTTAGACTTTAATTATTTGATTCTTAAATTCTCGTTGACAAAGCGTAGCATTTTGTATCGTTGAGGACAAAAAGCAATAGAAGTTGTAGTTAAGAGACATTTACAAACCACTGCGGTGAGAGAGGTACAGTGTTCTATGCGGTGAATTCGACCTCTCGTAAAGAAGGGCTACGTTTAAAAATGCCACGATAATTACCAAATGTTTTGTCTCGGAATTACGGTGGAAGTTCGGGCTTAAAAACAGAACTATAAATTTATCCACTAATCTTGCAATACGCTACTGTAACTGAAGAATTCTCATCGTGAAGCCGCGCGCTTCAAAGATGAATATCGCGATAAATACACGTGACAAAACTTTAAAACAATTAAATTAAGAAAATTGTCGCGTACTATTATTAGTGTTTCCAATAAAAATGGAAAATGAGTCATAAAGTGAATCAAAAGCCAGATTACTTTTTGCTCTCATTTCTATCTTTTTATGACTGTATCATCTTTTTACATTGGTGCATAATGTAACTTAGATCATCATTTTCTTTTCGATTTTACATATATGACTATCGAAGAAACCTTGTCGTCTTGAAAAGAATGGAAATCGAGCTGGCAGAATATTATGCCGTTGCTAGCTTTGGATTGATCTTTTTCTTCAAGGATTTCCATAGGAATATATTGCAGTTTTAGTTTGTATTCGGTTCGAACTCTCAAACGCGACGTGCGCGAGCGTATGCAGTCGTCATTTTCATAGTAAGCGAACCGCGAATTGAGTTTGTTCATATTGTTTCATCTTATTTCTACGTTCTTATGTTCTTTTCGCAATATAAGTATTTTAAATTCGAGTTTCTTGTTAAGAATTTTGCATATCAAATATCACGCACTACATTTTTCGTGAACATACATGCAATTTTGTATCTAACGATGAAATCATTATTTATTAACTTTGTACAGTTATAGAACATATTATAAAATAAATTTTAATATTTTTATTATTAATTTAATACTTTCACTTTTCTTTTACATTAATTTTGATATTATTTTGAAGTTTTATTTTATTCTATTTTTGTAGTAAAGCAAAATGATTTTTATTAATTAATACTAGCAATTAAAAAGAATGCCAATAATTTATGTTTGAGTTTAAATATATATTATTCAACGTAAATATTTAAATCAAAATAATATGACAGTAACATTTGTCAGAAATACGGATGATTTTTCTTCGGGAAACATTCCGGGGATGTGTCGTTAATTCGATTGGCACGTGCTTCGAATTTTCGAGCTTGCCGCAATACGGGTCTCCCCTTATGCACGCAAACGTGATCCTTGTGGAAAGAAGGCTCAACATATTAATAAAGTTTGCGTATACTGTGTCGCATCCGCAGTTTCATTTTTCCGGGGGAGGTGACTGACATCCCCTGTTTGACGATAATAAATTGTAACAACGCAAACAATGATCGATGGTGATAGAAAAAGGTTGGAAGAAAAGCCAACGTAATTAGATCGATGAAGTTTAGTTTCCAAAAAATTGCTCCCGCGCAGAAAAGTTTTGTACACGACGCGGAGCGTTGAGAAAACAAGAAAGATTAAAGTGGCAGAGGCCGGTCCCCCGAGCGTGCTAAGCGGTACTTTAGACCGCGGATAACTTACGTTTGCGTCACTCAACTCGCCGCGGTTGCCAGGAGAGATGAAGATCGTTATTAATGCACGCGTTTAGCCCCCTCCCCCCCCCTCCCCAAGAAAGTCCCACGAACTATCGAGCTGCAGACGAGCGTGGCGGCTAACAAAGCAAATCTCGTATAAACTTCAATCTCATTAGCATAACGTACTGTTAACTGGTTACTTCGCGAGCTTGCGCCGCCGTTAAATCCGTCGGTATTGTTAACAAGAGCTTGCACTGACACTCGTCAGCGCGATTGCTGCGTTATTGCTAACGAAATTCGGCGACAAAGGCGACAGCGCGGCGCGAAGTCGATACTCCGTCGCGTGTTGGCGCGGACTTAACACACGGTAATACAAACCCCCTTGTAGCGAGAAGAAGCGTAATGCTCTTCGACACTTGACACCATATAAAATGCACATTTTAAGGCGTCCATTATAATCATTACTATCGCACATTTTTCTGAAATACATTTTGTAACGTATCACATTACGTCATTATGTCAATATTTGCCTTCCCTGCCATTTCTAATATTAAGCATTTATTTAGAGCATTTATGTAGAATGCATTATATTTTAGTTCGAAATAACTTTCTTTTATTTTTTCAACGGAAAATGTTAAATATTTGCCATACGAGTTTAAATAAGCTATTTTAAAAATTACACAATGTTGAATAACTTTTATTTGCAGTATAAATACAATATTATACAAACTGTTTGATAAAAATTGACGCACCTCGATAAAATACCACGGTCTGTGGCATTTGACTTTATAAAATATTTGTCTGAAATTCAAGATATAAATTTTCTTAAATAAATGATTCTTGTTATCATTGTTTTATCCCCCTTTGTCAAGACAGCACGTGCAAAGTTTCACCGAATGACGAGACTTGTTTTGACGAGAGTCGATTTCTGTCAAACAGTGTATAGAGCTGAGAAAGACATGAAGATGTTATCGAAATAGCCCTTTTAGGGATCGAGATATCGTATTATACATCATAATAATGCAGAAGATGTTATCTTTATATCGACGTTTATATCGATGCATGTCAGTGAACGTATAAAAAGTCAGAAATGCATTAGCTCGTTTAGTCAGCGAAAAATAAAGTTTTATATTTTATTTTCGACATGTAATACCGCTCTCTATCGATCAGCGAAGTGCTATGACGTTGTTTATAGGTGAAAAACAACGTTTCCCCTAGAATTCGAAAAGAATGATCGCTCTTTTGTTTTCGGACGGCAGAAAATTTTACGGCGTGTACCAAAGCACCGGTGCCATTACCGGATCTTTGAAAACAGCTGTTAAAACAAACAGACTGGCCGTTTTAATCTACGTATGTATTCACACATCCATTTTCTACCTTTAATGGGCGGCCGAAGAAAAACCGGCTAAATCTATTGGAAAATTATAAAGTGCTGAAATTTGTAATGGAGTACGAATGAATATAAAATTATTTTTACAATAATGAAATTAACGCACTTGTCACAAACATAAAATGCGGCATAAACATAAAGGCTTTAATTTAGTTTAGGTCAAGAAAATAACTTATAATTAATAAAATATTATTTCCAATTTCTCTCCGTTTTTCAATTATCATCTATTGTTTATTCATTATTAATTTAAATTTGTATTATCAATAACTTCCTTTTTTTAAGTGTTACAAAACGCTTTATCATAATTAGCAACTGATAAAAAATACAAGTCAAATAAAGAAACAATATAAATAGAATATAAAAATACATCGTGTATGCATGTGAATAAAAATTTAGAAAATGAATAATAATATATTGTATTTTTGGTCCAGCAAATATATCTCAAAATTTTAACAAGAGCAAAAGAATTTTAACAGAAACACGATTACCATCAATCCTTTAATCTTATTTTAAGATTAAACTTAAGCGGATTGAAAATCAACTCGTTATATTTAGATTACACCGTCGTTTACGTAATCTAGAGCATACGACATCAATGGAATAACGAAAAGACTAGGCTGTTGCTACGCGGCATAAATTTATTGCTGCAGATTAATCGGATATTATCCAAGTTCGGTTATTAAGTAGATAGAGTCAGCGCATAGTGAGCCATTGGTCGCTGCTCATGTATACTGTGCAATGGAATGCATAATGTCGCTGTACATGAGAGCTTCGCGAATTGTTTGCCTACGATTAATGCAATGCCAATAATTGCTCTGCAAGCATCACGCTACATGATACATATATTCTCTCTATATCAACGAATTTTATGTGTACAATACCGATAGTTTGTTAGAAGCAATAGAGAAATATCAAATCGCCTTAAATATGTAATAAGTACGCGTCGGCTTCAACACGCGTAATAAATGTTTATATATTCTGTAAAAAGAATTTTTAAAAAGAGATCACGGCGTGTTCTCTTTTATATAGAAATTGGAATTTTTCCGCCGCGCTCAGCGTTAGAATTAATAAATGCGATGAGGATGCGGAAACGATAAAAGTTGTTCACCGCAATATTTCCCTCTAAACTTGATAGCGCCATATCACGCGTCCCTTGAACCAAAGTAGGTATCTCATCAGAGTTTTATAGGCGATTTTACGACATCGCGCCGCGATGTAGCAATTTCAAAACACGCGATAAGATTATACCGCGAATTGCGCCGCGGCACTTGTTTCGCGCCGTCCACGTACGCGCGCGGAGATAAACGTTACAAGCAAATGCTTCTTTTCTCCTTTCGTGTCCATAAATTTAGTCCGCCGGACCCGTCTTATTGGTTCCCGCGGTTTCAAACGCGCCGCGCCATTTATTCTGTTGAGGGGAGGGCTAAGCGGAAAAACAAACGCTCGCGTCGTTCGCCGACGAGAAACGACACGTAACCGCGTTTAAACTTTTTGGAACGGGAAGAGGAGTCCTACGTGAATTCATGGGCACGTACGGTGCACCTTGGGAGTTGCGCCGTATCTTCGTACGTAATGGCGGCAATGTTTCTGTCAGTTGAAAGTGTCCAGAAACTCGAGATTTTAGAGTAAACTGAAGAGCAAGTTCGGTGGAATGTTGCTTTCTGAAATTCGAAAGTTTGACATCAAGCAGAAATGGACCACTTGGAGAAAATTGTCGTTTTGGAAATAGCGATCCGTGAAATAAAGCGCCTATTTTTCACTTATACCGTCAATTATCAATTATAATAAACATATTTTAATTTCTTGAAGAAAATAGTTCGACAGTGACGATATGTTAAATATACAATTTTCCTCCTATTAAATTGTAATTGATTGCAAATTAATATAAAAATGAAACTTGCCAATTTAAATGTATTTAAAATCACGTATGCGATTAATTTGCCTTTTACATAATATCTTCTGAAAAGTTTTTTCAGCCATAATTGCACTGCGATTTTATACGCATTGAAACGTCCGATCAATTAACAGTCTATTTAAAATTTTAATATATTCTTTTTTACACGATACAGCGATATGCAATATCGATTTGCGTATAAAGTATAAAAAGATCAGTTACATAAAAGATCCT
Source organism: Linepithema humile (assembly GCF_040581485.1). NCBI lineage: Eukaryota > Metazoa > Arthropoda > Insecta > Hymenoptera > Formicidae > Linepithema > Linepithema humile. Next base: position 31,951,618 of record NC_090129.1, on the reverse strand, counting down.
TCTTCGTTTCGACAGACTTGCTTTTAATAATACCGTGGAGAACAAAGTAACAACTCTGCGCAAATAGCATCGCGTATGTCAACGTTTCTATGCAACAAATCACAATTTTACGTTCTCTCTATAATCGCGCTTCTTTCACTTGTTTTTCACAAACTCGCATACGAATTCTCCTTGCTCTTTGTAACCGTATACCTTTGCGTTATATGTAATCCGAATTTCCCAGCAATCGTTTGTGCAATCGGAGTCGCTGTGTGTGCTTCTCTTTTATGTGGGCGAAATGCATGAACATCCAAGCGCAAGGCAACATAGATTTTCCGCACCGTTTTAATTGACGCGGTCTTCATTTGTGTATCGATCAGGCTTCATTTCTCGTTTGCAATCTCATTTTGTTGATTTATATTATGAAACGTAACTACGCGCGAGTGATCGAACAGTTCTGCACATAAAACCGCAACGGCATTCTCGCGCGCCCGTGTAATAATACGCTTCACCGGTATTTATATCTTCTCATCAATCTCTGTCCCGACAGAGAGAAATCTGGTAGCTAGCCGAAATATGGCTGGAACGCGGCTGTCTCTATTTTCATCTAAATACTCGCATATACATTTTTTGGACACTTCAATCAATGGAAATGAAAGTTTACGATATTGACGATCGCAGTGTCCCATGAAAATGCACACTGGCCTCTAAATCTTTTAGAACAAATATATAATTGTATAAATTTGCCGTTATATTTTTCCCACAAATATATACACTACCAATTGTTATTGTTTAAGTTAATCTGTCGAAAGAATCTAAGGTTTTATCTAGGCAATTTAAGGTTATTTTCTCCCATTAAAGAGAAACCAAGTTTTTCTCAGTAAAAATACGCACTCTGTTTTTGCATCACCTTTTCATCACTAATAAAACCACTTCTCTGCGTCAAAAAAAAAAAAAAAAAAAAAAAAAAAAAAAAAAAAAAAAAAAAATGTGCAGAACGGTTGAATAAAAATGAAGATAACTGTGAAGAGAAGCAAGAACGGCAAGGAAAATTCGAATAGTACGATTTTACTCGGACTTATGATTCCGACCCCATTTAGGTCGAGAAAGATGCTAAGTACGATTGATTACTGAAGCGCGGGTGAGGTTCGAGAGAGATATATAGAAAGATCCCCCGAGGAAAGTCCGCCGAGGAACTTTTAACTGCTTTCTCGAGAAGCAATGAGCATCGGAACTTTCGCTTCTTTCATGCTGGATATATATTTTAATATCGCAGAAAGTTATTTCAATTAATCGACATTTTTAACACAAGGTATTTGAACGTGCAGCAGGATCGCGATATTGCAGTAGTACGAGTCGACGTTTAAGTTGCCGTATTCTTCACGAGATTGCGCGCTTGTTTAAAATATAAATTTGTGTAACTAATATTTTATTAACGTTAGAGTCGACGTAAACTTGTACAAGAAAACTCTTTCATTATTTTATATCGCAAGAAGAAAATACACGAAATACACAAGGTGTGCCATTTTTTTCGCGGGTCTATTTTTTATCACTTTTATTTGTATTGAAGTCAATCGATTATATTCACACGAATATGGGAAACTACCGAACTATTCGTATGCGTATGCATGCGATACACGTAGAAACACTTGCGTGACCCAATCCGGAAACCGCAGGAAATTCAGTCACGTTGTCAGAGATCACCGGGCTGGTATTAGCCGGTGTTAGATTTCAGTCTCGTCTAATCCGTGACTGATGGCTTACGGTTTGCGCTTCGGGAACTTTGTGGTAATGTAGCGCACCAGAATGTTCAATGAACCTATGTATCGTGGCAAAAATAGTCCAAGTATATCTTACATTTTGCAACATCTGATATGCATCTACAGTCCGTGCGTTAAGTATTTAATATGGCCGCGTCTAAGCAAATATTCAAATTTTATTTGTATGAATAGTAAATACATATTGATTAATGAATAGTAAATACATAGTGAATAAATTATTTTTAACTTATTTAGAATCATTTATAGCAAAATTGGTTATTCATAACAGTGTTTAATTATTGGAAGTGGAATTGAACAGGAGCATAATGCAACAGCGTTTAATATGTAATGAAGATTGCTGTTTATTGCGAACTAACATTAGCGATATAACTTGAATTAATGTTTCTACAAAGAAAAATCCTTTTGAAAATAATTGCTTTTGACGCATTCCCAAAAAAATTCTACTTAACAATTGGAACTGATAAGCAAATGATATTTCGCAAAATTATTCAGTGTTATATTCAAAAGAGTTTTTAAACAAATTAATCATTACGTAGAGAGTTTGTTATAAATTATTAAATAATTGCCTTAAAAAGTTTCGTTTCGCAATAAACCGATAAAATTGCGGAAGATAAAATCTTCAAAACTTTACTTTTGCTTTTTAACGTTTAATGGACAGTTGAATGTTGCGATGTTCGAATTCCGTCGCACTCGAAACTCTTCGAAAGACCCATCGAAAAGTTCCATCGCCGGGTGAAAAATTAATTAGAGAAAATATGGTGCCGAACGATACAATGTCCAATCGTCGTTAATTTTTGTCATTTCTCTCGTTTTTTTTTCCTTATTTTAGCGTTTTTCATTTACCTCGGCAAAATGTCATCGACCCGTTGCAAGTAGCGATTTCTCTTTTCGCAAAACGCAATATCGCCCCGTTGCTTATCTTATTTCGCGTATCCACGTGCAGACCCAATAAAGACTTTATCAGGTTTAGTGTCCCTTTGCCGCGGGCAATATCTCGCATGAAGAAAGGAAACAACAGAATACAGATGGCCTCATTCCAGGATGCGTTCGAACGATTTTAACCGTTGCTATTGGAATTGTCGACATACACTCGCCAAGTTGTTTGCCGTGGCCGTTTTTTTCAATTTTGATTTTAGAGAACTCGCCTGAAATGCTTTTTCGCGCTGTTGGATTACCGAAACGGCGCGTTTAATGTATTATGCGGGAAAATCACGAGACATGTTTCAATCAGCACATAAATTTCATCCGAAAAATATGTACGCGCAAACATTTGCTGACTCGTGATCGATCGTAATGAAATTTTTTTTCCAAACTGTTTAATCGTTTAAGTTGGAGCTTCACTTTGTCACAGAACATCGAAGAACATTGCGAATTGCAGCGAATTGCCTAATTGCGTTGGCCTTGCGTTTTACTCGTAATTTAGTTGGAAATTTTAATCCACCAAAGGGCATTGTAATGCACTTAGTCCCATCGCAACGGGGTAACTCCGCACGTACCGGGCAATCTAATCCAAAATTCAAATACGTCCCCCCCGGAAGTTGTGCCGCAACGTCAACGAGTCTCTGATATTTAAATCCCGAGAATGTTATTTCGTCAACGTTCCGCGAGGCATCCGCATCGCCGGGCGCTAACAAGATTTCTCAGCCGCTCGAATTTTCAAGTAAGGCGACCGGCCTTTGAGAGAAGGAGTACACGTCGCCGCCTCGCTATTCGTAAGAGCCGCACTGAAAGTCCTCCCAAGAGCCTATTTCGGCAGCAGCGATGGAATCCCTTTGATCCTGTAGGCGGAACGTCCATCAACAGGTGTACGAGTTAGTCGGCGGCGAGATATAGAAGGCGTCTTCTCTATCTTTTTCTCTCTCTCTCTCTCTCTCTCTCTCTCTCTCTCCTTCCTTCTCACTCTTTTTCTTTTCAAGCCTATCTCGTCTTACCACCAAGTAGGGAAAATTCTCTCACACAGGAACGTGCTATTTTTAACCTCGGTGCGAGAAAACAATGGACGTATTCGACGGCGAACGGTCCCCTTCGGCCGTAGTCGACCCGCTGGTTACAGTGGTTTTCCCTTTTGCCCTCCAAAATGCGATGCCTTTGATGATACAGGGTGCTATGACCGCGTATCGATTCCCGGGACATCGTTTTGGGATGCTGGACAGACGCGCATTAACTGTGGCGCTGCCACCCGTCGGACGGACCGGTCCCTTTAAACTCTTAACAACGCCGGCGATTACCCTCTGGAAAATTCGATAGAATTGTTCCGCCTGAAAGCAATTTACTTTCGAGAATTGAGACATTATGAAAATAACTATCTCACGCCGTTGAGCTAAAGTTCTTCCGAAGTAATTGTTGAAAATCGAGTGCAATATACGTGTAATATTTCAGTTATTAGAAGCGTTTCGAGGAATATCTAATCATAAATGTGATTGTAAATAGATAAGAATTTAAACTTGAAAAAATCGATACATTTATCGGACATTGAGCACTTTAAACACTTTGATATATCGATTTATGTAAAACTGTTAGAGCGTTAGATACCGCGAAGAGAGGGAAGTTTTAAACTCTGCCAAACTTTAGAAGCGCAAAGAAAGGTATTTTCTCTCATCGTTGAACACTTAGAACATTTCTGCAAAAATAGCGTATGAAAAAGTTGCTCAAAATACACTTGAGCGCCAGTTTAAATTCAAATTTAACCACCGCGACTTTGTCATAGCCACCTTGTTCGCGACTGTATAATTAATCGTACGGCCAAGTCAGTCGTTTATAACTGCCACACGTTAGCCGGCAGTGTCGCGGCATTTCGTATAATGCTCCTAGGCATTTCACAGTGCCAGACTTCCAAATTCACATCATCATTTTATCTCGCGGGCTAAGCTGGCGAGAGATAGTCGGCGAAGTTTGGGAATTCTGACTACGTGATTGCGATATATAGGTTGAACGTTCTCGCGTATCGTAACTTATAGTATCATTACGCCTTAATATTACCTCCGCGGACGCTCCGCGCGTTGCGCAACATTGCAGCGCTATTACTCTTAATTGCGAGAAAGTAGGTTGTTACGACGACATTCTCGTACCGCGCTTTCGCGAAATGCGATCCTCAGCCACGCCTTTAATGACAGACATTTGCTGAAGAGTTGACAGCGGTGTCGATTTTCACAGGATATAAAGACTGACTAGTATACACTAGCTGTAAATGCTTGATCTGAAACTTTATACATAAATCGGATATGTCCGATCTACGACCTCTCAGATATAGCCGTCAATCACAATCTGCACACTTGATTCAATCAACAAACAAAATAAAACGGAAAAAAATTTAACGGGCTTTGACGATTATATATATAACTTATATCTTATTGGAACGTGTTGTACAATTATCTGCTTCATTTTTTAAACAGCGCGCGTTATAATATTAACTGTTGCTGAACGTAAATATTTATAGCATATCTATTACTCATAACTCGTTAATTTCAAATTAACAAATTGTAAATACAAACAAGATTGAGTTTATTAAAATTCTAAAAAAGAAGAATAACAAAATTTTAATTCTTGATGACATGCTGCGATATTCATTATTCGAATTTACGGTATTTTTGGAGTGCGCAATCAGCGATCAAATTTTCTAACACTACCTTAATTACTGCGAGTGCGCGGAGACGTGTACATCATTTTTGATTGCGCTCTACGTGACTAGTTTAAACGTGCCACTAAACATTAGTATAAGAAATTCTGTCTTTTAAAATACGTAACGAACCGACGTAACGAACGAAACTCTTACGGTCTCTCCTAGAATTTTCAACTTTTCTCAAAAACCCTCGTGCTGGAGCCAAGTGCTCCATCAGGATTTATGAAACACAAGCGATTTTCTTCTAAAACGTTTCGAAACGTGAGTAGCGTACGTGCCATAGAGCCGATCTAGACCACGATTGATCCACTTCTTGATTCCGATCCCACTTATCTTACATCCTACAGGCTCTTCAACACTTCAGTATATCCCATATACGATCTTAGTGCGTTTCTAGAATAGAGAATACAGAATAATTTTTATGCGCAAGTTTTGCGTAATGATTTAATTGGCTTTTTAATAATTATGCATTTATATACTTGTACACGTATATACAAAAAAGGCCGCTTTGTTATATAACAAAAATACGAATTTTTATAATTAATTTTATAATTATGTGACCAATTAGAGAACGAACATTTTTGCAAGTAATTAGTGTTAAAAAAATTGTAAATTATATTAATTACAGGCTATTTTATTTATTATGTAGTCATATCAGAACTCAAAATCAGAAGCCGCGAATCGCGGGTTAAATCTATGGAATTTTTTGATTCTATCATTTAAATGTGTGTGTATCGCCGCTTGGCGGGAATTTAGATTTGGGCGGGGAACATCCTGATCGATCCCCAAAGGCACCCCTTTCTCGGAGAATCTGCGATCTGGCAAGCTCATTTCCTGGACTTAGCTTGCAGTACGGATGATTGATTAAGTTCAGATTACAGTTTAATAGCAGAGCGCCGGATTGATATATCGCAGCTAGAGAATATAATGAGTAGGTATCGATAACGTCTGTTTAGAGTTTCAAAGCACTGCAATTTACGAGTGGGAGAAAATTTCGTTCCGCTAACAGCTGTTTAAGTGATTTCCTTTCCACCAAGGATCAAACGATCAGAAATATTCTACTTTTTTTACTTCTTTAAATTTCTAAATAACAATGTAGAGCAACAAGCTTGTTATTTAATTGATAAGTGTTTTTCTGTGGCGTTATTCGCTTTTTGGAAATATGAGATCGATTAATATAACATTTGAAAATGGGTATATTACTATCTCCTTATAAAACGATTTTCGATTGCTTTTTGAAAGGCAATCTTGGAACTCTTCCGAATCTCAATACCAAAGGCTTCCCTTCCGTAAGGCGCATCCATGACCCGCGGCCCGGAACGCGGAAACATCTCTGATTAGGTCAATACCCACATCAATCTCTATGTTCATTCAACATTTTATTCGTTTATGCGAGAATTTCTTTTCCCTCGAGGCACACGGACTTTTAAATATTATATTTGAATCCTTTGAAGGATATATTTTACCGAAATCGGTTAATGGAAGTTATAAAAAATTTTGTATAATCGCAATAATAAACGTGATATGTGTGTAATATACATGCGTTTGTTAAAAATTTGTGAAAATGTGCTAATATTTCGGATGGTTAGGTTTTATTGTAAAAGATAATTTTAAACGAAAAATGTTACCTTTGAGAATAACCGAAACACAAAAGCGTAATTTACCGAATAATTGTTATTTATTTTGTTATTATATATAATATATTACGCATAATTTTGCAGGTAATGACCTAATAGAATATCTGCACGGCTGTTAACTTAAGTCATCGCACCTAACACGTCCTTTGTTCTTTGAGGGTTTCTCAGAAGTTGAATCATTTTCTCTCGATTTTATTTAGACCTCCATTCATCATTCGGAGCAAAATTAGGGAGAGAAACAGAGGAGGTTAGGAAGGAAACAGAGGAAATTAGGGAGAGAAACAAATGTTACCTCCATTGAAATGTGTGAACTTAACTTGAAAAATTACGGGACGATATGTATTATATTTGTGCAAAACAGTTCTTTAATAAACTTTAGTAAAAAATAAAGAAAAATGATTGAGAAGTAACATCCTATTATAAAATTATAAAGTATTTAAAACACTTATATTTGTTAATACAAATAAATAATTGAACTATATTATTATTCATACAAAAAATAAAACAGCTCGGGGCAAGATAGCCAGAAATTGTCGCGTATACGATTTTCAATTTAACAAATATTTTTGAAAATTAAATTGACTGCGTTTTTCATGAGTATTTGTATTAAAGTGTATAAAGAACGTTTTTGCATTGCAATTCATAATGGCACGATTGTTTAACTGTATGCATTATTGTATAAAATGAGATAAATGTGAATGAAACGTTTGTGTGGAATAAAGGGAAGCAGTTGAAACGAAACGGCTGCTGCAAAACGTTTCGTTAAATTTCTCATCGAGAGCGCCATTTTTCCGGTCGATAAAGCCGCAATGATCAAAATTCTATTGTGCAAAGTCACGTCAATTGTCGAACATTTGCCAAGAGATTCGCAATAGTCTTGCGGTGATTTATCATTTACCACACATGCGCCGCAGTGAAAAACTCTGCTTGAGATGGACGTTTAGACGCGTCTCGCGTTCCAGTTCGGTGCATATCGCACTTTGTGGAATTGCGCGAGTCTTGTTTAATGAAAATTATTTCGTTTCAGAATGTATTTCAGAAGTTTACGGTTCGAGTGGAAAGTACAAAGCTTGAATTATAACATTACAAACGGCGCGCGTACTGAATAATACTTTACTAAAAGAGCGCTTATTACGAAATATAACTTCTGGCGGAATAAATGCTTATTATTATATAAATGTACCGCGAAAATGTAATTTTCGTAGTTTACGCGAATGTTCAGAGTACGAGGAAGAATATGTTCGTGCATAACAAGTAGCGACACAGCAATAGCAAAGATTCTCAATGCGGCAATATTTGCCTGGCAGCAATTTGGAATTGATTTCACCGTATGCAATCGAAATGCGCACATACTCTTCTTTATTTTATATCATAATTACGCCAACCTAAGTAACGAGCGCTTAATTCGCCCAAAATGATGGCTTTGTGCAGCACCGTCTTTGTAAAACGCTATAGAATTTAATATATCGCAGATACGTAACTTGTGTCTTATGTTTTGCCGTAACAATAGGTGTTTCGCGATCGACGTCGGGATATCCTTTCAGCGTAACGTGAGAATTGCGCGTCGAAGTTACCTTTATTCTCTACGGCGCATTAATGATTAAATGAGAAAACTCGGTAGCGGACATGATCGGAACATTACCAGCACTGCGAAGGATCTGATATCCGGTCGAGTTGAAAAAGAGAAAGAGGGGAAAAAATTGAGCATGAAAGTCCGGACTGTTCGCGGTCGAAAGGTCGGAGAGACAATCAGGAAAGAAGGAAAAGCAGACGTCGGGAAGAGCAAATAGCAGTTTGGAAGTAGGGCGCACATTTTTACGGGAATATTGTCTCGGCTTCAGCGAAAATTCTCAACCAGAAAGTAGCAAACAGCAGGGTATCTTGAGCCGGTGACACGTAGCGAGTTTAACAAGAAATGCTTCAGCTAACCTTACGCGATTTGTTCAAGAGTGACCATATTTGCCAACAAGATGTGAAATTTAGGAATAACAAGTCGCAATCAAGTCCCTTCTCTGCACCCCACCGCCACGAAATGTATAAGTAAAATACGAAATTAAAATTTTTTAATTAAAATATTTTTAACATTAAGCGTTTAGAACGAAATGATTAAATTTTATATGCAATAATCTTATAATTTATAGCAAACGCGCGTAAATCATTTTCTTTGTAGAAAAACATTAGCAAACTGTCTTATATTTGCGAGAAAATATTCGTCAGATTGATAATTACTGAATAAAAAAATTGAAGAGATTGTCAAGTAAGATCGAAATATATACAAATAACTCGTTTCGGTAAACCAGCGAGCTGAAGAAACAGCTTTGTCGCTAGTTTTCACGATACACATGTACAAAAGCACGAAAGGCACGTGCGCATATCATTCCTAATAGACGTTGCCACTTCGTTAGCAAGTTCTTCATCATCTCTCTCGGTAGCCCGGCCGATGGGCGGTCCGATAGATTACGCTCGGCCGTAATCTAACGGACCGACTGTACGTTACTCCGCTGAAACGTCGATATTTATAGCGGCCACTGTAATTCAAGTACGCGCTGAGAGGCGTTATACGATATATCATGATCGCGTGAAAGTGCCTCACGCGCGCTAGATTTCGATCGCTTCAAGCAGCAAGCGCCCCATCGCATTGCACGTGCAAGTGCAAGCCGAGATAACCGGTATCGGTCCGGATGCTGCGCCGCGAGTTTTCCGAATGTCTCTCTCTCTCTCTCTCTCGGATATTTTGGCCGTCCTCCAGACTAAACTGGTAATATGACGAGTCGGTCGCGCGCCGTCGTCTCTAACTAGGTCAGAGTTAGTACGCAAGCCGAAATATATCGTCGGAGTAACTAATTTCACGTGCCGTCCCCCGGCCTGAAGCCGCCCCCTCCGCTCACTTATCGCTCGTTTTCCGATACATCGGATCCCGCATCCGTAACGCTTACGCATCAATTTGCGCACGGGGTGAATTAATAAACCAGCTAGATATTCCCGCGTGGATAAGCAGAGTGAAAATACTGTTTAAATAAACAATCGCTAAATACGTAGCGCACCGCTGATATCTCGTCGAGATACACAACAATGAAACAGTAATGACAAGAAGTAGAAATTGCAATTGAGAAATTAATTAAATATAATAATCAAATGTCAAGTCACATGTGTAAATTTAGATATTTAATTTTATAAATTTCCGATATATTAATTTAAATTGATCAAGTTAATTAATTGGTTTAATAACAATAACAATCTGTCTCTTGATGCGGATGATTTTTAAAAACCAAATATGTTGAAAATATGGAAATAGATGGAACGAAATATTTGTGGCGAAAAAAGAGACCGAATGTTAAGGAAAAGAGTAACATTTATTTATGGACCGTTCAGTATGTGCAATTTTTTATTAGAGTTTTCGTGCTATGAATTCAGCGGTCAGGCGGAATTTAGGGTAACCGCACATATCGGCGCGTGTTCTCGCTAATAGCAAGCGTACGAAGCATGTGCAACGCGTACATATCTGTACATACCAATGCCTACGTGGTCGTATATAATAATAGTCGGGAAAAATTTCAGGTATCCCGTTGTAACAGACATGCCACGTATCCATATGAGTTTACGAGCATTATGACGGTACGCAAGCCTTGGGCTACACTAAATTCAGCTGCATCCTGGAGTGGATGTTTAGCTTGTGCAAAATTTATTCTCATTTCCTTCGCTCTAATTAATCTTCGGTATGCTCGCGAGTAAAATCAAGCTTCATTAGTTCTTCTTTCTCCGATTTTCGTCGAGGGAAAAACAAATCGGGAATTTGTTTTGGCGCTCGGTCAACCCCGGCAAATGTAACAGTCATAAAATCGCGGGATAAAGTATACCTCGGTGAAATACAACAAGCGAAGTGCAATATAGTCGAGTCCCGGACTAAATTGAATAGTATAAGTCCGGACGATATAATATAAAAGTCCGCTCCTTGTATTATCCATAAAAGTTACAAAATGAAAGTTACAAAGGGAAAAAATCTGAGAAACGTTGCGGGAACAATATGCGTTGCACGTTATTCGCAAATAATGAAATTTCTCGCAGCAGTGTAATATCTTTTGGGGTCAATTTAAAGGTAGAATATCTACGATCGTTCAATATTGCCCTTGCAAATACAGTTGCTTTACGCGGAAATATAGCGTGACCTATTTGCTCTATTGCGTCTTCGCAGTATCATTTCTTTCGCTGATCGAAGTTTCCGAGAGAGATCTCGGACTGAAAAATTCGATTCTGTAACGAACTGACTTTCTGCCACTTAGGAAACATATAAGGATGAAGTTGCTCGCTGCAAAGGTACGCGCGGCAAAGCAGGCAACCTTTCCCGAGACGTTTCCTTTTTTCATTTTTTGGCATTTCCGTCGTCCGCCGTGCGCGGGTGTTAGAAGAAGTCTCGGCATTTTCCACGATTTTCCCATTTTACTCCGTGCCATCGGCCACGTCCTTCGCGTGATTTTCGAGTCCTTTGATCCTGCTGCTGACATGGTTTCCGGGTTGTTTCTACGCACCTTGCTCTTTTCGTAAATTCTCTCTGGTCAGAACGTCATCACATCGCTTTCCGCGTTTGCCGAGTAACGATCTAATCTCCTCTTCTCGCTTTCTCCATCTTCTCTTTCGCAAATACATAACCTAAGCAGTCTCGCGTAATTGCAGTCTTATCAGATTTCAAATACGGATGCCGCAGAATCAATGCAATTTTCTCTCGGCAACTGCTTTTTTCAATTTAAAAATTAATTTTTCCTTGGATTAAATTTCATTAAATGCTGCTGCTGTTTTTCTTAATATTTTTATCATGACAACCTAGGCAAAGTGTTAAATTTTTAATTAAATTTTTGTTAAATAAAACATATTTATATTTAATTAAAAATTATTATTTATTTGCATTATTAAAGTTAAATAGTTGTTTACAAAAGTTACTTGCAGCTTATTGTTATCAATATTTATATTTTTGTATTAATTATAGATGTTCAACGAAGTCACGATTTATACAAAATTATAAATCATATGTTAATGTTGTAATATGTACATATATAACAAGAAGATTTTTATATTACGTTCACGCATATTAAAAATTATTGCTGACAAATTAATAGCGAGTAAACAAGCAATATCAATGTGGGGCGATATTTTAAATAAAACTTTTATAGGCCTTTCATTTTACATATCGGTTACGTGTGTTATATGAAAAGTTTTTCTACTTGCTTTAACTGCGCTTCATTTAATTTGCATATAATTTATATCTGACATAGAAAGAGTAAATACATTTCTCAACACATAATTATTACCGATCATATTCACATAATTTAACAAACTGAAAATTTTTATTGATACAAGTACAATTTTACAGAGGAATATAAAATAATCTCCATTTATTTATTAAAATTTTTGATCTGTGCGACGTTTAAACGCATGAAAATAATATTTTCATATACATTAATTAAAATATTAATTATGTATTATTTTTTATTGATCAAAATGTAGATAATAATTTAGCAAAATAATTATATGGAGCATTTAATAAAAAGCATGGGAAAATGGCGGGAAAAATGATGCGCGAATATAGTTTAGCCAATTATAGGAGATGTAATTTACGCGATATTTACACGAAATATTTTATTCCACATGTTATGATGCATTTTGCATACAGTTTCATAAGATATAAGAGCAAAATTTGATTATCTTGATAACATAAATAACAGACTCCAAGATAGATGGATCTTAGGTAGTTTGCAACTTTCAAAGACGTATTTGGTTAACAATGGTTTTTAGCCTTGAGATCTTCCGCTATTAATTGATCTTCCGAAAGAGCCATTGCACACTCTGCTGAAATAGCTAATAGAACTCGTGAATTTAGTTCACGACCTGTTTGCAGAAGTTCCAAGTTTTTGCAACAATTGTTTGCATCAAAAAGCACGTGATTTCGCGTTAATTCGCACTAAGCGTTTCGCCGGAATTTACGAGAGTCACATGTTTTACAATATCGGAAATGCTTTACGGACGAAACTCTGAAATTTGTTTCTTTTTCTTGTTACAAGCATACGCTTTAATTTTACCAAACACACTGTAATCCCTAAAATTGAGATGCAATTGCGTAAAAAATGTTTAATCTATTACAATTTTTATAAATACAGATCGGGGAAAATTTTGGTTTAATCAATAAATGTGTGGATATACTGCATGGATATACATATAAAAATAGTCATATAAAAAATGTTATGAAACATTACCGTGTAGTTGTATGAAAAAGCAGTTGTTGTACACTGTGCGATTTAATATTTTTGTCGAAGAAATAATTGTAACACATATTTGCAACCAGCGAACCTTGATTTCAATACTGTATTTTACGCGGCGCGTAATATGGAAAAATTATGCTCTAATACGTTGTGGATTACAAATAGAACATATTTTGCGATTATCTCTGTTTCGTGATTCTGACAAATGTTGTTACGTGATTTTTATTTACGTCGCAAAAAAACCACGTGCATACATACGTATTCGTAATTGGAGGACGGAAGACAAATTCTTCATTCCTCTTTTTATTTGCCGATTTAATTTCCGGGCTTGCTCAAAAGCTCGCTCTCTCCGGTCTATCGTCGCGGTTGAAGCGGGAAATGCATTGAGTGTACTTCCGATATCGTAAAAGCGAGGAGCGCGGAAGTAGATAAGTTGGGTGAAAGCCGTTGCCTGGCTAATTAGGTATTTCGTTATTGCTTAATAATTACTGTAGAAGATTTAATAATGCGAAATGGTCGACTTACGTGTTCAAAGCACTGAAGCGTCTGCGTGTATCTTTCCGGATATATTTATTGTGGTGGCGCAATGTGAACGTAATAATAAAACATATTACGTTTTGGCAGAAGAGACACCGAACACGCCGCGTTCCACGCGAATAACACTGAAGAGCTTTTAATATAAACTTAATTCCGTGTACTTGCATCGCATATATTACGATAGAACATTTAAAATTTTATTAAGATTAATTAAATGTAATGCATAACTTTCAACAGAATGTGCACGGAATTTTCATTTAAGATTTCTGTAAGATTTTGGAAACTCTCTACAAATAATAATAGCGAAATAATATTAATAATAATAATATAATAAAATTTTAATAATAAAAAAATATAATATACAATACAAAAAATAATATAATAATAAAAAATATATAATATAATAATAATAGCAGTTTGGTAAAATTAAAGCGTATGCTTGTAACAAGAAAAAGAAACAAATTTCAGAGTTTCGTCCGTAAAGCATTTCCGATATTGTAAAACATGTGACTCTCGTAAATTCCGGCGAAACGCTTAGTGCGAATTAACGCGAAATCACGTGCTTTTTGATGCAAACGATTGTTGCAAAAACTTGGAACTTCTGCGAACAGGTCGTAAACTAACTTTTTGCTAGATTACGACTGCGATAAATCAGTTTTGTAATATTTATATTTTTACAATTATTTATGCATTGTACAAAGTGAGATTTTCACTTTGCGGTTTTATAACACACGATCGAGAAAATTCTAAAACATCCTGTGTACAGATAAATCTGCTCATTATATTTTCTTGTTTTCTCAAGAGATGCTTAACAGTTATTTTACACTGCCTTCAAGTAAAGTCAATTTTTTAAAATATCGAATAAAAATTGTTACAAAATTATATGGTTTTGCGTAGAAAATGTTAAAGAGTATATTGGAGATATTATAATGATATATTTTTGATTTATTGTAAAAAAATCTCAATCGGGCCAATCGAAAAATTTCGATACACCCCCCGCGATCTGTTATCAATTTCGGCTGAAAGCTATTTCTCCGCATTTATGACCGAATCTGGAAACATTAACGCATGTTACGGATCGCGGAAACTGACAGCAGCAAGTTTAGGGCAAGGGACTCATTGTTAATTTGTCAAACTGAAACTCTCGGCCTAACTTGCGCGGCAGAAGTCAGACCGGATGAAGGAGACCAACTACCGCTGCTCATCTTATGGAAACTCCGAAGAGGGTTTATGCGCGGTAACTGACGCTGCGGTTGAAACGTGAGGATGCGCTTAATACGTATCTCACGAAGTAGCGCGATTGCGTTGCTCAGATGACTCGCAGAAACGTGATGATGGAAACTTGTCTTCATTGACATGTGCATATAAATATCGCGAAATTCAATTATGTAATGTAAATAGGAATAGTTCTTTCTCACGTGAAAATCAAAGTGAAGTGCATTACATACCTACTTTAAATTTCTGCATAGAAATTTCTCGCGCTCTAATGATGATAAAATGAAATTGAAGACCGCCATAATCACCGGTACTGCTTCGAAAATATATTGAGTCCATAAATCTTATCGCAAAATTGTTCTATTGATTTATTGCAAAATTGATTTATTGCATGCTACGTAAAATATAACAATGGAAATCAAAAATAAAAAATTTTGCAAACGCAGCCGAATGTCAAGTATATCCCTTTCTTACGAGAAAATATTAATGATACAGAATAAATAAGAATGGAAAGTGATAAAACTTTCTTTTTCTTCTTCTTCTCTCTCTCTCTCTCTCTCTCTCTCTCTCTTTCTCTCTTTCCCTCTCGCCCTTTCTTTCTTCCTTTTATTCTCTGGTTAAAGTTTATTACGATGCGCCTCGGCAAACGGTGTTCTCGTATTCGAAGTATCGTCGAATCGAAGAAATCGCACGATAACGGCAATATATCAAGCTGTTATACTCACGCCGAGATGGTACTTTCGAGACGTGGAAGTGGTTCATTTCCATATCGGCTGTCACGAGGAAGTCGATCGCGCGCGGTATTCCTGCCACAGCGAAAAAATACAAACTCCCACACGGAAGAATAAAACGCCCCATCGAGCGCTTCGTTCCGTTTCAAACGATAGTTCTCCTTTATTCTCAACACTATTTACGACTCCGCAGCGCGAGAATGGCGACGGCGGAGTCGCAAGATGCAAATTTCGCGATTGCGTGTGCCGAGAGAACGATTGACTTTTCCCCGGGATTGCAGCTGTTTAGTCCGTCACGTTTTACGTGAACGAACCGATCTATATTCGTGAAATGCGTTTACATCCATCTTTGGCGGATCGGCTATTCGTCAGGGATGATGCAGACTCTCGTGTTTATGGCTGTGCCCGACCTCGCTCGTAGCTTTATCGACTAACCTTGCCTTAAAACGCGATGTCTGAAAGCCGACACCAACCTTCCACCTTCATAAGCCAAAGATACTTCGGTCTTAAAATAAAAATCGTCGTTGCGAGAATACATTTGAATACTCATGCGCACGATATGTCTAAAATTATGTTTCTGGAAAATCATCTAGTCTGTTGAATATCGATCACTGAACGTCGCACGATAACATCGTAACATCGATGAGTTTTCGACATTTGCAAATTGAAATAATTTCATGCTAAACAAATTGATCTTGAATTTGTCTTGTAGATTGGCGAGCGATGTTATGTATCGTTTTGTCTATAAAGTAAACTATAAAAGTATATGAATATCGATAAAGATTAGATTTATAATACTACTATAATATGTCATAAATATTTAAATTGCAAATAAAAAGACATTGAATATTCTTTGAGCTATATTTTCTACGTTAAATGTATTTTCGTCGTTATGAAAAACTAGATAATTTTATTAGTTCTTTTTTTTGTAAAGCACTGAGTAAATATAATATAATGTATTTTGCATTTGCCAATTGCATACGAAATCTCTCATTGTTCACGTTGCTTTGCAGTTGCACTAGATGGGAAGAGCGTAGTATAATGAAACGGCAAATGTTGTCGCTCGGTAGGAATCCATTCATATCGTACAGAATCTAGACGAGTTTACTCGAGGGTTTGACTGGTCGGCTATGATTGCAGTCGCATCTGCAAGTTATTGCGCGTTCCGTCGGCGCGAGTTTAAATCGCAAGCAATAACACAATGCATATAATTTTACGGCATTTGGTGAAGAGAGTTGCTTGTGGAATCGTGAAAACGGTCCGTTGCAACAGTAAAAAAAGTTTTCCCGAGTTTTTATCGCGCATCATATTTCGACACGACCCAATTCTCTGTGATGCGTACGTTAACCACTTGCGCGTGTGACATACGGTCGTGGGAAATATATTTATTTTATAACAAAAAAAAAACAAAAACGGAGCGTATTTCCAACCATTTTAACACTAAGCGAATCGCAAAATTTCAACAATCCATGGAAATAGTATCAATAACATCGATACTATTGAATATAATTTGTGGTATCATAGAAATCAGTTATCTCTTAGACAACTTTTTTAAAGTAAAATAAAATTTTGATTTATTTTTACAAATAATTTGAAATATTTATTAAACTTTAAAAAATTATGACTTTTATTTAATTTAAATAAAAATTATTACAAAAGGTAATTAATTGCTTCGGTAATTTTACAATTATTTTGTTACAAATATTCTAAATATTTAACAAATAATTTTCCCTTCGCTATCTAAAACAATTTACATAAAGTAAATATTGTTATATATATTAAACTTTATTATATTAATGAATATAATTTTGCGTAACATAGCGAATATAGATATAGTAGAAAAGTAAATAATTTCTTTTTAATATAATGTTGTATAATTTTAGTTATTATTTTTTTTATTCTATCATTGTGTGCATTCACATGTGTTTAACATGACTATAATACCACACATATTTTCTTTATATTATGTCTCCGCGTTGCATTTCTCAAAGCAATATCCGTAAACATACCGTCTAAGATACGAGCATCTTGCGATTCTTTATGTAGACCGAGAAGAAAGAAAAGACACGGAAAATGTTTCCAAGACGAGCGAAATTTTTTAGAAAAATGCAAAATGAGAATTCGCAAAGCAAATCGTGTATTACACGACTATAAATTATATTTTCCAATATCAATTTCGTAACCACGATATTTTGTGTGTCAAATAAAGCTTGTAACTCTTGCAGTTAAAATGCAGATTCTGATTTATGTCGCATAAAGCGTAAAATTGAATTTCTGTGTCTAATATAAATCAGTCTAAAAAAATGAAGAGTAGGATTAGCCTGACAAACCAAGACAGCTATTCCATCAACGTCAGCACATATAAAGACTCGTTTTGTCGATACGTATGAGTCCACTGCGGATAACTGTCGGCAATAAACGTAGATTATTGACGCTAAAAAAACTCCTGGCACTCGCTTATGATCGCATATAGGCCGGTTCGAGGATCATTTCCAACCGTATCGTTTACTTTAACGATTATGATAGTTACACAATTGAATGGTAATGCGATGCCATCAAATCCGATGAGTATGAATCCTACGAGGGCGAAGGATAAATGCGACTCAATTTATTTGGTGAGTCATTGAAAAAGCATAATGAACCGTATCGACTGTCTTTGATTTATACGGATTAGCTAATAAATAAACAATGTCTCTTAAAAAACCATAATAGATGTAGAGATAATCCATTACATAAATAATATTGCACTTTGCAATTATTGCTTTACAATTTATAAAAATTTAGGGAAGATATTTACACAAAATCTATTTGCTTTTTGTTCCAATTTTGGAACCAGTTTTAATCGATTCTTTTAGAATAACATTTTAATTAAACACTTTTTTTCATTTAATATTTGACTTAGAAAAGTCGAAAATTAAATAACAAATCTTCTACATCTGTTTGCTATCTTTAGCTAATTTAATTCGGGAAAAGAAATTGATTTTCAATCGTGTATAATTTAGAAGTCAGTAGTGTCTCCACATTTTTATTTAAAAAAATCAATTTGCTAGAAAGTAGGGTAAACATTGATTTAAATATTGCTAAAAATACTAAAGGATTTTTTTTTGCATTTTGCTACTAACTTTTGTATTACATCTTTAATCTTATTCTCTTTTTAAAATCATGGATAATTATCAATTGCACAGCTCAAGATAGAGAATAATATTTGAATGCAGTGTTTATTAAATGTAGTTATTGAAAATTGTAAACTGAAATCTATATTCAATTGCAAGTAATGAGGTCTCGATAATATTATTTTCGAATGTAATTGATTTGTCGTTAGATCATGATTGCTGCAGTAAAGTTTAAAAAAGCTTGCGATGCACTAGTCAAGCCGCTGCGCTATTAACCACCTGTGCTTCTCGCAAGTGGGAGGTCGTGAAGCCGACATCTAGATTTGTAAGTGAAACTTTACAAATAAGGTTTATAATACATTGAAACAAAGTCGTTGGCTAAGTGAACTCTCCGGATTATGTGTCGTAGTTGTCATTATACTTCTTCTTATTCTCGTTAAAGCTGGTTTTATGCGATGCACTTTATTTTCCTACAAGAAAAATATTAAAAATTTTATTCTGTATCATTAATATAATAGTGTGTTTAGTTTCAAGAATGTTGTCAGAAGATAAAAAAATGTATTATTATTAAATTGTATTAAAATAAAAATTATTTTAATTTAAACGAAGACATTGGTCTTTAGAGAATCATCTACATTATCACTTCTCTTGAGACAAAATGCGTTTTTGTTATATGCCTTTAGCGACGCGTCTATCGCTGTCAAAAAACGATAAGAAAAAGTTTCAAAAATTAGACAAAAGTTGCAATAAATCTCAATTCAGCATTATAGTATGTATTTGAAATGTAAATAAGTATACAATTATAAATATACAACTATTAATAACTTTTTGTCAATATATATATAACTCATAGATAATGTAAAAGATTGAAACATCGTGTTAAATTCGCATGTAAACGTGTTTCAAATCCGATGAAGTTTCATATTAGCATTAACGATGTCATTGGGGATTATAGACAGCTACTTTTTCTCTCTTTTCCCATTTATTTCGCGTAAACAAAGTTTGGAGAACTTTGTGCAACTTAATACTATCTTGCCGTTAAGCACGAGCAACAACTATACGTTAGATCAAAAGCCTGTGAGTTTTTTAACGACTAGTTTTGTAACTATGTAGTAACTGTTTCGTTGTGCCGTATTTCTGAAACGCAATAAAATTCAAACTTTTATCACAAGAAACTTATTCGTCTGGCATAAAGAATTGAATTTTTTATTAAATTTACTTATTTTAGTTAGTTTTCTTCGATAAGCAGCAAGCACCTCTCATTCTTGCCGATTAAAAATATAAATTTATGTCCGAGTTAAAAATATGTAAAGATTTAAAATTATTCAGTTTATACTACTAATTAATTTATATAATAAACAAATTGCGCTACGCGCGAGGGAATTAAATTGACGTAATCGAGTTTCTATATAACAATAAATTTATATCGTATATTAATAATACATAGCGTATAATATCGCATAGTTTGAGTATCGTATGAAAAATATTATGCATATCTAAAATTATGTGTAATGCTAAAGAGAATTCGAACATTTCCATGAAAAATTTCATATTACAAAAAAAAAAAAAAAAAAAATGCAAAGAAATAAATCGTGCATTACGGTAGATAGCATTTCTTGAATAACTTTCGCAAAGAAGAAATTTTACCTATCATGAATAATCGAGCCGACCACACTCTGAATAATGTGCATTAAAACGGAAGTTCCGCGGAAGCACTTGATCCTAAATATGATGGACAAGCTTCCTGAGAAATTATAATTTACCGCCTCTCCAGTTTTTTTTCTCTTATCCTAATTTTTCTCGGAAGCTTCATCAATGAAAAGAGATGATTGGCGCGGCGGGACTGACAAATGGTTGTGTCCATAATGGCACGAAGAAAAATACTTCGGATAGGAAGTGAATTCCTCTTCTCGTGACCTACTTTCTTGCGCGAGTTTCTCGTCCCTACGTACGAGTAGTACGTACATTCGATTTGAATAAAACGCTTTAATTTTGCAAAACCGCGCCACCCACCGCTACGAAAACTCTTAACTGCCGTCGCAAACAACGTGCATTCAAATCTACGGCTTCTTTCGTAACCCTCGTACTGCCGCATGTTGCGACTGCAAAAAAATACGGTAATGCGCCGTTGCATTCCCGCTTATGCAACAACCTGCATCGCCATCATCGTGAATGCAAAATTGATGAATAATTGTTTTGTAAATTCGCGGAAAACACCTTTGCGCACTCGGTCGCCACGATGAAATTTAGTACGAGCAAACTCGCGCAACTCAAATATAATCTAACGAAGGAAGTTGTAATTACATATTTCGTCGCTATTTATTTATGATAATCTCATCGCATCACGATTACTGCAATTAACGGTGCATTATTCCAACCAGTGACGTACAAATTTAGACATATTAATAAGGGGAATACATTAATAGTGCAAAATTTATTTCAAATTGTGTCAGTTAAATCTAATATTAATTTAAAATATTAATTGCAGAAATATACGTAATATAATTTATATGAAAAGATTTATAAATAACAGTGTAATATTTTCTTGTGATAATTAGAGTAAGTTTTTGCCAGGTGCGTCTGTTCCATATGACGTCATGTTAAATAAAAACTGCAGTATTTTCTATCCATGTAACAGCATTATCGCTGAGAGAAGAAACAAAGCAGAACTCATGTAGACCCTAAGTAATCGCATTACGAGCGAACACTGATCGCGCAGCGCGTGAGTAGAAGTAACGCCACGTTAGTTTAATCCCATAATAACAGCGAAGGAATTATGCCGTAGGCAGTTATTTTGCCAACACTAATGACTAGTAATAATCGTGGAAGAAGTCGCTTTTACGTGCCACGCATTCTCAAAAGAGCGAATCGTGGCGAGCGGGAAAAAGTACAATCTCGAGAAGCGTTAATCTGACTCGCAGTGCCACGTGCCGACATTTTCCGACTGGGAAAAAAGAACAATAATGAACGTGCGTGACGCGCGAACGGATATTTTTTTGGGATATTGTGAGAGACACATGGAATAGTGCGAGATAATTAATGTGGGCAGGGATAAATTTCAAACACAAAGGGCAAGTGTGAAAACTCACGCGTCCGCGTAGAAGGTAGACGCATAGCTACGGATGAAAGATAGACCGATAAAATATTTCTAGAGTACGAACGTCACACGGATAAATGCAGGAATTGCTGCCGCTAGCATCAACGTTTCGAAAACCCGTCGTGAACTTTTCCATCGGACGCGGGATGCAACAGCAAATGTCAGGGATGCACTATATGAATGCTCAAGATAAGTTTATTATCCGCGTACTGGCGATCCGCAAACCTTTGGCACTTTGCAAAAGTGCTTCAGGCATACCACGAGCGATTTTTTTGCATTAACAATTCTATAATCGCATCTATCTCAATTAATGAATCAGTTTTAACTGCAAATTATGCACAAGTGCACAAAAAATGCACAAATAAAACTATTAATAACAATCACTATTTTTAAAAAAGATAATACCAATTTCAAGCAGTGTCATTTTGTCATTGCTTTCTTTTCAATCACATTTTGCTTCAAGCAAGTCAATTAGCTTCCAATTGCGAGTATTAATTAACGCGATATTATATCAATGTATATATATATATTATGGATATTTTTATTTTAAATTTCTAGCATCTAGTTTTACAATAAATATTCTAATGACAATAATGAGTTAATTATACTTATACTTTTAATATTAAAATAATTTTACGCTTAGGCATACAATGAAAATAATGCAGTAATTTTGGATTTAATAACGTAATTTTATTCTTCAATATTTGCTATATCAATTAATCATAATAGTAATTATAATATTACATACAAATGACTAACGCGAGAATATTACTCAACATTCTTGTTCTCTATTACGAAATTCTTGTCATACCGTTAATCTATATTTAGAGACAGCGAAG
Organism: Linepithema humile; assembly: GCF_040581485.1. Lineage (NCBI taxonomy): Eukaryota > Metazoa > Arthropoda > Insecta > Hymenoptera > Formicidae > Linepithema > Linepithema humile. The sequence goes on along the minus strand of NC_090129.1, from coordinate 31,928,819 downwards.
TTGATGCCAGATAGGGGAAAATGACAAGTGATTTCACACGAGCTATGTCGCATTTTAGGAACGTTTATCAAAAAACCCGATTGCTAAATTCAGCTCGAATTTAGATACGAATATACTATAATTATATTATATATCACTCAAACTCTATGAGAGCTAAGAATCTATGAGAGCTAAGAATCACTCAAACTCTATGAGAGCTAAGAATAAAAAATAATGATTTTAAGGTTCAAAATAGAATAAATTTATTATGATTTTAATTGTATTGTTAATACCATTTTAGTTTTGAAAAAGAGATATTTTCATATAGATAGTTTATATTGTGATTTTTCTGTGAATCATAATACATCTGAATCATTAAAATCTCAAACAGTTAAATTAATATAAATCTCATGTTTTAGGATTTAAGATATAATGTTAATTATATGATGTTTCATAACATTCTGCATTTTCTACTTTGCAATTTTCTCGCTTTATAACTACCGTGCAAAAAATGTTCTCTCTAAATTGAATATTAAGTACTTCCATAAAAGTTTTTAATCGCAAAATAAAATAAATAAATACTCATATTTTTAATACAATTAACGTTACCGATAATTTTTTATTGTGCGTTATGAAAAAGTCTATCAGGTAGTGTTATATGTAATCATCGTATTTTTAACAACAATAATAAATTGTAACAATTTATCATTGTCAATTATCAATTAAGTTCACATGATGGAATTTATTCATGATCGATTTATTATCACATGTTTCGTTATTAGCATTCTATGCAATTCTGTTAACAAGTTGCGTAAACTGGAATTACTTTTGTAATATTACCGTACATGTCGTAATGCATTTATTTAATTTATAATTCTTTTACCTTTTTTATTAGCCTTTATCAATGTATATGAAATCTTGCTGCATTGCGCCACATTGCCGGGAGGTTTTATTTTCCGGGATGCATTTCATTCGGCTTCGTGAACTTGACTAATGTATACCTACACTGCACTGCAGTAGTACACGTTCACGTTTGTACTCGCCCTTTTTCACTATACTCGATGCACGTAACTATTAGATATCGAACATCCCATATATGCTTTTCTGAAATACCGTCATAATTTGCAAAAAGCTCTGCATGAAACATATACATATATAGAAATATTCCGATATAATTTCAATTACAGTATTTCAAATACTTTGAATAATTGTAAAGCAAAGTAAACAGTTATAATATATTCATTAAATTATTAAAATGTATTTTTCGTTCAACGTACAGTAAATAAAAATTTTTAATGCAAAACTTTTACTCCAAAAATTTTCAAGTAGATTAATATTTTCATTTTATATCTGTTATTTAATTTTAGTGACAATTTTAATAATTTAATGTGACGCGCAATTACCAAATTTACACAGGATACTTAATGTTTAAATGTATATTTGGTTGGTTTACACTAGTTTATATTTAGTTGGTTTGCGTTAGTTTATATTTGGTTACGTTTTGGTTTATATTTGGTAGGATTAATGTCCAAATTTCACTTTTGAGAATCTCGAGAGTGTGTTTAGTAAGAGTTCTAGAATTTTATTACAGAAGTGATAGACACCTATCGCTTACTGTTGAGTGCGAATGCGAAATATACGCTCGCATTCCAACCAACTGAAGCAAGGGCTTTTAGTTTACACGTTATAGAACGAGTCTTCGATAGTGCATCGAGCGGAAAGCAAAGAGGGTGAGTGCGCAGTATGCATTTTATAAGGATCGCAGAGGCGACATAAATAAATAAGGGATCTAACCGTGACACTTCATTGTAGGCCAATCCTTCACCTAGAATATCGTTATAAAATGTAAATTTTAATGAAATAATGAAGCAACGCATTAAAACACAAATTGCGATGCATCTGTTTGTTAAATAATTCAATTATTTGTAGTTATAAGAAATTAAAGTTGACAGAATAACAATTAATTCTTTCTTTTTTAGAAGCAATTAGTATGCATATTTTATAATTAGAAGATTTTCTCAATTATATATGAAATAACAAATAACAATTGATATTACTCGAATAACTTTTGTGGAGAAAATCTGTTGCAAAACTTTGAAATAAAAGTAATCTGTTCCAAAGTTAAAAGTAGCATGCGAAAGTAAGTGTGATTAATGTAATTGATGAGGTGTGTCTAACAAATTAGGAGCAAAATGCGAGGCTTGAAGGGTCGTTGCGCATCCCCTTCGTCAAGTCTTCGCTCTAACGTAGCGACAGGACAATAAGGAGCCGAGGGTTGCAAGTTAGGTGGAGAGTCTAGGCTAGGTATCCTAACCGGATGAATACGCTCATTTGACTTCGCGTCAGAATTACGCTTGTTATCGCTAAAGACAATTACGCCTGTCGGCAGGAAATTGAGGGATTCATATGGCTGGCTTAGAACGCTTGAGTGATTAGTATCGTCTCATAATATGCATTAAAGGAGTAACAGAAATTGTGCCGAGAGAGAATAATAAGTGGCAATTTATTTTTAATCATGATTCTTTTTGTTTCCTGTGAATTATTAATTATATTCAAATTATAAGTATCTCAATGAACATAATTCATATTTCACTAATGCACATGTTGCTCTTTAATTATCTTGCGCTAATATTTATTTCTACTTGTACTGTTTATATCGTGATAGTTAATAATTAAGATTTAATCTAGTGAATTGTCTCTCGATAGGTGTTTTCTATTTCAATAATACAAGTAGGAATAAGGATAGAATAAACATTAATTTTGCTATCCAGCTATCCGCTCTCAATCGTGCTAAATACGCACGTGCAGATGAGGAGGCACAATTCATGCGGCTGGCATTCATGATACCGCAATACAAAACCGTCCATTACCTCTGGTGTACAACATTTGAATGCATATTCCGCAACGCGTAATTCTGTCTCACTTAGCCAATCAGAAAATTCTAGGTAGCCAATTACCGGGCGCCCCGAAATTCCAGTTAGTCTCAAATTCGCTCCCGGCCTCAGGAATTGCATCCATAACCGGAATTCATCGATAGCCCACGTATAGCGTGCGCGCGCACACACACGCCCGCAAATGCATAGAGCAATGCCAATCCGGTGGCTGCCACCAGCGCGGATCGCTCGTAGCAACGGGTGAGATCAATTTTAGCGAGCGATATTTGTTTATACGCGCCCTACGGTTCCGTTTAAAGCAATAGCTAGAGTAACGCGCGACGTTCACGAGTTTCACGCTCGAACGAGCTATCGCACGTCGGTCGCGTTACGCTTCATCGAGCAATACAATGCACGCGACAACGCTTCCCGCGTGCATGCACGTGTCCGCGCGGGCGAACGGACGAGCGCGTGTACCGACCAGTGACGCCACTGTTTCTCCCTGTCTCTCCCTTTAGAAACGCTTTAGAAACGCTCGCAACTCGAAGGGAATGTAGGAATTTTCATTCAGAGCGATGCGTCCTCTGATGTAGACTCCTCCGGCAGAGACACAAAATTATGTAGACAGCAAATATTTTTCAACGTGTTTCTTTAAACTCGCAGTAGTTGCACCAGTGACAATATATATGTGTGTGTGTGCGTATAGCTATATTATATGAAACATAATATCCACTTTCTATAAATATCAAAAGATATCTTGAGGAAATGGAAGAAAAAAAATCTTAAAACAAACATTACAACAAGACACCGACAAATTTGGAATGAGTAATTATTCTTACAACTTATTAACACATATTGCAATCTTTTTTTTTTATTTCTTTCCCGGCGTAAAGTTTGTGGAAGCTCAGGCGCATGCTGGGAAAACTATTACCGCCTTGACAGTGCCAGAGGCGGAGACAGCGAATCGCTTTAAAGTCACGGGAGGTCGTAGGACGAGAGAGAGGTTGAAAATTATGACTGGTACGTGCGACGTATGGAAGGACGTATCTCCGTCATTATAGAGCGGCAAGATGCCGTGGAAACGTGGCTACGGGCGAAAACGGACGAAATGGGGGCGAATGAAGGCGGATGCGGCGCGCGCGGGCTCGATAGCGTTGCACAGCTTGTGCGAGCGACGTCTAGGGCTTCGTCGCTTTGTCGGGCCGCACACACCAACGGTGATTTATGGCGAAACGCCGCGCACCACGAGCCTCTTTCTCCCGCGCGGCGAGCGCTGACGAATTTTATGCCACTCGTTTCTTCACCGGCTCGTTACTTACGTCCGAGTACCTCGTTCAACGAGCCTGTGATTTATCTCGGCGCCGTGCATGAAAGGCGCAGTGGCGAAGGACGTTGTTCGCGCGGCGCCCGAAACATCGACTTGTGCCACTGCGGCGCAGATTGAATTTCGAAACTATGAGAGTTCCGCAGAAGTGAAGCAGTTTTCTCGACTTCGATTAAGTCCTTCATTGAACTCATTCTTTACTGAGTAATCGGAGGAGTGAATTAAACTACGGTTTAAGTCAACCGATGCGTTTAATCGCGGCTCACTTGAATGATTTGTTCCAAATAAAGGTCCAATTAGAAAAGGTAGAATGTTAGTTTGCAATAGTAAATATCGTTAATATATCGTTAAAATATCGTTATCGTTAATCTAATGTGTGTGTTAGACATAGTTGTCCGTTTGATCGTACTGAACAAACAGAATATTCTTAGATGTATGTTAACGTAATACACAAACTTTTATTAATTTGATTATAATTTGTCACGTAATGACATCCATTTGTGCTGAAATCTCTTTCTTTCTCTAATAACTTATCACGCGTGAACAGAAATTCTGAACTTGATCGAAAGTTCACTCGATTCTCTTTCCTTCTCAGCTCTTGTTTCATAAGTTTACTTCGTGAGCTTATTTCATCATAAGCGGCGAGATTAATGAGACTTTGATGACAAGTAAGGGTAACTAATCGAAACTGTCACGCAAGCCATTTTGATATTAATATATACGACCTAAAACGGCATTTAAATGCCACTAATTAAGGTCGCTTTGACGCTTGTGCATAATCAACGACACCTTGAGCCGGTATTATCTGCGATTTTGAGCGAGTTAGCTCCTTGTATTTTTCCAACATTTACGTGATAATGTAATATTGTAAAGAAAAATTTTCTCTCTCTTGAATAATAACCGCTTTCATATCTAAATTATAGTTAAACTTACAAAAACATTTATTAAAAATAAATTGCGTTTAGTTAAATTGACCTAAAATCTTTTTTCACACGCGTTATCCATGTATTTCGACAGAAAACAGATTTCTGAAACCATGTTGCTCTTCCAATCGTGAACATTTCCTAAGATGATTGCAAACAATGTCTATATTCCATTATAATCACGAAATTGCTCTCTCTCTCCCGACGAGATATGTTAGCTTTCGGGAAGATCAGTGGAAGAATCGCCCTTAGAAATCTAATTCACTCCGAAAGCCTCAGCTAGATACTTGCGCTATGAGAAATAGCTCGCGCAGGAAGATCGCACGGTTATGCTCTTAATCTTGTGAATGGTCTTCCCACGCGTTGTGTGTTCCTCATAGGCAAGCTACTACGAACTCGTCGAAACGTACGCTCCGCCGGATTTCGCAGCACTCATTCTGAGTCGTTACTTACATGCACGTAGTTCAACGAGTTAGTGATTTATTGCCACGCCGCGGGAGGAAAGCGAGAACATTATGCGCACGCGGGACTTTGATTTTCTGATAAAAAGATTCCACGGAGAGAGGAAGAAAATTTTGCATTTCCTTAAATCTTCACATTTCGCGCGTTGCGGATGTAAAGAAAATTCAATTGTTTATTATTTACTAAATTATTAAAGCTCGTTTGCTTTTTAGAGGAAAATAATTTTAGGTATGAACCGTGGGAATGCATAAAAAATACATTTTTTGGCTTCAACATTGGAATATAATAAAAGAAGAAAATGAAATAGAAGTGTATGTGTATTTTGTTTTCTGCTCGAATCCCAATGGTATCGAACAAAATATAGTATAAGTAAAAGATATTGCAAATAGCTCTGTTACAGTATGTAACGATAACGATGAAAAATATACAATGAATCATCAGAAACAGGAAGTTTAATCGATACAGGCCGCTTCGTAAGGAAAGCTTAATAAAGCCGTAACAATAGAAATTTTTATATAAGTCTATTTTTCTCGATATCGATATACATAGTTTGCGAGTCACGTGTGTCAGGCATGTCGGGAGAAAAGTTGTTAGCAATTTTGCTGTCAAACTAATTTATGACTTTTATGAAAGTGACTTAAGAAATGACCTTAGCCACTACAAAGGAAAGGACTTGCTCGAGAAAAGGCACGTTGACAAGTTAATAGCTTAAATAATATATTAGAGAAAATTATAGAAAAGTACCGCAATTACCAAGTAATTTACAAGGCAATTAATTGAAGGCATATTATTTTGGGATTTAAATGGGTCTATCGGTTCGAACGGCAAATGGTAAAAACGATAAATTCTTCCGGAGAGAAAAAGAGTAGATTTAATTAATTTGAATAATTTCGACAGATACTTTTTTCAATTTCGCGCGTAATACTTCACTCGTGTAAAATTTTTTCAAATTATTTTTGCGCGTAAAATCACCACCTGCTCGCTCTCTGATTGTTGTATCATCAATCGTAAATGATACCTTGTGTACTGATCGTTTGTAATATACGATTATATCCCATGACGAGCACGATCAGCGACATCAATGGATCGAATCGCGGCATGTGCCGTGCTTTCGAGGGCAGGAGTCAAGGTCGTGCCGACAGGTAGGAGACAATCAAGCGCCTCGTCAAGGACGGCCGTTTCTTCCGGCATCGTTCGCACAGTGTTGGCAGCCTATTTCCAGAAGAAAAGTGACCATTTCGTGCCGCGAGCATTAATATTCATGTTCGCCGGCGTGTGTAGCCAGCACGAATCAAAACTGTGCTGGCTCGGCTAAATAATAAGCATGCATGCGATGAAGTGATCTGTGTGTTATTAACATAGACCTTGCCCCGGCGAACCGCCGGTGTTGTTCCACTCGGCGAGACAGCCGAGGAGCGCTGAGGCCGACCACGGCTGGGGTGGGCGGACGGACTGAAGGGGAGGGACGCCGTTCGAAATTACTCGCGGTCACGCCAGCACCCCTCGACAAAACCCTTCAAAGGCACCCCCTCTGATCGTACCGAAGAGCACGCACGTGCTCCGCCGAAATTGCAATATTCCGTCGCAGTTTCCTCACCGGCATCTTTCGCCGATATCTTGCCACGCACCGTCTGTACATCGAGATGAAAAATAACAGGGCGATTGATCTTTACAGAATCACTCTTTTTTTCAGGGGTTTTCTTTGGACTTAATATAACAGAGATCGCATTGCTGTTTACTTCCTCTGTAAGCTCTGTAAGTTCTGTATACTAACATTAATAATAATAGCCTATAATGTGCAGAAGAAGGATCCAAGAAAATTGAGAACATCGATAACAAATCCTAGACCTAGATATGATATTGATAATATTATTGTTAGAAACGCCGGTCCAAGATTTATTTGCTCTTGCTACATATAAAATATAAACAAAAAGAAATTACTGTGCAATATATTCTGAGTAATGCGTGTATTGTTCCACTTCGCACAGCGAAACACGTAATGAAATTGCATCAAACTTCCGCTGGTTTTTCGTAATCGCGTCTGCAAATCACATCTCGATCCGGTCGTTTTTTCTGTCGGTACGTAAAAAAAACTTAAGAGAGCTTTGCGCAATGGAAATGCAACGTGTTAGACGCATGGTTTATTACTCTTGGCGCCTTTTGTACCACGTCTCGCGTTTGCTGACATAAAGTAAGTGGATTAGCAAAACGAATCGTGCCGCAATAAAAGCACGTTCTTTACTTTTCCTCGCATTCGAATGCGATCGAAACACTGTACGGAAATACATGACGGGCTAGATTTGCATGCTTAAATGCTTGAAAATGAATGACCGTGACTGAATAAATTTCTCAGCGAATATATAGCGTGTTTCTAAAATTATCGAACAAACTGTGCAAGCATGTTTTCCTATTTTTATTAAAAATATTTTTTTATTAAAAATATCAAAACATTATTTATTATTGTTAATAATTATTATATTCTTAGTTATTCATAATTTACATAAATAATATTCATATTAAAAAAACCACATTAAATTTTAAAATAAATTTGTCATTTAAAATATGCAAATTAAACATTTCTACATTAAAATTAATTAATGCGGTATGTCTAAATATATTTTCTTATCTTACTTTTTTATTATTACAGAATAATTTTAATATTGGTGGTAAACATTTTTGTGAAGAATTATTTTATATATAAAATTGAGAGATTTTATACATATTTAATTACCGGAAACAAACGAAGAAAAGATATGGTCTGCGTATTTAATATGCAAATATGGGAAATACTGGGGAAAAAACTCATCTATATAATTCTCTGGCAGTCATATTATCTTTTTTATATTAAAGCTATATTAAATATTCCGTTTACAATCTTTTAAACAATTTTCGTTTGCGGAAGGTTTTTATTTCTAAATATATATATATATAATAATTAAATTATGTAAAAAATAATTAAATTGATTTAAATATATATTTTTAGTAACATTTTTACTTTGTAAATTTTGATTTTATTTTATGGAAGAAGCTTTATCTTTCTAAAATATTCATTTGTACCAAATATATCATATAATTCCAGTAATAATAGAGAAGAGTTTTATAGTCAGTGAAAAACTTTTCTTGTCAAAATAGAAGAGGCACACATTTTAGTTCACATGCTGTTCGAAAGCGGTGAAAATTTTCTGCTGAAATGTACGAAGCTTTAAATTTTGTGTGCTTAAACGCAAACCTAAAAGCAAATGAACGAGAAAATGAACGAATACTGAGGCATATAAATTCTTGTGGAGATGTGGAATTTTCACCACAAAAAAATTGGTTTTGGCGCTTGTGACGTTTGCAATATCAAAATACATAAAGCAAATCTGCGGAATTACAATGACGTCATGACTATGTTATTTGTGACCGACATTTACGCGATGTTTAAAATACGCAACACTGATGTATATTATTATGCGGGCTCAGAGTTTTAAAAATTTCATCTATTTTTGCGAATAGTATTTATATTAAAAATAATTAATTGTAATATAATACGATTTAACTTTGGATATGGATAAATTGGTGAAAGTAATGAATTTTATTGGTAAGAAATTTATTATAGAAACAATCAGAATATTTTATCACATAAAAAACAAAAGAAATATAAATAATTTTTAACCGTTATATTATTTTAATTTCTTTTTAATTGTATATTTTTATGTTTAATCTAAAAAAATCGAGTTTTTTCATATTTTTAAAGTTTTGTGATTATAAAGTGTTCTTCATCGTGTGTGATTCATCGAAGTAATTCATAAAAAATTTTGGGTTTTGTCTTTTGCTAAATAAAGTGTTGGAAAAGTTAAAGTGCAATGCTACTTGAATGATAATGATATTTCTAAAAATAAATATGCGACGATGTCAAGTATTTGCATACGCAATACCTCTTTCATGACGTACAATATTCCGCGATATACGAGCAGGATATTGTGGCTGACTGCTACTTCCGCTCGCGCAAACTTCTTTGCATCTCTGACGGAACTGTGCAATTCGCTTTCTGTGTACTAACGAAAAAGTCATCCAGAAGACCGTAAAAACGGTAGCGACGCTATAAAATCGGATCAGGTGTGCGAAACAAAAATAAGACAAAGGATTTTGCGTTGATGGCGATGCTCCCCAGTTCCATCTGTCCTGTGAGAATAGCGGAAACGCGAGTACCGACGCCGTCGGCTGAAAGCTGCAAAAATGAGGATGCTCGCGGCGAACGCAGATACTTCGCGGAATTCGAGACATAAATGTGGGTGCAAACATCGCCATTTTTCACTTTACGTTAAGAAAGACTCGTGACATTATGCGACAAAAACCGTAAAAAAATAACTCAACTTACTAAAAAGAATAAAAAATGAGAAAAAGAACGGAGAGAAAGAGTAACTGAAAGAAAGAGGGGTGAAACTGGAAGAAGCTATTAAGGACGCAAGCTTAACAAAAATACGACACGTTTTGCATACTTGCAAAAGTTTGTTCGTCGGGTTTTAGAAGTGATGGCTATAAGAAGTCTTATTGCAATTGAAAAACATAAATTTTAAAATTTACTTACTTGAATTTATTGAAGACATTGGAGGCAATGGAGTGGTAAAAATTCAAATTATTTCTATAAAGAATATGCAGTATGATAAAAATATATTCGCAAAGCATATCTTATAAAACATATATCTAATAACTCTTAACAAACATATTTATTAGATTAAAAAAACTATTTACTACATAAAATAGAAAATAATGTTTAAGTCTTCCGCGATAAGCGAAAATAATTTAAAGTGCTTTTTATTTTTATAGCTGGACTTTTCTTCATACAATTTTTATACAAATGCTTTAAAGTTAACGACTTTAAATATGAAATGCTGAATCTTCTCCGAGCACATTCCTTCTCCTAGGAAGTACGACAAGATTGTTCGAGCAGTTTGCATCGCAACTTTCGACTTAGCTAGTAAGAGCTCGCGGAATTTCGTCGCGAAAGGGTAGTTGAAGGAATTCGCGGTACAAGCGCACGGAGATAGCAGTCATTTTTCACTTCGTCGTTAAAGGAAGGATGACACCGCCACACCGAGCACATTGTGAAGAGCGTAAAGTGCCCCCGATCCAACAGGAGCGACGCTTTCGCGGCGCATACATACGTGCCGCGCTAGTAAATCGTTTAATGCGAAACTCCGGAGCGACCGTTTAAGCGGCCGAAGGACGATCTCGGCACGTTCCGCCGTGTTTGCACTTAGGCGAAGATGCACCTCGATTTTATCGTGCCGATGTAATCTGGAGCGCGGGCGCTGCTGGCAGCCCAGCTGGCACGGCGGGATGTCAAGGATGCGAAGGGAGCGGGAGATAGGATTATTTAAGGTGCAATTAAAACGGGACACTCATCTACGTCCGTTGCAGAATTAATGGAAAGTCCGCGAGGCGAACACGTTTTCGTCGACAATTAGAAATTTATCGATAATGATCGCGAACTTTCTCGAAACGCCGTATCAGATTACAACGATCGCCTATGTTTACCTGAAAATTATACTTAATGTTCGTACCGTGAAGTTAATTTAATGCTGAAACAAGTGAATTATTTATTCCAAGCGTCGTTTTACATATGTATTTATCCAGTTAACCGAAGCAATCAATATACCAATCTACTTGTCATGCTGAACACTTAAATTTCTAATGAAATGAATAAGCTGTTCTCGATAATTTGATAAATATATCGTCATAAATTATAAATTCCAATCGAACAGTATTAATTATTACATGAGTTGGAAAGTGGAATTGTAAAAACTATTTTTCGTTTGTGATTGCGAAAGCAATCTGGTGGCACGCTATGACGCATTCCTCGACGTACTATAAAAACAAATTTTACTTCGGATTTTTTTCGCAATCTGTCTTCGTCGACAGATTCCACTGCCCGTGTGTCATTCACTAGCAATTGTGATAAAGTTGCGCGCCGCAGGAAATGTGGGACGCATCCGGACGTACACGAAAACTGTATCGACGGGCGTTTGCACGCTGGATTACGGACGTAGGCCTTAATTGACCAAACGCACTTTTGTTTCGTTCGATTCGTTCATACAATATATACTACGTCATAGCCGCAGACCAGTTCGGGTCGAGCGACGGTTTATGGGGTCGTGCCGCGGTTCTATTTTCAGGAAATTGCAGTTTGCATTTGGATTTAGCGTAACTGCTCCTTTCACATTTTGGTTCCGTCACATTCGTAAAGACGCAAAACGAAACGTGGCGTCCGACAACTCTGTTGGCACCGCTGACGACTTTAAAATAACATTACATACGTGTGTAGGACGCGGCGATGCAATCTACGTGGAACGTGCCGGGATAAGCAAACGACCTGCTAACGATTGAAACAAAAGTCCAGCGTAATTCTGCACTGGCGTTCCTTAGACATAAAATTCCAGCACCACTAGAAGCACATTTATCACTTGACTTGTGGGAGAATTAATGACCTAGTTTTTCGTGGATTTTTTTTTAACATTGTACTTGTAACAATATCATTACAGAGAATTTTTTATTTTCAAATATAAATTCCGAATGTAAATGATTACTTTTATCTTGAGTTGAAGCTTTTATAATAATTAATTATTAATAATATAAAGTTAAAATAAAAACGTTCTTGTATTATGCATTGGACTTTCGTCATCCGAATACTTAATTATATCGCACTTCTACCTGTGATAACTCGTAGTAGCTCTTTGACCTTTTAAATTGATTTTGCAATCACTGAGTGTTTTCTTATTCCATTACATTGTTTTCTTATTACATATTTAACTTTTTCTTCTCTTATCTGTAATTGTGTTTCACTGTTTCGGTCTCATATTTCCATCTTCACAGTCACTTTTATGTAGAATACACTTTCTTTTCCTTGACATGTTAATTAACTTCTTTCACTTCGCTCAATTCCATTTATTCATTGCAGTATCAAAAGAACAATGAAAAATTCACGGAAACGCGTATTTCTATGACGTGTATGATGACAGAATCAGCGAAAATTGCTCCAAATCTCTGAAAATTTCATAGATACTGTTAAGTAGTATGTATTTAGCTACGAGATCATCTTCATAATTGCAGCGCTATTCCAGCGCTATCGCCGCCGCCGCCGCCGCCGCAGTGTAAAGCGCATAGTTAATTGGCGATTAAAGTGACTGCATGAAAGTCCTCCGAGAGAATTAATGTTCAATGCGGACGGTGCGCGGCATTATATCGTTCTTGTGCTCAACGCCTCGATCATTATAAATAACCCCACCTTTTTATCGCGCCATGCGTTATCGTCACGCGACATCATAACCGGCAATGTCTCGGTCTCTCACGTGACTGAAATTCTATTTCACCTTACGATATATGGCCCTTGAAATATTTTTTTAGTTTATAAACATTTTTCCTATGCGTTTTTTTTATGTTCGTACAATTTAAATTTTTTTCCCATTTTTCTTGCTACATAAGTTTATTTTTTATTTTAATTTATTATTAATTTATTAAATTAATTACTTAATTATGATAATTGCTCTTACTATCGGCAAACAAGACATTTATGCCTAATTAATTATTTTCACATAGCATGCATTTCGTAATTATACATATAAAACGATAATGAATAAGATGTTTTATAAGTGTGAATAAAATTTATTATTTATATTGTGGAATATATAATGTGGACAATCTCAAAAACTAATTTTTAGTATTAAAGACTTGCCTCGGATAAAACGTATTACGCACAATGCCAAAATTTCGAGCAATCGCGATATGAACGGATTCGGAAACAACTGTATTAGTCAACATGTTTCTCTGGACAACAGACCAGAATGCGCCGCTAGCAGTCGTCTGCAGAATCACCCGAATGGCTTTAATTAACTAATTCTGTTTTCATTCGATTCGCTTGCGTATATTCCAACTGTCGCACTGAAGCGAACTGTGTCCGAACAAAACATTGATGCTCGATCTATAAACGGCCGGTGTGCCCGGTTAGGAATCTCAAATCATTTGCATTGCAAAGTAATTGTCTTCGCGTATAAAACACTAAGCAAACATTTTAAGTATTCTTCAACTCGATTTTCGTTTCTCGCTCTTGAAAAACATCGAGCTGACATTTTTGTTCTCGATATAATTGATTTTTCTTTCTAATTAATTAAAAGTGACTAGCATTCTTTAACAAGATCAGAGTATTCGAAAATGAATGCTTGTCAATTTTCTTTTTACGTGCACTTTGAACGCGAGGGTTGATAATTGAGTACATGCGAACGCTGTGTAACGATAGCGTTTAATTAGCACCTAAACTCGCGATCGATGTCAGACTCCACCGTCGGACTTTTCAGCTTATTCGCAAATTATACAACGACCTATAATCAGGGATATTAATTTCACTAACCGTTTGTCGCCACGATTTCTAAATAAGGAACTTTTAGATGTTACAACATCTTATAATTAACTGGAAGACATATCGTTTTGAAATTTTTAACGGTGCATGTGCTAGATATACGATAATGGATCCTGTACGTGCGTTACACATCTCTGGTATAATATGCCTCGTGTTCGCGGAATTAGAGCGCGATAATCAACAAAAGCAATATTTCCTAGCTGTGTTGTTACCGCGATCAGATAAACGTTAATGTTAGCAATTAGCATTATAACCTTTTAATACGTTATATATTTAAAATAAATTATTCCTTTGGAATAACATTGAACGATGAGATGTCTCGAGACATATATGGAAAAAAAAAACAAAAAAAAAACGACATTTGACTGAAATGTAATCGAACGAACAAGCTAAAGACTCCTTTGAGAGACAATATCCGATTATTAAAATATGAAGGCAAATGAAAGCCAAACGCGATTAAAATTGCAAAATTGTGCGAAGTTAAATTAAATACGCTCTCCTATTAATTTAAATGTAAATATATATTTAAATTAATTTTGCGCTGTCAATCGTGTTCGGCTCTTATCAGAATACAATTCTGCGTGCGTGATAGTCTTTAATGCGTATTAATTATTCACACTGAAATGCGATAAAATACAGAAAACGTAGATGTGAACTTACCAGTACGTAGACCGCGAACGGCATAACGAGCACCGCCACAAGCAGATCGGCGACCGCTAAGCTGACGATGAAGTAGTTGGTGACAGTCTGCAGCGCCCGCTCCTTCACCACCGCCAGAATGACGAGCACGTTACCGAAGAGCGTCAAACACGGCACGATCACGAGTATCAGGGCCCACCAGCTGTTCGCGTTCGACTTGTCGACGGTCGCGTCGCACTCGCCCGGCCTGATGTCACCCGCGCCGGCGACTATCGACGACGTGCAGTTCACGTTGCTGAGATTCAATCCCTCGTCGTAGTAGGCCGTCAGGTTCACCAAGACGCTGTAGTTCAGTTGGTTGATGTAGTCGCTCAGATCCTCGAAGACGAAGAGGTCGGTCACGCTGCCGGTGTAATTGTCCGTGCCCGGCGTGGAGTACGAGGACGAGGACTCCGCGAAGGACGAGGAGGCCGATGACAGGCTCGTGACGGCGGCAGCGGTCGTCGAGTCGTCGAACCAGCTCGACTCGCTGCCGTCGGCGCCGCTGTCGCTCGTCGTGAGAATGTCGCCCAGAAGGCCCACCATCTTCTCCTCCCGCGTGGTCGTGGAGGCGTCATCGACGGCGTCGGCCGTTCCTCCGTGCGGCTCGTCCGGGTGTCGGTGCTCGCGGGTCAGCGAGAGGTTACGAAGGATCGACTTGACGACCGACTCGTCCGTTCTCGCCTCCATCGCGGTCGATCTACGGTGGTCGACCTTATCTCCGTAGCCGGACGCTGGCACCGATCACGAGATTTTAGAACGTCTCACCCGGGATTCCGTCATTTCGCCCGCACCCAACATTTCCGGGTTAACTTGTCTTCTCGACTGCGTTTAAATTCTCCGCTCTCTTCTGTTTCTCTCTCTCTCCCTCTCTCTCTCTCTCTTTCTCTCTCTTTCCCTCTCTCGTCTTTTTCTCTTTCTCTTTCTCTCTCTTTTTTTCCTCTCTCTCTCTCTCTCTCTTCTTCTACCTGCCGCGTCTTGCCCGCTTTTTCTATTTCTTTTTTTGTTCGACTAGGTAGCAAGTACGATAAGACTGCTTGATCCTCTTTGCGAGCAAGAAGAGAGGTACTGTTTCCCAGCCGGCCCTTTGGCCGGCCGCACGGTTTCCAGGATCCCCGGCTTAGACGGCGTATCAGTTGAATCCTTCCTCCAGGATTTCTGTAATGGAGGAAAAGTTGCTGGTCACTATACTGGCGTTCGCTTTTAAGAGCAAAATGCGCAGCGGGGACGAAAGTTTGTTTTCGAATTTTGCCCGGAAAATTGCTGAACGGGAATTTTTCTGTCTGCAAAATGTGACCTAAAACCGATATGTCCGACCGCGTACATGCGCAAATTTAAACTATGCACTCCTAACTTTTCGGTTTAAATTTTTATGAAGGCAGCAGCAGAATGTAACAGCCTCAATTTTAGTTGCCGAAGTGTCGGCTAGTCGATTATTCGTCACTTGACTCGTAGAGGTGTACTAAAAGTGTGAGATAAATTTAATAATAGCTTATTTGACAACTTTGAAAGCAATCTTTTTTTAGGAATAACTTAAACAAATATTATTATTTATTTAAGAATTAATATCTAGATAATTGTATCTTCGTAATTAAATTTCAAATTAATTTTCCTGAAAAAATATTATTTATTTGAATTTGTGTGTACAATAAATTCATTACATTTAATTTCATTTAAAAAATTTAAAGATTAAAAATTTTTTATTGTTCCAATATTTCCTGATAAAAAAAATGACTTTAATTTAGTTAAAATTTTATTAATAAAATTTCGTAAAATTCTATCGATAATTTTATATATGTAATAATTTTATATAGCTAAATTTATATTTCTATCGTATCGATACTGCATCTGACAATGAGACGATGTCAAATTTCTCAAATGTTCTCCCCAAGTGAAATGGACGCGTTCCATTATTTCTCTCGCGATTGCACAATGATTTTAATCGCGATCAAACTTTCCAAGCAAGACAATAAATTTCCGGAAGAAAGCCATCCGGGCTATTGAGTGTCTCCTCCCTAATGAAACGTGGAAGGAAAAACTCACGGGGTACCATCTGTGCGCTGCCGGGACGGCTGCTTCGTGACGCAATCTCGGAATTAAACGAAGGCTCACGGTTGTAACTATTCCTCCGCCCACCGACGGATCGCTCGAAATGGAGTATTCCCGTCCCCGGTAGGCAGAAGATCGAACGTACACACGGGGGTAGATCGGATTGACAGATAGACGGACATTATAGTGTTTCTCTTCGAAGCGCCGTGGCGCGCGCGACGAGAGTGCGAAAAGTACAAAGAGATCCTTCGCAAGGATGACTGAACCGCACAGTCATTTGGGCTTAGCGAACCCACGGACCTGAGCTCACACACTGCGGTCATACATACACACACATACACACACACTTAAGCTCACATTTACACGTACACATAGTGATTAAGAATTTTAAAAGAGAAAATGTGAATTAGATTCGCATAATGTGTCTTGTTGTAAGCGTCGGCCAAATAAGCGTAGCTCCCATCGGCTCTTTACATTTATATTTTAATTAAAAAAAAAAAAGAGAGAAAGTGAGACGGAGTAGGATAGGTTTCAACGCGGCTACCCCGTGAACCTTCTTAAGGGCAGAAATCATTTCTTTATCCTGCGGAACCTTCCATCTCTGCCGATTCTCTGTTCTACATAGAACTCACTGGAGCGAGAGAGGAAAACGAAGTGCCGCCGTGACGATATATATCGCCCGGCGATATCTTTCAGACTGTAAATTTCTCAAGATATCGCAAGTCTCTCCGCTGACTGTAAAGTTTATATATCCGTTTGAGTGCCGAAAGCGGCCACAAAAATGCGTGCGAAAAGTGTCAAGCGGCGCGATCGCGCTTCTGTTCATATTGAAAAAACAACTAACAAACGCTGTCGCGCTTCTTTTTTTGTTTTGTTACCCAACACAACATTTGAGGATAGCTCTTGTGAGACGGTTGTTTGTACAATTCAGTGTATTTTTCACTTTTTATGTGACTGAAAAATTTACGTAGTTTCATAAAAATCAACAGACTCACTGCGGGTCGCGCTTTTTGGCACACTAACGGATGTATAGCGCACAATGGCATCCGGTATCTAATTCTCGGCCTCGAAGTACGCGATATCTTCTTGCGCAGGCGGTGTGCAGAAAGATGCACACCTGGGGAAATTAATGCGCGGAGGGTGGGAAGACTCTGAAACTAGACGATTGCGAGACGAAAGATTTCTCTGGAAAATCGTTTGCTCTCTCTTTTTCACACGTCGGACGAATCTATTGCCCGTAACTATTCTTTACCGACGGCCCCATTCGTGCCTACGACTGCGAAAATTGAATTCCATTGTGGCGGCTGTTGCAGGCGACCGCAGCAGCGACTCGTCTGTTTAATGCATTTAAGTACAGTGAGGTTCGCGAATATGCAAACCGACGTATCGGCTTGTACTGTTTTGGCTTGCAAATGCTCGCCACGCGCGAGTTATTTTTTTTCCTTCCTTTTTTTTATCTTTCCTCACGCGAGAGAATGCACACAGCTAATACATTTATTTTTTACGGTGAGACGTGTCGCATATCGGCGACAAAGACTGACATCGCGAGGGAATACGAGTCATCTCGTTGACGCGTCAAGTGAATTATGCGAGAAGTTATAGGAAGACGAAATGACAGTTATCACAAATATGAGAAATATATCGACTGAATTATTGAATATATATTACATTCATAAATCAGTTTATATACATATTTCTATAAAAAATTATTGTGGTAAAAATGAATATTTTAATTGTACATAATCTTATGTTGTGCATTGAGAAGTCGACAAAGGCATATTAAAAATTTTATTCAACTTGTTCAAATAATACTTTGAAATATAAAGATAAAAATGCTTTTAAAGGCATTTATATTGGTTCTAAATATGGTAGAAATCAATAACAAAAATAGCAGTGATTCAGATTTCATGAGATACGCATATAACTCACAATCAGTATCCGTGCTTGCGAAAGCTATTGGAGGGGAAAAAAACCGGGGACGATCTGAAGGGAAACAGCACGCATCTTGTAAGTCACCCCATATTCTTTTCCCTCATTTCTTTCCTCCTCAGCACACTCGTTTTCATCGTTCGTCCTCTTTTTTGCTTCGCACGTGTTAACCTTCGTTCTACCCGCGCTTTTAGCAATGGATAAGACGAAAGCTGAAAGAGAGGGTACTGTATTTTATCAGGAGGAATATATACTCACATTGTGAAAGTCAGATCTTAAACGTCGTTTCGAAGCCGCCGACATTTTAGACTGTCTCCTCGATATCGACGTTCTGGAAATGTTCGCGAATGTCATTCCCGACTTCGTTCTTCCGTGAATTCAAAGAAAGTAAACGGAATGCCACGGCGCACGAGTGTTTTATATTCACCGGGAAATAAAGTATCAGTTGCGTCGTTCGCGAATTATTTTGCTTGTGCATTTCTTTTCAGAGTTTTTATTTGAATACATTATTTAGGTAATTTTATATGATTTAACGATTTTAATTGCAAACTTTTTATGCGAATTCTATATTTTTTAAAAACACCTGATATATCTTTTTATCTTTCGTAATCGTATTACGCTTTGCAATTTATAAGTTTAAAGACTTAAAAAATCTTTAATATTTTCCGTGACATTATAAAGCCGCAAAGGATTAAATGATTATCTTGATTAATATTCTTCAGGAATATCCTAATTAATATCTTTCAGCAGCGTTCTAATTAATATCCTTTAGTAATATTTATTATTTTTTATGAAATGTCGCAGATGTTTTATGACTTTTGTCCATTGTATCACACGTAGAATACTAAATATGGATAAAGAGTTATAAAAATATTTTTTATCAGATCCTCCGCTGTTTCAAGATCTATGTAGATAATCTGCCGTAAAAATTGTAGCAGATGTTATAAATTTTCCAGTATGACTGTAGAGAAATATCGAATACCGTGTATAGATTACAAAGATTGCAACGATGAACTTGCACGTACAATTATAACATAAACGTAAGTCTAGAGTAATGAGCGCATTTATCAAGAACATTCTTTCTACCGCCCCGACAAGAAACGCAGCGTAACTTGAATATGTAAATATGCAAAGCGATATTAATCCCTAGCGAAGAACGCAGTGTTGAAATTTTGTTCCTGGCATTTGGCACCGTTGTTAGTGCCCGTTTTCTCTAAGAGTTCATGCATTATTCTATGCTTATGCGCAGAAAAGAAAATTTGACATTTCATTTTCTTCAAGTTGCGTAGTACGCGCATTAAGGAGAAATAAATGTTGCACATTCAAATATTGCCAAGTTTTAATATAAAAAGTACTTGTGTATACATGCAAGAAAATAATGCAAATTTAAAGAGTTTCATGAAAAGAGATTTATTAATCTTGAGATTAATTAATCATGAGATTATAATTAAAGACTATAGTTCTTCTTAATTAATTTTGTATTTAAATATACTACCAAGCAAGTAGTGCTACATAATGAAAAAAAAAATAAGCTGGATAATATAAGTTGAGTAATAAAATTTGAACGGGAGCAATCAGAGCGAAACTTTTATTCGTATCTTGAGAAGTATACTGTAAAGACGTGGTTCAACTTTTTCTGAAAAAGAGCTCCATATTCTCCTCCGACAATTGGAGAAAATGTCTCTCACTTGTGCCTACCGTGTGCTGCTGAAATTGTACCTTAGAGTAAATTGTGCGGAGAACGTTCGCAATAAATCTTAAATTTTCGTTGTTTATTCTCTCAATTTAAGATAATCAAAACTGACTACAATTGTTACTTTGCGTAGCTACTTCCTAATGCTGGTTTAAGGAAAAGTTCTATTTATTTATGTATTTTTACCATATAAATCTTTCATCACAGTTTAAATATTTTTATCATACATGTTTTACTATATCCTTATTTTAGTTTTTTTATTAAAATATTTATTGTATTCTTATTTTATTAATTTTATTCAAATATTGTTAATTTTGAATTGATATAAGAATATCCTTTTACCTTAATATCAATTAATAATTTTAATATCAATTATTAATTTTGGATAATATAACAAGAGAAGAGAAGAGAAAAGTGGATAAAAGAGAAGATGTTAATAAAAGTTATTAAATAAAGATAAAAATAAGTAGAATGTGGATCGATATAATCGGAATCAAATATTAAAGTCTGAACTAAGTTAATTAATTATTTGATATTATAAATTCAACGGTATCACATGCCTGATTAACTCGGTAACATTATTCACATTTATAACACTCTGAAGAACAAAAAGAATCTACTGTATCGCATCAATGATTTTATTGAGATCAATTGACATTGACTTTTTGACGGCAATAGATTATCGATATTTCCCCTTCGCCTGAGGTCGGTCGTAAATCATTCTAAAATGGGCTACCTTGTTTTTGTCTATTCGCCAAACTAAATTATAAATTTTTCTAATGTATTTTAAAAATTGTGTTATCCGAGAATCAATCGTATTTTAGTACAGTTTTCTTTAATATTTTATACAGAGAAATAGTACAAAACTATCTCAATAAGAATATTTTGGTTTTTCAATTTTTTTATAATAATTGTCGTGTGGTATAATAACATAATAATAATTGCAATTTAATAATATTATTTGATGTTGTAAATTTACTTTAAAATTCTATAAAAAATTGCATGTAACACAATGTGTGCTTTTAATATAATAATAATAATAATGTAATATAATTATAATAATATTATAATATTATATATGTATTTAACTGAAAAGAAATTGGATGATGCGACGTAAGTACAAAAATTCTGTTACTAGATGGAACATACGTGCGTGTTTTAATAAAAAATGATCCTATTTTGTAGTGAATACTATGCAAGGATTATGCGGAATATAAAAATATGGGTACGCAGGAAAAATCGCAAGCATGTGAATAATGCAGGTTAGTCTAACGACGTATCCTAGTCTCAAAGGATTGTGCCGTCGGCGTACTAACTTTCGTAAGCACGCAAACATGCCTTCGGTGTAACTTTGCTCTGATCTGTTCCATTATGAGAATTACATGTAAGACCGTTGTTATCCATATGGATGATAAACGTGACGACGTCGTATGCTATAATAGTTTGTGTGCTATAATCAAGAGACACGGGATCGTGTCTCGCGTCATATATACGCGCAGCAAGGCCGACCGTATATCTATACGTTTTGTTTAGATTATAGCGGCAATTCACGCGAAAGGTAGGGTCCTGCAACGGGAGTGGTCCGAGTAATTTTTTTTTTACATTACTAATAGAAGAAAGTTCCATTTAGATTAAGAAGCAAAAGGCTAGTCGGATGTCTTCAACTCAAGAGGTCTCCGATAAAGAGAGAGATGCGTTATTTTCTTAAGAACGCCAATAAAGTAGAATAGATGAGTGGTCTTATTAAGACAAAGCGCGATGATTCACGTGAATGATTTTGCACACCTATCGTCGCAATTTAAGTAGTTCACAAAATGCATTGTTTTTACAGACAAATAGAAACACGGGTTGTAAATATAGGTGATCGATAAATGTGTTTTATAATTTAGTTTAGTTAAAAGTAAAAAAAGTATAATGTTGGGTGGCAGTATATATATTTCAAGACGTGTACGCGTCTAAAAATGACACGTTGTAGTGCAATTTTGTAATAAACATAGTCTAACGTAGTCTCTACTTTTGCTAGAATTAAGACAAATTTTTCAATTGACCGTATCTACTGCATTTTTCCGCAATATTCTCGTAAATGCAATATGCTGGCTCATGCGTGTTACATTAAAAGTTATAGAGCTATGTGCAATAGCAAAACGTGATGCTATTATATAAATAAAAAATGAACATTTCGCCTTGCGCACGCTCTCCATGACGGAACAGTAATCAGCACAGCGAGAGTTTGAGAAATAAAAATGTCGTGCTAATTGTGAATTGGCGCCAATTGACATATGTGCCGATGCATGATACATACGTTGATCACTTGCAATTCGA
The DNA here is from genome assembly GCF_040581485.1 of Linepithema humile. Lineage (NCBI taxonomy): Eukaryota > Metazoa > Arthropoda > Insecta > Hymenoptera > Formicidae > Linepithema > Linepithema humile. The sequence continues at coordinate 31,906,192 of NC_090129.1, read as the reverse complement.
ATTGATATATACAATGCCATTAGGAACGCAATCTTCAGCTTGATGGAAAAGTAACATTTAAAATACATTGAAATAATACTGTTTTTATTAAAACACGTTAAATGACAAACTAGAATATTGCTGCAATTTATTTGTTAAATTTTACAGTTTACATATTGGTTAACTGATCGATTATTCTTTGTATATAAAAAAGATAATTAAAGGTAAACTTAATCATGAATAAGTCATTAAACAAACGGTTCATTTATTACGTAACTGTATCGTCCGCGATTTCATTCTGTGCGGGAATAAAATGAATAAATATTCGATGTGCATTTACAACTGTTTATAAATTTTCAGTACGTTGTTTTCGATTTCAAGTTTTTTAAGATGCGCTTCCACGCTCTCTGAAATATTTAATGCACGAATACAGCAAAAAGCGTGTGTATGTTTCGAAATTGTTTTCAAATATTAAGTCATCGTGTGGAATAGCTTCTCCCGTCTGCAAAGCCAGAAAATATTTCCGCAATATATTCCTGGCAATTTTCATCTCGCCGGGAAAGGCAGCATACATCTTTCTCCTCCTTTGTACATAACGTCATTTCCTGTCTTTCAAGAAATGAAATCGTACCACCTTAGATTGATCGTTCTTGTGCTGCAGTTGCGTAGAAGAATACCGTACATCGCGGCGAAAAATATGATCCCCCATCGCCGCAGCGAGCCCGACTTAGATTAATCGGCGAAATAATGATATAATTAATTACGTACAATTAGCACGAAACTTCGCTAATGCGGAGTCCTTCCTGCTCGCTGTTAGACATTTGGTGCGCCATTTATGTGAGAAATGATCCCGAGGAATTATCCCGAGTATTGCAATATGTATCTGAGGTGGGTCTCTGATATTTAGTTTTAATTAAAAAAATGACAAATAGCTCCGGCAGCTTAATAATCGTCCGAAACACTCGGACGTTTACATTTACAGTGCCTTAGTTAAAAAGACAAAAAGAGAGTTAAAAAGACATTCTTCTCAAATTTATGATGATGAATCTATAAACGTGACTCAAATGGTGTTCATTGGGGAATAAAATTTCGGCAAAATAAATTTTGATAATACACATTTTCGTAATAAAAGACGTGTGGCAATATATTTTGTGTATAAAAATTATTATAATAAAAGCTGACATTTAATCGGAATAAATTGGTAGCAGCCCGCAATTCCGACGTTATAGAAATTTCAATATTAATATACGGTCATAAAAGACTGTCGCGTATTAACTTTGTACGCGCAGATAGGTTTCTCCCCGTTTGAATAATTAACAGTTAACACAGTTTTGTCCGTGAAATAATATGTGATAATTACTAACTGCGCACGCCACGGGGCAAATATTCGTGCGTGACATATCGACGAATCTTATACATGTATACATTAAAATGAAATGATGGGAAAAATAATTTGATATGCGCTAATAATTTTAAGCTAATGTTATTTGTATTAATCGCGAATAATTATCTTTGAAGTAATAACGTGTTTTGCGATTATAGAGTTAGCTACGCAAGGTTATTTTTTTCAGAAACTAACTAATAAGAAGGATAATGACAAAATTTCTTTGTGATATTTTAAGGTTCATTATTTTTCATAAGCTGAATAAGATACCATCGCTAATAATTCTTCTAAAAAGAAACAGCATCTAAGATCTTATGCAGCACAATCTATAAATATCGCTTTAAGCTATTAAACAATTTGACAAGATTGCTTTATTAATTACGATATAATTACTAAACTGCAATTTATACATTATTTACGCGTCTATCTATTTATATGTTGTTTGTATATAAAATAATATTAATACAACTGTGACAGCAAACAGCTTTTCATATACACACATTATGATGCATTTAATATGTTTAATATTACATATATTTCAATATATTATATTTATGCGATATGTGTTTATTAAATTGTACTACATTAATTAATTTTAATTGACATTATTATAAATTAGAGAAATTAATAGTCAATACGCGTTTCCGGGCGTTTATCTTTTTTTTCTAATCATAATCGTACAGTAAAAACATGTACAGTAAAAACGTGTGAGGCAAGCATAATGACGCGAAAGTGAATAAGAAATGCCTACCCCCGAACAAAGCAGTCGTCATTTTTCTTCGTCGACGTTACGTTGGCACGCGTAATAATAGTAAACGCAACAGGTAATGCGAGAATGTGTCCTATTAAATTAACTGAAAAAGATTCTCGCCTTTCCTACTGCACAGCCGCACTCAATCGATAAACTCAAGATGCAGCAACATTGCACATGTTTGCGACATTTGCTTTAATTTATCTTCTGATAATTTTTTGTTTTGCATATCGTTGAAGCGAGTGAGAAACAAATTGCATAATATCTAATTAACCATTTTACGCAAATTGCAATTATTTTTATTTCTCTTGAAAGAAATTGCAGACTGTGAATTTCACAAAATATCGCGTTATGACTACGCTCGAATTTTCGTATGATTTTGTCAGGGCGGAATAATATCATTGATAAATTTCTCATTATCAGTGATATATAATGTACATTAACGTGGCTGTGAAGAAGCGTACAAATTTCTTTAAAAGATTTTATTTGCAACATAATTATTATTTTTTATATTATTATTATTATGTTTTATAATAATTTTTTTTTTAATATTGTGACAATTTTTGTTACGTTGATAAAATTATAAATATATATAATTATAATATATATAATATATATATAATAATTATAGTATAAGAAATAATTATCACCGCGCATATCCGAATGTCATTTACAGACATTATCGCGATCTAAGTGGGGAAGACTTGTGCAATAGCTTTTTATGGAAATGGTTCAATATGCTAAGTACACCGATCGTAAGTAGTCAGGAATTTGTAAAATACCGTACATTCAGAGAATTACTGGAATTACCTTGTCAACTACTAGACTAGAGAGAGGACTGCCGTAAGTGCCGGTAGATTCAATTGTGCCTGAAAAAGCAGATTGGCCTGCCGAGAGCCCATTTGCACAAAATTTAACAATTGTTATTTCCACCGCTTACGATACCGTATAATTTTGGAACATTGAAGGCATTTTAAAACGCTGTTATCTACAGTGCTATCACAGCGGCTTAAAGCACGGTAACGTTGCCCGCGCGAATTATCATTGATATGATTTTGGAAAATTCTGCAAATATAAATATGAACTTTTTTATACTCAATGGCATCTCCGCAATAGATAGTAGAAAAATTATTTTTATTTAATGTAATTAAATATAAAATTATTTTAGATAATTAAAAAGCACCGAACCACTTTTAATTTGAATAAATTATAAAATATTATGTAATGGATTGTAATGGCTGCCACCCACTTTGTCCAATTAATTTCACATTGCATAATGGCTTTTATTAAAAAAAAAAAAAATATATGTATTTTCAGAGTATAAAAATATTAAAAAGGAAAAAAATGTGTTATATGAAAGCGGAAATGAGGATAAATGTGACTATTTATCTATTCATGTAACTAATTATGTTTACATCGATCGTAAATATCATATAATCATTACGCAAAATTAATCTAAATTATTTGTATGTAATTTGTACTCGCCGCAATTTGTTATTTACTTGCTTCTGCTAAAAAGCAATTTAAATTGAATAGGTTGGACGAAAATCAACATTAATGACTGTCGGGATTAATTTTCGATGAGCATTTTGCTAAAAAATGTTCGCGTTGCAAAAAATGATATTTTTTTTCCGGTTATAACAGCGAATAAGATCAAATGGGAGTAATTTGTGTTGCGCATGAATTTAATAATGATAACGCAATCCCCTTTGAAGCCAGAAATAAAAAGGCAGAAAAAACATACTAGCAACCGAATATATTCGATTTCCTCTCTTCGCAATTCACTTTGCCCTACGTCCTCGTGCAAAAAGGCTTATCAACCGCGTGCATTCCCAGCGAGGACGGTAATGAAAATGCCTCCGGAATATTTCACGTGCCCCTTTAATACATCAAGGAAGGGAAGGCGGTAGGGAAGGAAGTGAGAAAGAGATAGGAGGGAGCGAAGGAAAAGCTGCTGCTGGCACAGTCGATGCCGGAACAGACGAGGTAAAAGGGCCGTAAAAGAATCCCTTTTCCATCCTTGCGTGCTGCCCTTTATTCTCTTCGCGGTCTTCTCATTTATAGCCCTTAATTTGAGCGACACGACCAGCCCTGGAGCATCTTTCTATCTCGCTCCATCTGCATTATTGTGAAATTGCCTTATCATTGTTACGGGCACATTAAAAAAGAGTTTCGTGTCAAAATGCGACGGAGCAAGTAAACAAGATGTGACTATAAACTCAATTTATACTACTTATTACGTGCCTATCTCAATGTGCCTATCTAATAAATTTGATCTTGAACTTGGATTTCTGGTTTAATTAAAAAAGATCTTTGCGGCACAGCATGCATAGATTATCAATTACATATAAAGTGTGAAATTACAAAGACATTTATAAAAATATATGCAAAATAATAAAATAAACGTTGAAAAATGTAAAAGGAAAAAGAACCGATACTTGTATAAATGTAACATTTTGATGCCAGTTGCTGCAAATTGCACAAAAATGAAACTTCATACGCGTTTTGCTCCGTTTATTAATAAATTTTTATTTCATTTATTATAAATTTGATCTATTTGAGAAAGCAATTGTTTTTAACATGTGAATTTCATGTACAACTCACAAGACGGGTATTGCACGAACCTGACGTTTGTCTCAAGCGTTTTTCTCCGGACAATAATAAACTTCCGTCTCTCGCACATCGTATTTTAATTATCAGTGATCCAGGTCTGTTTAGCAATTCAAATTGCACACGTGACTACACCCTTGACACCGCGCGGCGGCCGACGTGAAGGACCTTGAGCTAACGAAATTGGCGTGCCAGCACGCGACAGCAACACGCGTCCGCTCCGTAATGACCCGTGCGCGCGACTTACCGTCCATTCCGGCAGTAACGTCGCTCGACGATCGACGATTATCCGCGACGTGATGCTCCCAGATCGCGACGGATCTTGCGCGCGATCGATCCATCGAGTCGCGATGACGTCGCGGGCACGCGACCTACAGACAGATCTTGCATGCGCGTTGTCGTGGTGTCGGCAGATTGTCGTAGTCTCGATCCATTGACATCTCTTGAGTGTGCGAGCAGGACACCGCCACTTTCAACGTAGTCACGAGCCGACGATGTGTCACGCACAGACGTCGACATGATGTCACGCGTACATGGCAAAGCGCTCCTCGTCGTGTCGCGCGATCGCTATAGGCAAAAAAATCGGACGGGCTTCAGTGAGGGAGAGAGAGAGAGAGAGAGAGAAAGAAAGGGGAGGAGAGAGAGGAAGGAAAGAGACAGAGAGAGAGAGAGAGAGAGAGAGAGAGAGAAGAGAGAGAGAGAGAGAGAAAGAGAGAGACACACAGAGGAAAACGACGAGAAAAAGAGAAGATAACACCACGAGGGAGATGAAACCACGGAGGATGAAACCCTCGAACTCTTTCAGTTTACTATCGTTTCGATTATCCGCGACGCTGGATACACACGAGAAGCCGTCTTAAGCCGCACCATTCAGTATCGGCGGATCCGGCCGGGAATATTTTGCGACGGCATCAAAAACCCCCGGCGACGTCGTATCCGATCAGCGGGACGGCATTCTGCCGGCGAAAGCTTATTAAATTCTCCGCGGAGACCCGGCACTTATGCTTTCCTCTCTTGGCCACACGACTCGTTCTTTAACCTTCCTCGCGGGCTTTCTCCTACATTTATGTATGCCCGATCGCCTGCTAAAAGTCCCCTTCACTGTTCCGTCCGCGCTAGCCTGTCCCTTTCTCTCTCTCTCTCTCTCTTTCTCTCTCTCTCTCTCTCTCTCTGAGATTTATACGTCTCTTAGTCTCGCTTTTACGATTGATTCACTTCTTGATTCTCCGATTCGGCATTGGCAGGCTCGAACAAAACCATCAATCCCGACAACGATATCGAATGCTACGTTAATCCGATCCGCCGACACTTCCGGCTAATTTCGTCGCGCTGCTGCCCTGCGCCGATCGGCGTTGAATTTCCTGATCGGAAATTCTCTCGGTCCCGCGGTTGAAACGATGCCGTGCCGACGAACGCGTGCGTGCACGCCCCACGCGCCTGGTCCATAAAAGTGCCACTCAGCGGATGTAAATAATTACCGCACAATCGATCACTGCTTCAATTACTTTGTGTCCACGTCCGATTTTAGGACAGACGATTCTCGATAAAGCGTCCCGCCCTAAATCTTCTCACCAATTGCTTCGTTCACAAAGCGCACATTGGACGAAAAAGAATGTTTAAATTAAAAATCAAGATCTTGCGCGAATATGACTAATTAATTGATCCAACAGTTCAGCTGTTTGTTATACGAACACGATCGACCTTCACGACGCGCCGCGGAGATAACCTGTGGATTCCGGCAAAGAAACGATTGACGATCGAATGATGAGCCGGGCGCGATCACCGAATGTCAAATTGTCTGTCAACGTTTCTCGGAGCGACGGCAAATCTCAATGTGGACCAGGATCGACTGACGTCGACGGATGGCATCACATCGCCGTTGCCGTCGTCGCCGTCGTCATCATCGTCGCTTATCTTGATCTCGGCCAGGCAACACTTTCGAGCCACGTCGTGAAGCGTACGGCGAGCGACTGGCTGTCTGCTCGAATTTCCACACCACCTCGAATCCCGAATGCTAAAGCGCGCGCGCGCGCGCGCGCTCAAGAGGGGTTGGTGAGCGAGAGAGGGTGTAAGTAGGAGTGAGAGAAGAGGAGAGTGAAAGAGAGAGAGAGCGCATGAGGGGACTCCACCTCTCCCTTTCTCGCTGGTAAAACCCTCTCGCGCGCACGCTGCCTGCGACCAACCTCTAATTCTCAGCCCTCCTTCACCAGCCACCTTCTACTCCTCCTCTGTGTCGCTCTTGCCGTTATCGTTCTCTCTCTCTCTCTCTCTCTCTCTCTCTCTCTCTCTCTTTTATTCTTTTCGCGGTTCTTTCTTGCCCATCTTGAGACTACGTGTCTCTCGAAATTCGTTGGCGTAGGTTCTGCCGTTGTCTAGCGTATATGCGACACGGGGTTTTGATTACCGACGTCACCGTCTGTATCGTGCTATCTGATACTACTAGCGCGGAGGGAATCGCGCGTTATGAGACAAGTGTCGGTTGCTCCAAGGAGTTCGAATGTGTTTCCATCCCTCCGCTGCCTTTCTTTTCTCGAGAAAATTGACCCGACAAATTCTAATATTCTATTATACGAGATACGCAAATATTGATCTTCCAAACTTAAAAGTGGTTAAATTTTAATTATCAATTTAACAATTTCTTTGTGTGTGTGTGTAAAACAGCACAAAATATGCACAAACATTTGGCGCTTTTTTAATTCTTTTTTATTCTTTTCTTTTAATTTGGACATTATATAGATCAAACATTATATACATAATGTTGTTTACAATACAAATGTAAACTTATTACATTTCTATATAAATTATGTTATATTTAAATCAATCCAAGTTAGTATTTTTTTTAGGATATTTTATTCAGTATATTTAAATTACACATTTTTGATGAGGTTTAATTTTAATTTTTTTTATTATATATGTTTTATAAGAGTATGTAGTATAATAAAACATTTATTTATTATTTTATAAATGTTTAAAAAACTGAAAAGTCAAATTAAAAAAAAAAGTAATAACCGTTTTTTTTAAATATATAATTGTTAAAATATTTAAATACACAATTGTTAGTTATTTGGCGCTTTTTTTATCATTATAAGTATTATTAGATTGTGAATTTCTAAAAAAAATATTTTTTTTACAAACAATTCACATATGTGTGCATAGTCCAGACAATTTAAAAAAATGCATTTACAGAACAAACTGCATACGTATATACAATTTATATACATATATATACATACATTATATATATATATATAAATATATATTTATATGTATGTAATATATGTATATGTATACATTCAAACATATACATATTATATACAAATATAATGTAATATGTACCATTATACATATTATATTATATTTAAGCTAATAATGTAATGTAATTAAAATAATATTTGCGTATGAGTTAGATTTTTAAATACTTTTGATGTTATTTTGCGGCAAAATATATTTATATACATAAATATATGACTATAAAAAGAAACGCAAGCATATATACTAAATTATTTTTCTAATATCAATTTTAGTTTTCTTAAATCTATTATTGAACAATGTCTGTTCTTGTCAAAATTTTTTTTATATTAAAATGACATTTGTAGACAGTAATTTAAATTTAAATGTGTCACAGAAAAATTGATTTTGTTTTTAAATACAAATGCCAAAATTTACATTTTTAATTAAGTTATTGATTTTTATTATTTTATAAATGTTTAAAAAACTAAAAAGTCAAAATAAAAAAAAAAGTAATATCTATTTTCTTAAAACATATAATTGTTAAAATATTTTAACACACAATTGTTAGTTAATAGCTTTTTTTATTATTATAGGTATCATTAAATCGTAAATTTCTAAAAAAAATATTTTTTTAATAAACAATTTACATATGATAAAGAGTAGCATAGTGTGCATAGTCCAGACAATTTAAAATTCAGAATCGAGCTGAAAATGATACTTTATGTTAAGTATAAGTAATACTTATTGAAACATTGCTCTAATTGTTATTTTCTTCTTTGGCATGAACTTGTGCTTTATGGTTTAACTGAAAAATAGTTTATTAACAGTTTTATACAAAAAGAAAAACAATTTTTTTGCTTAATAAATAGAATTTTTATATCTTAGATTTTATTCGCACATGTTTGTATGTGTTTAAATACATGCTTTATGCATACGCAATAGGTATATACCTATACTTGATCGAGAGCATACAGAATAAAACTTGTAAGATTTTTTTAATGATAGATATTTTGATTTAAAGTCTATTTTTCTCTATAAAAATATTCACAAAAATTATCTTTAATCACACAATTTCAATTTTTTTATCTTATGCATGTAATATTTAAATAAAAATTTTAATAAAGTAAAGCCATGAGATTTGAAATTAATTAAAATATATGGCGCTATTATATATTTATTTTTTTTAAATGCTTTGCAAAAAAACAACTTTTTCCAATTGCTCTTCATTCGGAAAATGTGGATATCACAATTTTTTTTAAATAGAAAATACCGATTCAGAGTTAATAAAAAAATGTATTTTTGAAAGAATGTCCGTGAACTTTAATTTATCTTATACTATATACTATATACTTTAATATTGTGAGTAATTAATATGTTTTGCCAATATGACACGTGTTTTGTGTATAACGTATGGTGTGTTGTACTTACTTTTACTATCTCCACACTAATGCCAGCGTTTGATCCACTGTTGTTAATTTTAGGCGAATGTACTTTAGACGTTTGCGCCAGAAAACACACGCGTTTAGGTCTAGGTTCGAAGATTAAATTTCTATTATCAATCATGTCATCATCCATGCTTTCCAAATTATTCCAAATGAAACCTGCGTCATCTCTGTCTTTATTCCTGTTTTCTTGCATGCGTTTATCTCTTTCATCATATTTGCATTCCTCTTTGCGTTCATTAGTGCGACATCGATGTCTGCGTTCTTCTGTGTGTTCATTGCTATCATTAACTCGGTGTTCAATTCTGGATTGATTATTCTGTTCTAGTCTGCTTTCATCGAACGTTTCACGTTTTATTGGCCGCAAATGTATTGCAGTTCTATGCCTACATCTACGTTCAAAGACATTGATAGTTCTTATTATCTTATTTTTTTTGAATTATTAAGGTATATCCATATAATTAAAATTAAAAGATTAAATAAGTTGCACAAAAAACTACATTAAAAAGTAATAATTTTTTTTTACATTTTTGCTGAATTAATTATTATTAATAATTTAGATGTGTACGTAAATTAATTATAATATTATTAATATTATAAAAAAAATCAACTTACAACTCTTGTAAACAACAGCGAAAAAATACAAACATTATAATAACCGTCATTAATAATATCGAGAAGATTTTGTACTTTTTAGTTACTATGTCATAATCTTCCGTCGTATCGTTTGTTTCGCTTTCTATACTTTCATCTACATTATCTCTTGATATGTCTAAAGCAACTAGAAGAAAATCAAAATTTTGATAAATTATATTAATTGTTAGTAAACATTAAATTTTTTTACAAACTCTGATTCTAATTAATTATACTATTTCTTTAATGGCAAAAATTCCTAATTATTTATTTTTTTAGTCACTTATAAAAATTTATATTAATAAAAAGTTAAACATCTTAGTAGATAAAACTTAAGCTTTTTATTAGTAGTAAAAATTAATATTACTTTGTAGTTAGAAAACAAAAATTTGTTATTAATAGACTAATTTAACAATAACTATATAGAAATCTCACATTTTCTTATGTGTAAAGTTTAAAAAGGAATCAATAAAAATTACTATATTATTTATATAGAGATTCTATATAGAACTAATTACATAGTTACCTGTAAGAATGATTAAAGAGAAGACATATAAAAATTGCATGTCATACATTATTAATAATTCTTTAGAGAGATCTTTTTTCTTAAAAGCATAAAAAGATTTGATTACAATCTTCTTTGTTCTATTGATTGTTATTCAGACCGCGATGGTTTTTTAATTATCTGAAATCAAAATAAAATATTATGAATGTAAAAATTACAAAATAAGGAAATTACTTATCTAATAAATAAATAGTATAACTATTTATGCAAAACTTATGCAAAGAAGAGAAAATATTTCTGCAGGTTTCTAAGATACATGATTGAATTGAGGTATATATTTATCATTTAATAACATCATTTAACGTCATTTAAAAAACAATAACAGTGATACATTTTAATCAAAGATACAAAAGCAATTGGAATATATTTTAATTTGAATCTAAGTTGTATAAGAGAGAATGTTTGTTTTATAAAGTGAATTTTTGATTAAAGTATCATGACAGTAAAAAGAATGGCATAGCTCTGAGTTATAAGCTAAGAGTTATAAGACAGTTAAATAATATAAAAGAAGAAGTTTAATATAAATGAAAAGCAGTATAGAATATTTGTATATGTTACTTGACGAGGTCGCAACAACTGAAAAACTTTGAACTAAAAAATATCAATATTTATTATTTGATAATTTCCAACACATTTATCAATACTTTTGCAGTAAAAGTGACACGGAATAATCTGCAAAATATCTATTTTGCATTTATAACTTTTAACGAAAAGTATTACATAAATTGTAATGATTTCTTGAGAATATTGTCGTCAGCATATTTATGGTGAACATTTGTCCAATGCTAACTATATAGAAAATTCTCAAATACAAAATAATAAGTAATATTTGAGAAATAAATGCTGTTAAAGATATTACGGAAAATTGAGAAATAAAAAGCAATTCTTAAGAGCATTTAATAAAACATCACACATATTAACTATACTATTGTACGTAACATTTATATTTTAAGCGAAGATAAAAGTCAAAGTTATTAGTAATATATAATAATTTATAAACGATACACTACTTAACAAAATTTTTTCAAAATGATTAAAATATTAGTTAGATAAACTTACCCAATATATAAAAATCAGCGAGTAGAAGATATGAATTTATATATCTTATCAATTTGAACGTAGTCTACCTGCAATCCCTGTATATAAACCACAACTGTTAGAAATGCTCGATTCTTATAAGAGACACATACGACATTCTTGAGAATTATTGGCTTATTCGCATGAATTGTATTGATTGTCGCTATCATAGAAAGTCTCTTTCAAATCATCAGTATCAAACATTTATAAAATCGTATATTGTATGACACGTACTTTTTGTAGCTAGAATTTTGAAATTATGTACTTCTGTATTTGCATTTTTTTAACCATTAAAACATTTTTTTATGTTTGGAAGAAATAGATGCACCATCCGTTTTTATTGACGCTACTGCATATAAAAAAAAGAAATCTGATTTATTACAACTCTGTACAAGTAGAGATCACCGATTATTTTTTCTCTCTCTCTCTCTCTCTCTCTCTTTTGTATAAGTTTCTTCAAATGTATTTTTTGTATGTTTTTTTACATATTAAGTTTTTGTCTAAATCTGTTCTCTACTAATATATATTAAGTATTCATAATTAATAGTGTAAAACACATTTTGATGAAAAGAATGAAATGCCATTTAATTTGATTTGTATAATATAATTCTTTTTAATACAATTAATAAATTTACATTTATGTATTTCCTTTCAATGTAATTTGAGTAAATCGCTTTTACAAATGTAATAATAACCAAACTATAATATATAAATAGATGGAAAAAAATTAAAATTTATTTTGTTGACAGAATAGATAAATTTTGTTGAGCATCTTGTTTGTTCTTGTGTTAAAAAATTGTTAAAATGACTTTAATATATAGACAATAATTTTAATTCAAATATGTTACAGAGATTTCAAAATGTATTATTTCTTTAAAATAAAAATGCAAATTTATTTTTTCTGTCAAGTTATTGATTTTTATTATTATAAAAATTTACCAAACAATAAAAATAAATAAAAAACGAAATATTTTAAGACCAGTAATAAACGTTTTTTATAGAATTATAATGTTATAATTGTTCAAATAGAATGTATATAATAATTTATATATATATATGTATAAATTGAATTATATATAAATTTATATACTAAGTTATACATATTGTGTTAAACTATATATGTGAATATACACACACACACACACATTTATATAAAATTTAATATATGAATATTATAAATATATTTATATATGTATACAATTTATATATACATATATATACAATAAATAAATATATATATATATACAATTATACATTATATATACAATATATATATATATATACATATATAAAATTATTATAATATAATAAGATTAAAATTAAATAGAAATACAAATAACTTGTAACCAATAAAAATTTTACATTTTTTTTTTTTTTTTTTTTTTTAAACTTGTAATAACTAAATTTTTAACAACAGAGAAATGATAAACAGCAGAAACTGTTGCAATAATTGTGCGATCTTACTGTTAGTGATTTCCTAATCAGTAGAAGTTTTATTACAATATTGTAAAAGCGACATGTAATAGTTTACTTGATTGATTTGTAGTAGCTTTTTTTATCATTATTAAATCGTCAATTTGTCTAAAAGATATTTTATCTTATAACTAATTTGCATATGTTTCGACAAAACATACATAGTCTGGACAATTTAAAATAAAAAATTGCGTTAAATATGATACTACAATGCTACATGTAATTGTTCAGTTCTCATAAGAGACATACTCGATGTTCTTAATAATAATTTACTCCTTCGAATCATTCATTGTCGCTATCATAGAAAGTTTCTTTCAGCGTCAGATATTTATAAAATCTTACTATTGCACTGTATGATGTTTACTTTTTCTAGTTAAAATTTTGAAATCATGTTTTTACGTATTTGCATTCTTTTAGCCATTTTTAAATTTTTCTAATACTTATCTAAACATCTCTAATTATCTTCATCTTCTGCATGAACTTCAGCTGTCACCTGAAAAATAATTCAGAACAGTTTTTTAGAATAAAAATAGTTTCTTGCTTAACGGATAAAACTTTTATATGATAGATTTTATTGTCGCATATTAGTATTCAGTATATACTTTGTGTGTATGTACAAATGCATACTCGATCCGAAGCACACAGAATAGAACTCGCAAAAATTTTGTCAATGACAGATATTTTGATTAGTATAAAGACTATTTTTTTCGTAGAGGTATTTACAAAAATGAACATTAACCATATTATTTCTATTTTTTGTCTTATGTATGAAATATTCAAATAGAAATTTTAACAAAATAAAGCGATAAAATTTGAAATTAATTGGAGAAAATGACGCTGTTATATATTCATTTTTCAAACATGTTCTTTTTTGCAAAGAAATCATCTTTAATTGCTTATAATTCGAAAAAGTTGGATACTACAAAATTTTAATAAAAAATACCGGCTCAGAGTTAATCAGAACTATTTTTGAATGAATATTGTTGAACTTTACTGCTACACTGTAAGTAATACATATATTGTTTTGTTAATATAACACATATTCCGCATATAACATATTTTGTATTGTACTTACTTTCAATACTTTTACACTAAAGTCAGGACTATTAGATCGACTGTTACTATAACCAAGCAAGCTTCTGGTAGGCTTCTGGATAGTTCTTGAAGACATATCTTTGATATATTCAGGCATGCTTTTTGTCTACAAAATTTTTTAATAAAAAATACCGGCTTAGCATTAATCTATCAGATCTATTTTTGAAAGAATGTCTTTGAATTTTAAGATATTCTATATATATTGCTAAACTTTAAATAATAGATTGTTTTTCAGTATAACACATATTCCGTGTATAACATATTATGTATATTATACGTACTTTTCTTATTTTTTCACTATCAGATCTATCAGATTGACTACTACTAGCACCAGGCAAATATCTTGTAAGGCGTTCAGGCAGGCTGTTTGATTTTGGAATTAGCTGGACATGTCTAGCTCTGTCTCTGTGAATATTCACACTTGGTTCTATAAATTCATTCGAATAATTTTCATCTCTATATACACTCAAATCGCTAAAATTTGTGCAATTCCACTGTTCGTCTTCGTTTCTATTTCTGCGATTACGTAGTATTTCGCTAATATATATTGTGTCGCTTCCAATACGCGATATTTTCGGTAGTAACATTTCTTGTCCGATATCCGAGACTAAACGTCTGCGTAACCACAAGTGTCTGATTGGCCACTTTTTCCTACGTTCAAATACGTATTATTAATTATTATTATCTTAATTTTATTAAATCACCAAAGTATACACTAGTAAAAGTGTTTAATTGAAAACACCAAATTTTTGTTATACGGTGACAAAAATATTTGGTTAGAATATGCTCAACTAAATTTATTTAGTTATCCTAAACAAATGTCTTTGTGAGTAACATTTTGTCTTATAGCTTCTTCCCTTGATATACAATTAAAAGATATTACCAAAACAAATTTTATTAATTTAAACAAATCTGTTTTGTTGTATTAATTTTGCTTTATTAACTCAACTAATTTGTTGTATGTATTTTTATAAGTGGAATATTAATCCTAACCCTAGAGAAATGACAGGTCGAGGAGACGTATATTACATACCTAATTACGCATCTAATACATATTTTTTGGCTTGTGTTTCTCACTGGAAATCTTATTTTGCTTTTGAAAACTAACTTTATTAACTGGTTCGTGTGAATTAAATGTAAAATATCAATTTTATTGAAAATTTTCTAATTAAATTATTTGGTCAAGACAGAATGTAAAATTTATATTAATCAGAACAACTACATCTTTTACAATATGAAACAATATTTGGTCGCTATGAACGAAAGCTTCAACTATAAAATTTTGTTAACATTAAATTTTTTTAAATGTTTAATTAAAATATAAAAAATTAAATAAAATTTAAATAAGATTGTATAAAAATCAAATTGAAAATAAATAACTTTTTATCAACGTTTTTTGAATTAACTATAAATTATTTAGATGCATGCGTAAATTAATTATAATATTATTAATATGACAAAAGAAATCAACTTACCACAGTATCCTTAATTTCACACCAATCCAATAAAAAGCTCCGGAAATTAATAATATTCCAAGTAACATTAATAGATATTCACCAAAAGCTTTAAGAATATTCACATTGATGTTGTAATTGGATTCGGAAATGTCCTCTGTTTTTACATCATAATTTTTTGTTGTATTGTGTGTACTGTTTTCTTTATCCGTATTCACATAAGTAATCTTTGATACGGTTAAAACGACTACAAAAAATATAAATTATGATCAATTATGTTAAGTATTAATGCCTTAAAATTTGTTTAGAAACATAAATTTTATTTAACTACATTACTTTTTTATGATAAACATTTATTGTTGAAAAATTTATTTAAATACATATAAGTACATTTATTATTAAAAAGCTAAACATTTTAATGGATGGAAGCTGTTTTGAGTAGAAATTAAAATATTTATTGATAGTAAAAATTGTTATACATTAATAAACTCACTCATAAATTCATAATTAAGTCAAATAATATTTACGAAAGTAATGATTTACATATTTTACATATATTTACTATATCTTTGTTTTAGATAGATTTAAATTATATATAAGAAACCATAATTATTTTAATTATTCTTTCTTTGACTATTTTTGTACTAGTACAAAATCAGTACTAGTACTACTACAATATCAGTGAATTGTTAAAAGTTTCAAATATTCAAAAAATAAAACAGTAGACTTAATTGTACTGAAAGTACAAAGTAATATAAATCAATTAATTATTAAAAATTTATGACGTTATTTTACTGATTTATGATTTCATTAAATGTAGAGTATCTTAAAAATAATAAGAATAATTTCTATACGTGCATGGACCACGAAATTAAAATTATTGGTAAGTGATGCAACCTTATGATACAATTATGTAGATTTTCTTTTTGGAATAAGAAATTAATATTGAATTAAAAATTAACGGCTAATTCATAATAATGCTTAAAAAAAAGTCAATAAAACGAACTATGTCATGTAGAAATTTATGTAAATAAAAACACATTGTTACCTGAAAATGAAATTATAAGAGTAATAATGTATAATTCTTGCAACTTGTAATGCATTGCTAATTATTGCTTATATCGCTTCTCCTACAAACTTAAGAAGAAATGATTATGATGTTCTTTGTCCTGATTGTTAGTATTACAATGACGTTTTATGTAGCTGAAACAAGAACCAACCATTGTAAATATGAATATCGAGAAATAAGAAAAATTATTTATCTAGTATGACTCTAATTTACGCAAAAGAGAAAAAATATTTCCGATTCGTAATTGCATTGAGGTATACGTTTATTATTTCGTATAAAACACAATAACATTGATACATTTTAAACAGAGATACAAAAGCAATTAGAATTAATTTTAATTTGTGTTTAGATTATATAAGTGTTCGGTTTATGAAGCGAATTTTTATTAAAATATGATTATTGGTTGTCAATGAAGCAAATGTTGCAGCTTTGAGTTACAGTAAGATTGAAATTAAGTAATTACAAGATGAAATTTAACTTACATACGAAAAACGGTTAAATGTTTGTATATGTTACTTGACAAGGTCGTAATAACTAAAAACTTTGAAAATATTACTATAAATTAAAAATATTAATCTAAATTATTCGATAATTTTGCACACATTAATAATTTTAACACGGAATAGTCTTATATATATTTCTTGTACTAATAATTATTAATTAAGAAATATTATATAGATTGTAATA
Source organism: Linepithema humile (assembly GCF_040581485.1). NCBI lineage: Eukaryota > Metazoa > Arthropoda > Insecta > Hymenoptera > Formicidae > Linepithema > Linepithema humile. The sequence goes on along the minus strand of NC_090129.1, from coordinate 31,888,742 downwards.
ATTTTTTGAGAATATGAATGTTACTATTAACTTTCTGGTAAATAATTGTCCAGTGTTAGCTTTATGACGCAGGAAATGATAATGACACAATATTACAATATAGCAAATCGTCAAATTCGAAATAAGAAGTAATATTTAATACATAAAAGCTGTTATTACGATTAATTGAGAAAGAAATAGCAAATCTTGAGAACATTCAATGTAACGTTTCGTCACACATATTAACTATATTATTGTACATGACATTTATATATATAATTTACGTGATATTAAAATTCAAAGTTTTTAGTAACATTATAATTCAAAAGCGATATATTACATAAAGAAGAGTTTCTCAAAGTGATTAAGACATTAGTGGACAAATCTACTAGATATATAAATTAGTGTGTGGAAGATATCAGTTTACATACCTTTGAGTTCAGTCTACCTCTGCGATCTCTGTACATATACACAACAGTAAGAAATGTTCGGTTCTTATAAGAGATACACACGATATCCGTAAGAATAATTGGCTCATTCGCATGAATTGTATTGATTGTCGCTATCATAGAAAGTTTCTTTCAGTATCAGACATTTATAAAATCGTTATATTGTATGACACGTACTTTTTTTAGCTAAAATTTTGAAATTATGTACTTCCGTATTTGCATTTTTTTAACCATTAAAACATTTTTTTATGTTTGGAAGAAATAGATGCACGATCCGTTTTCATTGACGCTACTGCATATAAAAAAAAGAAATCTGATTTATGACAACTCTGTACAAGTAGAGATCACCGATTATTTTTTCTTTTGTATAAGTTTTTTCAAATGTATTTTTTGTATGTTTTTTTTACATATTAAGTTTTGTAATTGCGATTTTGTCTAAATCTGTTCTATACTAATATATGTTAAGTATTCATAATTATTAGTGTAAAATACATTTTGATGAAAAGAATAAAATGCCATTTAATTTGATTTGTATAATATAATTCTTTTTAATACATTTAATAAATTTACATTTATGTATTTCCTTTTAATTTAATTTGAGTGAATCGCTTTTACAAATGTAATAATAACCAAACTATAATATATAAATAGATAGAAAAAAATGCATAATCAAAATTTATTTTGTTGACAGAATACATAAATTTTGTTGAGCATCCTGTTTGTTCTTGTGTTAAAAAAAATTGTTTTCTGTTAAAATAACTTTAATTACATAAAGACAATAATTTTATATCAAATATATTACAGAGATTTCAAAACGTATTTTTTTTTCAAAATAGAAATGCAAATTTATTTCTTTTTTCAAGTTATTGATTTTTATTATTATAAAAATTTACCAAACAATAAAAATAAATAAAAAACGAAATATCTTAAGACCACTAGTAAACGTCTTTTATAGAATTATAATGTTATAATTATTAAAATAGAATGTATATAATAATTTATATATACATGTATATAAATTAAATTATATATAAATTTATATATTAAATTATACATATATGTATTAAACTATATGTGTGAATACACACACATACACACACACACACATATATAAAATTTAATATATAAATATTATAAACATAGTTATATATTTATACAATTTATATATACATATATATATACAATATGTATATATATATATATATACAATTATACATTATATATACTATATATATATACATATATAAAATTATTATAATATAACAAAATTTAAATTAAATAGAAATACAAATAACTTGTCATTAATAAAAATTTTCTATTTTTTTTTTTTTTTTTTTTTGAAAACTTGTAATAATTAAATTTTTAACAACAGAGAAATGATAAACAGCAGAAACTGTTGCAATAATTGTGCGATCTTACTGTTAGTGATTTCCTAATGACAGTAGAAGTTTTATTACAATATTGCAAAAGCGACATGTAATAGTTTACTTGATTGATTTGTAGTAGCCTTTTTTATCATTATTAAATCGTCAATTTGTCTAAAAGATATTTTATCTTATAACTAATTTGCATATGTTTCGACAAAACATACATAGTCTGGACAATTTAAAATAAAAAATTGTGTTGAATATGATACTACAATGCTACAAGTAATTGTTCAGTTCTTAATAATAATTTATTCATTCGCATGAATCATTCATCGTCGCTATCATAGAAAGTTTCTTTTAGCGTCAGATATTTATAAAATCTTACTATTGCACTGTATGATGTTTACTTTTTCTAGTTAAAATTTTGAAATCATGTTCTTACGTATTTGCATTCTTTTAGCCATTTTTAAATTTTTCTAATACTTATCTAAACATCTCTAATCATCTTCATCTTCTGCATGAACTTCAGCTGTCACCTGAAAAATAGTTCAGAACAGTTTTTTATAATAAAAATTTTTTGCTTAACGGATAAAACTTTTATATGATAGATTTTATTGTCGCATATTAGTATTCAGTATATACTTTGTGTGTATGTACAAAAGGTGCAAACTCGAACCGAAGCACACAGAATAAAACTTGCAAAGATTTTGTCAATGACAGATATTTTGACTAGTATAAAGACTATTTTTTCCGTAGAGGTATTTACAAAAATGAACATTAACCACATTATTTCTATTTCTTGTCTTATGTATTAAATATTCAAATAGAAATTTTAACAAAATAAAAGGATGAAATTTGAAATTAATTGGAGAAAATGACGTTGTTATATATCCATTTTTCAAACATGTTCTTTTTTGCAAAGAAATCATCTTTAATTGCTTATAATTCGAAAAAGTTGGATACTACAAAATTTTAATAAAAAATACCGGCTCAGAGTTAATCAGATCTATTTTTGAAAGAATATTGTTGAACTTTACTGCTACACTGTAAGTAATATATTGTTTTGTTAATATAACACATATTCCGCATATAACATATTTTGTATTGTACTTACTTTGAATACTTTTACACTAAAATCAGGACTATTAGATTGACTGCTACTATAACCAAGCAAGCTTCTGGTAGGCTTCTGGATAGTTCTTGTAGACGTATCTTTGATATATTCAGGCATGCTTTTTGTCTACAAAATTTTTTAATAAAAAATACCGGCTTAGCATTAATCAGATCTATTTTTGAAAGAATGTTTTTGAATTTTAAGATATTCTATATATATTGCTAAACTTTAAATAATAGATTGTTTTTCAGTATAACACATATTCCGTGTATAACATATTATGTATATTATACGTACTCTTCTTATTTTTTTACTATCAGATCTATCAGATTGACTACTACTAGCACCAGGCAAATATCTTGTAAGGCGTTTAGGTAGGCTGTTTGATTTTGGAATTAGCTGGACATGTCTAGCTCTGTCTCTGTGAATATTCACAGTTGGTTCTATAAAGTCATTCCAATAATTTTCACCTTTGTATTCACTGAAATCGCTAAAAATTGTGCAATTCGACTGTTCGTTTTCGTTTTTATATCTGCGATTACGTAATGTTTCGCTAATATGTATTGTGTCGCTTGCAATACGCGGTATTCTCTGTAGTGGTATTTCTTCGAATTCCGAGTCTAAACGTCTGCGTGGCCACAAGTATCTGGTTTGCCACTTTTTCCTACGTTTAAATACATATTATCAGTTATTATTATCTTAATTTTATTAAATCACCAAAGTATACACTAATAAAAGTATTTAATTGAAAACAGTAAATTTTTGTTATACGGTGACAAAAATATTTGGATGTAATATGCTCAACAAAATTTATTTAGTTATCCTAAACAAATGTCTTTGTGAGTAACATTTTGTCTTATAGTTTCTTTCCTTGATATACAATTAAAAAATATTACCAAAACAAGTTTTATTAATTTAAACAAATCTGTTTTGTTGTATTAATTTTGCTTTATTAACTCAACTAATTTGTTGTATGTATTTTTATGAGTGGAATATTAATCCTAACCCTAGAGAAATGACAGGTCGAGGAGACGTATATTACATATCTAATTACGCATTTAATACATATTTTTTGGCTTGTGTTTCTCACTGGAAATCTTATTTTGTTTTTGAAAACTAACTTTATTAACTGGTTTGTGTGAATTAAATGTAAAATATCAATTTTATTGAAAATTTTCTAATTAAATTATTTGGTTAAGACAAAATGTAAAAATTATATTAACCAAAACAACTACATCTTTTACAGTATGAAACAATATTTGGTCGCTATGAATGAAAGCCTCAACTATAAAATTTTGTTAACATTAAATTTTTTCAAATGTCTAATTAAAATATTGAAAATTAAATAAAATTTAAAAAGATTATACAAAAATTAAATTGAAAATAAATAACTTTTTATCAACATTTTTTGAATTAACTATAAATTATTTAGATGCATGCGTAAATTAATTATAATATTATTAATATGATAAAAGAAATCAACTTACCACAGTATCCATAATTTCACACCAACCCAATAAAAAGCTCCGCAAATTAATAATATTCCAAGTAACATTAATAGATATCTAGTAAAAACTTTAGGAAAATTCACATTGATATTGTAATCGGATTCGGAAATGTCCTCTGTTTTTACATCATGATTTTTTGTCGTATTGTGTGTACTGTTTTCTTTATCCGTATACACATAAGTAATCTTTGATACGGTTAAAATGACTACAAAAAATATAAATTATGATCAATTATGTTAAGTATTAATGCCTTAAAATTTGTTTAGAAACATAAATTTTATTTAACTACACTACTTTTTAATGATAAACATTTATTGTTGAAAAATTTATTTAAATACATATAAGTACATTTATTATTAAAAAGTTAAACATTTTAATGGATGGAAGCCGTTTTGAGTAGAAATTAAGATATTGATTGATAGTAAAAATTGTTATTCGTTAATAGACTCACTCATAAATTCATAATTAAGTTAAATAATATTTAAGAAAATTATGATTTACATATTTTATATATATTTACTATATCTTTGTTTTAGATAGATTTAAATTATATATAAGAAACAAAAATTATTTTAATTATTCTTTGTTTTACTATTTTTGTACTAGTACAAAATCAGTACTAGTACAATTTCAGTGAATTGTTAAAAGTTTCAAATATTCAAAATATACAGTAGATTTAATTGTACTGAAAGTACAAAGTAATATAAATCAATTAATTATTAAAAATTTATGACGTTATTTTACTGATTTATGATTTCATTAAATGTAGAGTATCTTAAAAATAATAAGAATAATTTCTATACGTGCATGGCCCATATATCACAAAATTAAAATTATTGGTAAGTGATGTAACCTTATGATACAATTATGTAGATTTTCTTTTTGGAATAAGAAATTAATATTGAATTAGAAATTAACGGTTAATTCATAATAACGCTTAAAAAAAAGTCAATAAAACAAACTATGTCATGTAGAAATTTATGTAAATAAAAACACATTGTTACCTGAAAATGAAATTATAAGAGTAATAATGTATATTATTTGCAACTTGTGATGCATTGCTAATTATTGCTTATATTGCTTCTCCTACAAACTTAAGAAGAAATGATTATGATGTTCTTTGTCCTGATTGTTAGTATTACAATGACGTTTTATGTAGCTGAAACAAAAACCAACTATTGTGAATATGAATATCGAGAAATAAGAAAAATTATTTATCTAGTATGACTCTAATTTACGCAAAAAAAGAAAAAATATTTCCGATTTGTAATTGCATTGAGGTATATGTTTATTATTTTGTATAAAACACAATAACATTGATACATTTTAAACAAAGATACAAAAGCAATTGGAATTAATTTTAATTTGTGTTTAGATTATAAAAGTGTTCGGTTTATGAAGCAAATTTTTATTAAAATATGACTATTGGTTGTCAATGAAGCAAATGTTGCAGCTTTGAGTTACAGTAAGATTGAGATTAAGTAATTACAAGATGAAATTTAACTTACATACGAAAATAGAAAACGGTGGAAAGCAAAAAGAATGTCTTTGTATAATGAATATGAAATGATAATGACACAATATTACAATATAGCAAATCGTCAAATTCGAAATAAGAAGTAATATTTAATACATAAATGCTGTTATTACGATTAATTGAGAAAGAAATAGCAAATTAATCTATTTCTGAAAATTTGTTTTTTTGGCTATGTTTTCCTGCTAATAAAAATCAATTTCTTATAATTGCGACATAATATGCAAATTTAGTAATATAATTTTCAGCAAATAAAATTAATATTTGTATCAAATCTTTTTGCTTTCCGAAAACGGTTAAATGTTTGCATATGTTACTTGACAAGGTCGTAATAACTGAAAACTTTGAAAATATTACTATATATTAAAAATATTAATCTAAATTATTCGATAATTTTGCACACATTAATAATTTTAACACGGAATAGTTTTATATATATTTTTTGTACTAATAATTATTAATTCAGAAATATTACATAGATTGTAATAATTTTTTGAGAATATGAATGTTACTATTAACTTTCTGGTAAATAATTGTCCAGTGTTAGCTTTATGACGCAGGAAATGATAATGACACAATATTACAATATAGCAAATCGTCAAATTCGAAATAAGAAGTAATATTTAATACATAAATGCTGTTATTACGATTAATTGAGAAAGAAATAGCAAATCTTAGAGCATTCAATGTAACGTTTCGTCACACATATTAACTATATTATTGTACATCACATTTATATATATAATTCACGCGATATTAAAATTCAAAGTTACATTTAGTATTTCTTAGTAACATTATAATTCAAAAGCGATATATTACATAAAGAAGAGTTTCTCGAAGTGATTAAGACATTAGTGGACAAATCTACTAGATATAAAAATTAGTGAGTGGAAGATATCAGTTTACATACCTTTGAGTTCAGTCCACCTCTGCGATCTCTGTACATATACACAACAGTAAGAAATGTTCGGTTCTTATAAGAGATACACACGATATCCTTAAGAATAATTGGTTCATTCGCATGAATTGTATTAGATATCGTTATCATAGAAATTTTAGTTATTCCTTCTTTCGTATAAGTTACTTTCAGTAAATATTATCTGTACGTTCTTTTTATTTCATTTTTATTATTAAGTTTTTGAAATGTTGATCGCGTTTTTATCTAAATTCTAATTCTACATATGTATATTATGTTTTATGTAAAACACGTTTTGATAAAAAGAAATATGCCAATTAATTCGATTTGTATAATATGACACTTTATAATATATTTTAAAAAAATTATGTTTATGTATTCTTTATTATGGAATTTGGATAAGTCGCTTTCACAAATGTAATAACAACAAAAATATAATGTATAAATACATGCAAAAAAAGCACATTAATTTTGCTATCATAGGAAATTAATCTATTTCTGAAAATTTGTTTTTTTGGCTATGTTTTCCTGCTAATAAAAATCAATTTCTTATAATTGCGACATAATATGCAAATTTAGTAATATAATTTTCAGCAAATAAAATTAATATTTGTATCAAATCTTTTTGCTTTCCATATAACTAATAATATATTTTGGTACAATAGCGCAAAATTTGTTTACCATAAAAATTTTTTTTGTATTTGCTATTTTTAACATACGAGTATACGTGTCGAATTTATCAAATCTAACATCCGCAATATATGAAATGTATTTGTTTATACTTAAAACACATTTTATTTAAGTTAACAGATTTAAATATATTTGAGTAAAGCTTATAGCGCATTAGTTTGAGTTTTATTAAGTTTTTATTGTTAATTAATTATTAATGTTTTATATTGTATATAACGATAAAAGACACACAATGAACTATTTTTGCAATAATAATAATTATAGTGATTTTAAATCTATTAAAGAACATCTGTCTGTTCTTGTCTCCAAAATTTTATGTTAAAGTGACGTTTGTATCGTCAATAATTCGAATTTAAATACCTATGTTATCAAAAATTTAGTTTTTTTCAAAATAAAAATGCATATTTATTTTTTTTCTCAAGTTATTGACTTTTATGAAAAGTTAATCGAAAAATAAAATATAAGAAAAGTAATAACTGTTTTATAAACAATTATAACAAATAATTAATTGTTGAAATAAAATTATAAAATAATTTATATAATAAATAATATAATATAATATTTATATATATATAATTTATAATATAATTGAAACATTAACAATAAGTTAAACTTAACTAAAAAACATAAATAATTTGTTATGAATAAAAATTTTGCATTTTTTCTTTGAAGAATTGTGGTAATAAAATTTCTAATAACAGAAAAATCATGAACAACTAAAATTGCTAGAATAATTTTGCGATTTTGTTAGTAATTTTTGAATCGCAGTACAAGTTTTATTATAATATTGCATAAGCGACGTTGAGTAAGTTTCTTGCTTGATTTCTTATAATCTTTTGTATCCTTACTAGATCGTAAGTTTGTCAAAAAGATATTTTATCTTCTAATCAATTTGCACATAACAAAATATGCACAGACAACTTAAAATTAAGAATCGATCTGAATACTTTGTGCGACAAATAACTCGTTAAAGATATATAAAAACATATATATATATATATATGTACTTGTTAAACATATATCTAGTCATCATTTTCTTCTGTTGCATGAACTTGTGCTTTTACCTGAAAAATAGTTTATTAACAGTTTATTAGAACGAAATTATTTTGCTTAACGAATAAAACTTTTGTGTGATAAATTTCACTTGCTCATTTGTATTTGTTCAAATAAATGCTTTATGCATATGCACTAGGTGTATACTTGATCGGTGCATACAGAATATAATTCAAAGATTTTGTCAGTGACAGGTATTTTGACTAGTATAAAATTTATTTTTATCGAAAGAGTCTCCACAAAAATAATTATTTATCACATTATTTTAATTTTTTACTTTATGTATGTATAACATTTAATTAGAAATTTAATAAAGTAAAGCTATGAGATTTGAAGTTAATTGAAGACTATTGCGCTATTATCTATGTATTTTTTAAATGTGTTTTTTTTCTTGCTTAAATTAAAAAACTTTTTAATTGCTCATAATTCAAAAAAATGTGGATACTACCAAAATTTTGTACAGAAAGTACCGACTTGAATGTAATTAGATCTATTTTTGAAGGAATGTGAGCAAGCTTTAAGTTATTTTCTATATACTTTAACATTGTAATTAATAAGTTTTGTCAATGTAACACATATTCTGTGTATAACACATTGAATGTGTTGGACTTACTTCTATCACTTGTACACAGCTTGATCCACTGCTATTTGAACTATACGAATGTCTTTTAAGCTTTTCGGCATGTATAGGCGTGGATTCTATGTTTAAATGTTCTATTAGTCATGCTTTCATTTGTGCTTTCACTCTTTCCACTCACCTGTGTGTTCCTTTTTTGCGTTTACGTTTAGCTCTGCGTTTTTTTGTGCGTTCATCGCTGCAATCAACCCAGCGTTTACCCGAGGCTTTATTTTCCTGTTTTAATCCGCTATTTCTTCGATTCTTTATTGCAAGTTTGAATTTTTTGCTACAAAGACATTGCTAGTTATTATTATTTTAATTTTTTTACCACCAAAGTATATATAATTAGAAACAAGAAGATTAATTAAATTATACACAAAATTAAATAAAAAATTAATAACTTTTTCTTAATATTTTTGTTTCATTATTTATGAATTATTTGGATGAGTAAATTATAACATTATTAACATTATAAATCAACTTACCACTTAACAGAACAATAGTACATAAGTATAGTTCCAAATATTAACATTCTAAGAATAGGTGGTAAAGATTTGAATTCTTTCAATATGTAATTATTTTGCGTATTATTTGTCTTACTTTCTGTACTTATATTTGCACTATTGTTTGATATGTTTAAAGCGACTATAAAAAGTATAAATTATAATAAATTATATTAATTATAGACATTAAATGGACATTAAATTTTTTTAAAAATTTAAATTTTTTTTAATTGTATTATTTTGTTATTATGTGACAAACACATCATTAATAAATTTATTTGGCCGTATATAAAAATTTATATTATTAAAAAGTTTAACATCCTAATAGATAGAAGCTACTGATAGTACAAATTTAGTTTTTTATTAGCAGTGAAAATTAATATTATTTTGTTGTTCAGAGAAAAAAATTTGTTATTAATAGATTAATGGATACTTATTTAATTAATCAAACATATTTTTGTGTAAAGTTTAAGAAAAAATCAATAAAACGTACTATATTATTTATGTAGGGAATCTATAAAGATATAATGATATTATTACCTGAAAATGTGATTATAAATGTGATGGTATATAAAATTTGCAACATGTAATGCATTGTTAATTATTGTTTAGTCTTTTTTATAAACTCAATAAGAAATGATCACAATCTTTTTTGTCCACTGATTGCTATTAGTACCGCAATGTTGCTTCAATCGGCTGAAATCAGTAACAGAAAATTATAAATATAAAAATCATAAAATATTTATTTAGTATAATTCAAATCTACGCAAAACAAAAGAAAACATTTATGCAACTTTTTCATAATTTATAGTTGAATTAGGTATGTATTTATCATTTAAAAGAAAAGACAATGATACTATTATTAATTTTAATGAAAGATATTGTACAAACAAATTAGAATTTGTTTATTATGAGTCTAAATCATATAAACGTTTGGCTACTACAGTGAATATTCGATTAAACAATGAATATTTGTTGCGAGTAAAGAAAACGGTGTAGTCGTTAATTATTAATAAACTGTTAATTAACAAATTTGAAAATAAATAACAAAGAAACATAAAATTAAACTTACATGAAAAACAGGAGAATATTTGCAAGTACTTTACATATTGATCGCAACGACTGGAGAATTTTGAACTAAAATATATTAATGTATTATTATTTATTAACTAATTATTTAATAAAAGAAAAATTGTTCAAAGCAATTAAAAGCTATTAAACTAGTGGATAAATCAACTAAATATACAGATCAGTGAGGATAAGATATCAATTCGTATATCTTACCAGTTTGTGGTCAGTGTATCTCTGCGTTCTTTGCTGCAATAATAAACAATGCTCAGTTTTTATAAGAGACACACACGATGTCCTTAAGAATAATTGGTTTATTCGCATCAATCGTATTATTGCTATCATAGAAAGTCTCTTTCAGCTTCAGGCATTTTATTTTAAGATTTTATTATTACACCGTGTAACGGTTTTTTAGAAATTTTAAAATTATATACTTTAAATAACTTATAAGCAATGTGCATTTAACAGAAATGCATAGTCTAAGCAACTTAAAATTGAGAGTCGAATGTGATAATTTATGCACTATAAATTATACTCATCGATATATCGTCAATTTTAATCTTCTGTTTCTTTTAGATTACGAACAGTTATCTGCAAAAAAAGATTATTAACAGTTTTTAAAATTATAATAATTTTTTGCTTGACGGATAAAACTTTTGTAAGATAGGTTTTATATACTGTTTAAATTTGATTAAATGCATGCCTTGTTTATATTCTTTAAATGTATACTTGATTGAAAACGTACAGAATGGAATTCGCAATAAAGTTTTTAATAACAAATATTTTTACTAATTTGAAGTTGATGTAGTTAAGTTTTATCAATGTAAAACATATATTCATAAACATAAACATGTGTAACATGTTGTGTATTGTACTTACTTTCATTATATACTGTCATAACTGTCAGAGCTTATTTCATCAGAATTAAACGACTGTCTTTGAGCATATTTATCAGATATATGCTCTAGACTTAAATGTTTAACCTTGCGTTTATTCATGCTTTCATTCATGCATTTATATCTGTTTTTACCCTAAAAATTATTGTGCAATTTCTTGAATGAAAATATTTTATAATGTTAAAAATGATAAAATTTGTTCTCGTTCTCTCTCTCTCTCTCTCTAACAGTTTTTTATATATTTACTGCGGTAGAGCAGATTAATCTATTACTTTTTAACAATTCTGGCTAATTCAAGTACGATCGTCATATAGAAAAAAGATTTTAAAATGATGAACATTATTGTGTATTGTTCAGATAGAGTTGGACTGAAAAGCTTTGTTTCAGTGATTTTGGTTGGACATTTTTTACGACAGTAGGTATATTGAGTTAACAAAAAGAAAAAGTAAAACATATGTTTTTTACATTTTCTTTTCTTGATTTTTTATTATAAAAAATGGAGTGAATAGAAAAATAGTTACAGCATACTAAAAAGTTAATCTTCAGCTTTCCAAAAGTTTTTAGCAAAATAATGCACAATGATTTGTTCACGAATAACGACTGATCAAAGTCAAAATGATGATTTTTCTTTTAACTTTTGATAACTCGGTTATAAATAATCGCACAGCGACTATCAATTGCTTAAATTAAAAGAAAAAAATTCTGTTATAAGATGCAATTAACAGAAATATTTCTCGGTTTTTTTCAAACTTGGTGTAAAGTTACAAAGTCTCATTAAAAATTTTTATTTTAACACAGAAGGGACACTTTTGCTGAAATATTTAGAAATTATGCCAGATACAGATCTGAAAATAATTTTAGTTGGACAATCAAGATTTATCAATATAGCACCCGATTTGATTAATGGATGGAACAAAATGAAGTCATATCGCAGTCAAAAGTTTGAATGTTTTATTGATAAATTTTGATTGTCCAATAAAAATTATTGTCAGATCTGTATCTGGCATAATTTACATATTTCAGCAAAAGTGTTCTTTTCGTGAACAGACCAATATTTATCGCAATTTTGTAAAAAAAAAGAAATAATTAAAATCTATAAAAGATAAGTTTTGCAACATATTTTGTATATAATATATTCTGTATTGTACTAATTTGTATTACCATCTCATTAATGATTGAAGTTGATACACTGTAGTTAAAATGGTTTTCAGGCGCTTGGTCGCGTTTAGACATGGATTCTAGGCTTAAATATACATAATTCTGCATGCTGTCACTTGTGCTTTTCTTCCAATTGCTATCTATGCTTCCATTCAAAATGTCATCTATGTCTTCACTCCTTATATCATCTATGCTTTCGTTTATGCGTTGATCTCTGCTTTCATTTCTGCCTTCATTTATATCCATGGTTTCATGTTCATATCTGTGCGTTCTGGTCATTAGCCTAATATTTTTGCCGAATTAACTATGAATTATTTAAATGCGTATAAATTTATTATAATATTATTAACATTATAAAAAACTCAACTTACCATTTATATTTACAAGAGCAAAGAATTATATATATAATTAAACATATTATTACACTTAAAATGAAAAATATTAAAAATGGAGACTCAATTTTTGTATTATTATTTTGTTTCGCATTGTTCTGTGCTGTTTTATATTCTTTATTTGCACTTACTTTATTGCTTGAATAAAATAAATCTAAAATATGATCCATTTATATTAATTGTTAATGGACTTTAATTTAAAATAGAAAGAGATTTTATCTATTGTTTTAATTAATTTATAATTATTACATTATTTAATTTTTATTAATAAATTTATCAATAAATGCAAATTATCTGTGTTCTTTAATTAGGAATTTTATGTAAGATATCGTTACATTATTACCTGAAGATAAAATTATAAAAATAATGGCATATATTATTTGCCACATATAATGCATTGTTAATTATTGTTTAAGTCTTTTCTCTTAAAAATGTAGTGAAATATGATCACAATCTTCTTTATCACGTTGATTATTAATAGTATTATAATATCGTTATAATTGTCTGAAATTAGCAACAAATTATTATAAATATAAAATTTTAGAGACGAGAAAAAGTTATTTAGCTAGTATATCTCAAATCTATACCAAAAAAGAGAAGATATTTCCGAAACTTTTCACAATTCGTGATTGGATTGAGATATACATTTATTATTTAGTAGAAAAGAAAACAAAGTGATACATTTTAAATAAAGATAGCAAAGAAATTTTAATTTTTTTTAATTTGAGTCTAGACCGTATAAGTGTTCACCTGATACATCGAATTTTTTATTAAAATATGACTATTATGTGGAGATAATTATACAGCTCTGAGTTATAATAAAGTTGAGATTAAATAATTGAAAAATAAAACTTACTTAACTTAGATAAAAGATTTAACTTACATATGAAAACGAGTATAAAGTTTGCATACGTTATTTAACATAATCGCAACAAGTGAAAAATGTTGAACTTGATCATATCAATATACATTATTTGATAATTTCGCATACATTTATCAAAAATTATGCAATAAGAGTAACACGGAATAATAACTTAACTAAAAATATTACATAAATTGTAATGATTATTTTGAGAATATTGACGTTATCATCAAATTTATAACGAATATTTGCACAGTTCTAGCTTTATGCAGAAAATGATAACCCATTACAATACAGAAAATCGTGAAATTCAAAATAATAAGTAATATTTGATACATAAATGCTGTTATTATGATTAACTGAGAAATAAAGAGCAAATTTTAAGAGCATTCAGTGTAACGTTTTATCACACATATTAGCTATATTATTGTACGTCACATTTATAATTCACGCGATATTAAAGTGCAAAGTTATTAGTAACATTGTAATTCAAAAGCGATATACTACATAAAGAAGAATTTCTCGAAGCGATTAAGATATTAGTGGCTAAATCAACTAATTGTAAGTGTAAAAAGTAGTGAGTACAAGATATCAGTTTAATATACCTTACCAATTTGAGTTTAGTCTCTCTCTGTGATCTCTGCACATATGTCACAACAGTAAGAAATGTTCTGTTTTTATAGGAGCCATACGACACACGATGTCCTTAATAATATTTGGCTCATTCGCATGAATCGTATTGATTGTCACAATCATAGAAAGTTTCTTTCAGCTTCAGGTATTATCACGTACTTTTCTTAATCAAAATTTTTAAATTGTGTACCTAAGTATTTGCAATCTTTCTATTTTATAATTTTTTCTACTTAAAAAAACCTACCCTTTTTTCTGTCAAAAACGTTTTATTAGCAATTATATATATGAGAGAGAGAGAGAGAGAGAGAGAGAGAGAAATTCATCTTTGTAATTGAAAATTTTTTAACATCAAATTTTTAGCATCTTTTTTTACATATAACAGTATTTTTTATTACATATTACAGTATAACTACAAATTAAGACTAATATGTTTAGTTTAATATTTTTAAGGTCAGATTTTTTATCATTACAACTATAATTAGGTAATTATGAAATTAGATTGTCAATCAATAATTGTACTATTGTTATTGAATAATAAGAATAATATGACGTTTGACATTTTAATATTATTTACACTTATCAGTTTTTTTTGCAAATTAATGTTTTGCACAATATGAAGACAAACAATTTATATTATTATTTATATTCAGAAAATGACACATTACAATATAGAAAATCATCAAATTCAAAATAATAAGTAATATTTGATACATTAATGCTGTTAAAGATATTATGATTAACTAAGAAATAAATAGCAAATCTTAAGGGAATTCAGCGTAACGTTTCGTCACACATTAGCTATATTGTATTGTACATACATCACATTTATGAGAAAGAGTTCACGTGATATTAAAATTTAAAGTTATTTGTAACATTATAATTCAAAAGCGATACACATAAAGAAGAGTTTCTCGAAGCGATTAAGATTATTAGTAGATAAATCAACTGAATATAAAAATTAGTTATTAATTAGAGTACAAGATATTAGTTTACATACCTTAGCATTTGAGTTCGATCTACCTCAGCGATCGCTGCACATGTCACAACAGTAAGAAATGCTCTCTTTTTATAGGAGCCATACGATGTTCTTAAGAACAATATTGCATCTGTATATCTACCACACAGTATTTAAATACTCGGTTCTTAGAAGAGGCACATACGATGTCCTAAGAGTATTATCGGCAATATCGGATCATTCGCATGAATTTTATTGAATGTCGCTATAATAGAAAATTTCTTTTAATTTCAATATCATACATTTATAGGATCATATTATTGCATTGATATGTACTACCTTTATTAACTAATAAGATTAAATTGACGTGTCTTACATTTCACGTAAAGAAATGTATTTATTAAAATTAATAAAATTATTAAATTAAAATGTAATTATTAAAATTATTAAATTATTAAAATATATTATTAAAATTTATTTCGTTGACAGTATAGATAAATTTTGTTGAGTACTATTTTTGTAAAGGCACATTAATATGTTACAGTTGCGACTAATTAATCTTTTTCTAACAAATTTATTTTGCTAACTACATAGTCGTTGCTAATAAAAATTAATTTGTTACAAGAGGGACATGTACACTAAGTACATAAGAGAGATTTATACATTAAGTAACATAATTTTTAATAACAAAAATAACAATTTGTAATAAATTTTTTTTGTAATTGCTGTTTAATGTACAAATTTATTTGTTGAATTTATAAAATCTAATATCCGCAATATACAAAATTTATTTATTTACATTATTACTATTTATTAAATATATTTGAATAAGACATATTTGCGCATGTCAGTATTTTAATGTTTTTAAATGTTTTTATTGTTTATTACTTATTATTATTATTATATATATGAGACATGCACGCACACTAAACTATTTTTGCGATAATATTAAATATAGCTTTTAAATCTATTAACAAACATCTGTCTGTTCTTGTTTAAAAAAATTTTTTATGTTAAAATGACATTTCTATACGAACAATAATTTTAATTTAAATATGTTACAGAGATTTCAATATTTTGGAAATAAGAATGCAAATTTATTTCCGTTGTTAAGTTGCTATGATAATTTTGCAGTCTCTCTACTTACTAGTACTCTAATGACAGTAAAAATGTTATTACAATATTGCGTATACGACGTTGAATAGTTTTTTTTATAAGTTAACACGGAGAGAGTTTTATATAAAAAATTACTATGTACGGTAGTAGCCGCGGACTATAAAGAAATTATAAAATTTTAAATTATTTTTTACATGTAAAACATAGTAAAAATTTTTGGTTCGCGGTTTTATGGTCCGCAGTTTAATACCGTACATAATAATTTTTTATATAAAATTTTCTCCGTGTAGTAGCTTTTTTATCATTATTAGGTCATAAATTTATTAAAAAGATTATTTTATAAACAATTCGCACATAGTATAATTTGCATAGTACAGACAACTTAAAATTAAGATTTTAGCTAAATATGATACTTCATTCTACAATTAATACTCATTGAATCATCGCTAATCATCTTTTTCATCTGCAGCATGAACATCTGCTTTATGTGCTATCTGAAAAAATTGTTTATTATCAGTTTTTTTAGAATAAAAGATACAAGAATATCAAAATGATGTTGCATTAAAAGATTTCCGGTAGATTCAACCAGGATCTGTCTGTTTCGTCTAAAATCGAACAGACGGTTTGTTGAATCAAACAGAACGTTTTTCTTAGTGTATATAACATATTATATGTGCTGTTCTTACTTTTATTGCGCTTATACTGACGCCAGAGCTATTACTAGATTTTCTGCTACTAGGACCAGGCGAATTGTTTGCAGATATTTTGGCAGATTTAGGCAAAACGTTTGCTAGAGTTGGGACTACAAGTTCCTTTATGTTTTCATCTGATTGTGACATGTAACCTGCATTTTGAAAGCTAAAGTTC
The DNA here is from genome assembly GCF_040581485.1 of Linepithema humile. Taxonomy (NCBI): domain Eukaryota; kingdom Metazoa; phylum Arthropoda; class Insecta; order Hymenoptera; family Formicidae; genus Linepithema; species Linepithema humile. The sequence goes on along the minus strand of NC_090129.1, from coordinate 31,871,063 downwards.
ATTTGTTGATCTTCGCTTTCATCTTTGCGTTTATTTTTATGTTTATATTGATGACGGTTTTGTTCTCTTTCTTTAGTTTTGCTATTAAATGTCGATTTACTCCCGAATTTATGTTCAAGCTTGCGTATGTTTGCGTACGTTTCTGCCCATCCACCGCTGGGTCCAACGCAGCTTTCAATTCTAGAATTGAGATTCAATTCTAAATCTTCTCAGTTGTTCTCTGTTCTCTTGTTCGAAATTTGGGCCTACACGTCTAGGTCGCAGCTGGTGCAGTCTAGCAGTTATGCGTTTTCTCCTACGTTAAGAGATACACATTATCAGATATTTTAATTTTAATTTTAAATTAAATCACCAAAATATAAATGTATAATTAAAATTAAAAAGATTAAATACGTTATACAATAAATTAAATTAGAAAGTAATAAATTTTTTTAACATTTTGGCTAAATTAACTATAAATTATTTAAATACGTACGTAAATTATAAAGTTATTAACATGAAAATTAGAAATTAACTTACGAGTACCATTCCCAACAGCAATGACAGAACCACAGAAGCAGCACTATGATTATTATTATCACACCAGTTATTATTAAGTAAACTTTTATGAAATATGCATATTCTTCTGAAATATTATTTTGTATCGGATTTTTTGTACTATTTTCTTTGTTTAAAGTTACGTTATTAGTAGATACATTTAAAATGACTAAAAAAGATAAATTATGATCAGTTATATCAATTCTTAATGCCTTAAAAGTTTTCTTAAAAACATAGATTTGATTTAATTATATTACTTTTCAATGATAAAAATTCATTATTTAAAAATTTATTTAGATATAAGTATATGTATATTATTAAAAAGTTAAACATCTTAATAGATGAAAGCTGTTTTCAGTAGAAATTAAAATATTTATTGGTAGTAAAAATTGTTATTACTTTGTTGTTATAAATATATTTGTTATTGATAGATACAAATTTATTATTAATAATAGTATATTAATTATTTCTTACTCATAAATTTATAATTAAATCAAATAATATTTAGAAGAAAGTAATGATATACATATTTTACATATTTTCTACATCTTTGCATTAGATAAAATTAAATTATACATATATGAAAAACAAAAATTATTTTAATTATTCCTTTTTTTGACTTTCTTTGCTCGGAATAATATTAGTAAATTATTAAAAGTTTCAAATGTTCAGAAACAAAGTAGATTTAATTGTACTGAAGCCAAAAAATTCAATTTATTGAAAATTTATGACATATTATTTCAACTGATTTGTGATTTCATTA